>NW_028318321.1:6270000-6622500 GCF_062004578.1 Staurois parvus | reverse complement strand
CCATTACTTTTGGTCCCTTAACAAGTGGGAGGCACATATGCAAACTGTTGTAATTCCTACACCTTTCACCTGATTTGGATGTAAATACCCTCAAATTAAAGCTGACAGTCTGCAGTTAAAGCACATCTTGTTCGTTTCATTTCAAATCCATTGTGGTGGTGTATAGAGCCAAAAATGTTAGAATTGTGTCGATGTCCCAATATTTATGGACCTGACTGTATATATATATAGATCTCTCTCTATATATATGTATACAGTGGATATAAAAAGTCTACACACCCCTGGTAAAATGTCAGGTTTATGTGATGTAAAAAAATGAGACAAAGATGAATCATTTCAGAACATTTTCCACCTTTAATGTGACCTATAAACTGTATAACTCAGTTGAACAACAAACTGAAATCTTTTAGCTGGAGGGAAGTAAAAATAAAAAAACTAAAATAATATGGTTGCATAAGTGTGCACACCCTTAAACTAATACTTTGTTGAAGCACCTTTTGATGTGCTTCCACCGCTCAGTCTTTTTTGGTATGAGTCTATCAGCATGGCACATCTTGACTTGGCAATATTTGCCCACTCCTTGTAAACACACTCCAAATCTGTCAGATTGTGAGGGCATCTCCTGTGCACAGCCCTCTTCAGATCACCCCACAGATTTTTGATCAGATTCCGGTCTGGGCTCTGGCTGGGCCATTCCAAAGCTTGAATTTTCTTCTGGTGAAGCTATTCCTTTGTTGATTTGGATGTATGCTTTGGGTCATTGTTATGCTGAAAGATGAAGTTCTTCATGTTCAGCTTTCTAGCAGAAGCCTGAAGGTTTTGTGCCCATATTGACTGGTATTTGGAACTGTTCATAATTCCTTCTACCTTGACTAAGGCCCCAATTCCAGCTGAAGAAAAACAGCCTCAAAGCATGATGCTGCCACCACCATGCTTCACTGTGGGTATGGTGTTCTTTTGGTGATGTGCAGTGTTTTTGCACCAAACATTTCTTTTGGAATTATGGCCAAAAATGTTCAACCTTGGTTTCATCAGACCAGAACACATTTTCCCCCATTCTTTTGGGCGACTTCAGATGTGTTTTTGCAAAATTTAGCTTTGATGTTTTTCTTAGTAAGAAAAAGCTTTCGCCTTGTCACTCTACCCCATAGTCCACAGATATGAAGAATATGGGAGATTGTTGTCACGTGTACCACACGGCCAGTACTTGCCAGATATTCCTACATCTCCTTTAATGTTGCTGTAGGCCTCTTGGAAGCCTGCCAAACCAGTTTTCTTCTTGCCTTTTCATCCAATTTTGGAGGGACGTCCAGTTCTTGGTAATGTCACTGTTGTGCCATGTTTTCTCCACTTTATTACTGTCTTCACTATGTTCCATGGTATTTCAAATACCTTGGAAATTCTTTTGTACCCTTCTCCTTGCTGATACCTCTTAACAATGAGATCCCTCTAATGCTTTGGAAACTCTCTGCGGACCATGGCTTTTGCTGTAGGATGCGACTAAGAAAATGTCAGGAAAGACCTACTAGAACAGCTGAACTTTATTTGGGGTTAATCAGAGGCGCTTTAAATGATGGCAGGTGTGTGCTGACGCCTATTTAACATGATATTGAATGTGATTGCTTAATTCTGAACTCAGCTACATCCCCAGTTCTAAGAGGGTGTGCAGACTTATGCAACCACATTATATTAGTTTAAGTTTACTTCCCCCCAGAAAAATTTCAGTTTGTTTTTAACAAACTGTTGTACAGTTTATAGGTCACATTAAAAGGTGGAAAAAGTTCTGAAATGATTTATCTTTGTCTCATTTTTTTTACATCACAGAAACCTGACATTTTAACAGGGCTGTGTATACTTTTTTATATCCACTGTGTGTATGTGTATGAACACTCCCTTGAAAAAGTATTCATAACCTTTGAAATTTCCACATTTTGTCATGGTATAACCAAAAACGTAAATGTATTTTATTGAGATTTTATGTAATCACAACCAATACAAAGTGGCACATAATTGTGAAGTAGAAGGAAAATTATAAATGGTTTCAATTTTTTTTACAAATACATATCTGAAAAGTGTGGAGTGCATTTGTATTCAGCCCCCTTTACTGTGATATTCTAACTGAAATCTAGTGGAACTAATTGCCTTCAGAAGTCACCTAATTGGTAAGTAGAGTCCGCCTGTGTGTAATTTAATCTCAGTATAAATACAGCAATTCTTCAGCAGGGCCAGGGAAGCTGGTCAGAGTTGATGTGAAGGTGGATAGAGCCAAATACAGGGCAATCTTAGAAGAAAACCTTTTAGAGTCTGCAAAAGACTTGAGACTGTGGCAGAGGTTCACCTTTCAGCCGGATAATGACCTTAAATATACAGCCAGAGCTACAATGGAATGGTTTAGATTAAAGCATATTCATGTGTTAGAATGGCCCAGTCGAAGTCCAGACCTAAATCCCATTAAGAATCTGTGGCAAGACTTGAAAACTGCTGTTTACAGACGATCGCCATCTAATCTGCCAGAGCTTCAGCTATTTTGCAAAGAATGAGCAAAAATTTCACTCTTTAGATGGGCAAAGCTGGTAGAGACATCCCCAAAAAGACTTGCAGCTGTAATTGCAGTGAAAGGTGGTTCTACAAAGTATTTGTCTAATTGATATAAGACAACAGTGTTGACTTATCCCCATGAATACAAATGCACACCACGCTTTTCAGATATTTGAAAAAAAATTTAAAAACCATTTATCATTTTCCTTCCACTATGCAATTATGTGCCACTTTGTAATTATGTGCTACTTTGTGTTGGTCTATCACATAAAATCCCAATAAAATACATTTACTTTTTTGGTTGTAACATGACAAAATGTGGAAAATTCCAGGGGTATGAATACTTTTTCAAGGCACTGTATATGTATATACACTTCTCAAAAAAAATTAAAAAAACACTTTTTAATTGGAGTATAGCATCAAGTTAATTAATCTCCCAGGTTATTGATCTGGTCAGATAAGTAGCAGAGGGGGTTGTTAATCAGTTTCAGATGCTTTAGTGTTGATGAAATTAATAACAGGTGCACTAGATGGGAAACAATGAAACAACCCCCAAAAGAGGAATGGTTTTACAGGTGGAGACCAGTGACATTTTTTTCCCTACTCATCTTTTCTGACTGTGTTCACTAGTTTTGCATTTGGCTAGGGTCAGTGTCACTACTGGTAGCATGAGGCGATACCTAGAACCTACAGAGGTTGCACAGGCAGTCCAACTCCTCCAGGAGGGCACATCAATATGTGCTATTGCCGGAAGGTTTGATGTGTCTGCCAGCACAGTCTCAAGAGCATGGAGGAGATTCCAGGAGACAGGCAGTTACTCTAGGAGAGCTGGACAGGGCCATAGAAGGTCCTTAACCCATCAGCAGGAACGGTATCTGCTCCTTTGTGCAAGGAGGAACAGGATAAGCACTGCCAGAGCCCTACAAAATGACCTCCAGCAGGTCACTGTTCTGAATGTTTTTGACCAAACAATCAGAAACAGAGTTCATGAGGGTGGCCTGAGGGCCCAACATCCTCTAGTGGGCCCTGTGCTCACTGCCTGGCACCATAGAGCTTGATTGGCATTTTGCCATTTTTACATCAGAATTGGCAGGTCAGCCACTGGCGTCCTGTGCTTTTCACAGATGAGAGCAGGTTCACCCTGAGCACAGACCTGAAAGCGTCTGGAGAATGTTATGCTGCCTGTAGCATCGTTCAGCATGACCGTTTTGGTGGTGGGTCAGTGATGGTCTGGGGAGGCATATCCATGGAAGGATGCACAGACTTCTACAGGCTAGACAATGACACCCTGAGTGCCATTAGGTATTGGGATGAAATCCTTGAACCCATTGTCAGACCCTACACTGGTGCTGTGGGTCCTGGCTTCCTCCTGGTGCACAACAAGGCCCGGCCCTCATGTGGCGAGAGTATGCAGGCAGTTCCTGGAGGATGAAGGAATTGAATGGCCCCAATAGTTGCCTGTCCTAAATCCAATAGAACACCTGGAATATCACATTTCAGTCCATCCAACACTGCAAGGCTGCACCTCAGATTGTCCAGGAGCTCAGTAATGTGCTGGTCCAGATCTGGGAGGAACTACCCCAGGACACCATCCGTCGTCTCATTAGGAACATGCCCTGATGTCAAGCGTGCATACAAGCATGTGGGGGCCATACAAACTATCATTTTGAGTTGCTGCAATGAAATTTCATCAAAATGGACTAGCCTGCTGCATCATTTTTTTCACTTTGATTTCCGGGGTATCTTTGAATTCAGTCCTCTGTAGATTGAGAATTTTAATTTCCATCAAATGATGGAGCATCCTTACATTCCTAACACATTACCCAGTCCATATCAGTATAGATATCCAGCATGATATTTTTCCCCATTGAGATCTGATGTGTTTTCAAAGTGTTCATTTAATTTTTCTGAGCAGTGTATAAAATTGTCTTTCCTCCCCTTTTAATGGTTGAACAAGATGGACATGTCTTTTTTTTCAACCAGACTATGTAATATGAAACATGGTATAACTACCTGCTCTAGGCAATGGTTTTGCACAGAGCAGCCCTGAATCTTCTCTTCTCTGGTCCCCTCGCTGGTGCTCCTTGCTACTCCTGCTATGTGCCCCCATAACAAGCTGCTTGCTATGGGGGCACTCTTGCTTGCTCACTCCACATTGGCTGTGATTGACTGCAGTGGGAGACAATGGCTTTCTCTGAGGCAATGAGGAAGAAGAGAACCACTGCTCATGCAAGTTGCTGGATTGAGATTGGGCTCAGTTAAGTATTTCGATTGACGACGTTAGAATAGATGTACACTATTTCACAGAAGTGAGCACACCCCTCACAGTTTTGTAAATATTTTATCTTTTCATGTCACAATACTGAAGAAATTACGCTTTGCTACAATGTAAAGTAGTGCGTGTACAGCTTGTATAACTGTAAATTTGCTGTCTCCTCAAAATACCTCAACATACAGCCATTAATGTCTAAACTGCTGGCAACAAAAGTGAGTACGCCCCTGTGAAAGTAATCCAAATTGGGCCCAAGGTGTCAATATTTTGTGTGACCATTTTTTTCCAGCACTGTCTTAACCCTCTTGGGTATGGAGTTCACCAGAGCTTCACAGGTTGCCACTGGAGTCCTCTTCCACTCCTCCATGACGACATCACGTAGCTGGTGGATGTTAGAGACCTTGCGCTCCTCCACCTTCCATTTGAGGATGCCCCACAGATGCTCAATAGGGTTTTGGTCTGGAGACATGCTTGGGCAGTCCATCACCTTTACCCTCAGCTTCTTTAGCAAGGCAGTGGTCGCCTTGGAGGTGTGTTTAGGGTCGTTATGTTGGAATACTGCCCTGCGGCCCAGTCTCTGAAAGGAGGGGATCATGCTCTGCTTCAGTATGTCACAGTACATGTTGGCATTCTTGGATCCCTCAATGAACTGTAGCTCCCCAGTGTCGGCAGCCCCAGACCATGACACTCCACCACCATGCTTGACTGTAGGCAAGACAAACTTGTCTTTGTACTCCTCACCTGGTTGCCGCCACACACGCTTGTCACCATCTGAACCAAATCAGTTTATCTTGGCCTCATCAGACCACAGGACATGGTTACAGTAATCCATAGCCTTAGTCTGGTTGTCTTCAGCAAACTGCTTGCGGACGTTCTTATGCATCATCTTTAGGCTTCCTTTTGGGAAGACAGCCATGCAGACCAACTTGATGCAGTGTGCGGCATATGGTCTGAGCACTGACAGGCTGGCCCCCCCACCTCTTCAACCTCTGCAGCAATGCTGGCAGCACTCATATGTCTATTTCCCAAAGACAACCTCTGGATAGGATGCTGAGCACGTGCACTCAACTTCTTTGGTCGATCATGGCGAGGCCTGTTCTGAGTGAAAACTGTCCTGTTAAACCGCTGTATGGTCTTGGCAATCTTCTTATAGCCTAGGCCATCTTTATGTAGAGCAACAATTCTTTTTTTCAGATCCTCAGAGTTCTTTGCCATGAGGTGCCATGTTGAACTTCCAGTGACCAGTATGAGAGAGTGAGAGCGATAACACCAAATTTAACACACCTGCTTCCCATTCACTCCTGAGACCTTGTAACACGAGTCACATGACACCGAGGAGGGAAAATGGCTAATTGGGCCCAATTTGGACATTTTCACTTAGGGGTGTACTCATTTTTGTTGCCAGCGGCTTAGACATTAATGGTTGTGTGTTGATTTATTTTGAGGGGACAGCAAATTCACACTGTTATACAAGCTGTACACTCACTACTTTACATTGTAGCAAAGTGTCATTCCTTCAGTGTTGTCACATGAAAAGATATAATAAAATATTTTCAAAAATGTAAGGGGTGTACTCACTTCTGTGAGATACTGTATATAATGCAATGAAGGTAAAAACCTTCAGCCTTTAGAACCATTTTAAGGGCCAATTCATATCTATGCATTATTGCAACGGATAATAATGCATGCATCTTGCTGTTACCATAGTGGGCAATACACTTGCACTTTAGTATACCACAGTACACATTCCATAACATTCCCACTCTCAAATCTAAACATTGCTCGTTTTCTTTGGCAACATGCCTTTCGCTTTTTTTTATCTCTTCTTGCAGCTTATATTATCCTTTATCAAGTGTGCCTTATGTTTTCTATTTCTTCCATATGGAGGTACACGTGTGTATTTTTCTGTTGTGGGAGAAAAAGAAACACAGTTCTCAGACTGATCATGCACAATCCAATTTTTACTATTTTATGGTCAGAAGAATAAAAAAAACCCAAAGTAGTTAATTTTATTTGGCTTTATTGTGCACACATATATAATTATAAAAATATATACAGGATTTAAGTCCTATCAAGCTTTTAAGAATTGCCTTCCCCTAGGAAAAACATATACAGGATGTAGGTGTTCTGTCAGAATTTTTCTCAATTTCAGAATTGATCCTTGGTGTATCCAGTAGCCTTGAAATGTTCTCCTGCAGCTTGACTGGTGAAGCTTTGATACTAGCTTATGGAACTTTAACAGCATGTTTTAACTTTGTTAAGTCTTTTGTATTGGTCTGGCTGTCTATTAGCACAAGGTTTGTGCGTTGGTGATTTTCGATCATCTCTGCAACACTGCTAAATTTCTGTGTAAAAAGAAATGCAAGTTTGTTATTGGGCAATGGTACTGAGCAGATTAAATTTTCTCTGATATTTTTATGGAAAAAAATCTTAAGTGTTTCTATACCCAGGACCCTGCATCACTATATCTGGTCTACCACTGTACACAGAAATACAATTATTTTAGTAAATATAAACTTCTATTTTTTCACATCAACAGAGCAGTCTTGTGACTTCTATCAGTGTCCAGCAGAGCTTTGGCTAAAGCTTGTAAGAGGAGTTTTCATTCTCTGATTGTCCTATGAGGCTGCATAAGTCATGACCCTCTGTCTGGAAAGCGCTGATTGGCCCTGTGCTGATCACATGCACTCTCCCTCCCCCCCAAAAACTCTAGCAATACACACCAAACTGAGCATGCGCAGCTTGCCCTCAAGGCTCTGTTTTATCAGCAGATAGATTGGGGACAGTAGAAAAAGGAGAGGATCAGAGAAGTCAGGATCAAACATCCTTTTCCCCCACAAAAGAGGATTAACCCCTTAGGTTCCACAGTGAATATAACAAGCATGCTTTACTGCAAATACAGACTGATTTTACTGTTGTGGGTTTAGTAACACTGTAATGTTTTCTATAACTTTATAGTTCTTCAAATTAAATGGTACCATAGTTCTAAGTGAACCTGTGAGGATAAAGATATGGGAGCTACCATTACTGACTTATCTTGCTTTGATTGCAGGTTCTGGGGCAGTCATCCGGAGTTTGGTTTCACTAGGTAGTGGACCACGGACCTTTAAACATGTATGTAGGAACAGAAAAGCAAACCGGGCACCTAGAGATGCTTGTGCTTACCTTTCTAAAGCTTCTTGAGCACTTCAGCCCCAACCACCAAGTCACTTAAGATGGCCACAGATGAATCTTTTTTTTGTATCAGCCAGCCTAAAACGGAACTGATTCCCCCATTAGCACGTACAAGATGCATGAGAGAATCCTTCTGCTGCGCAGTTGTATTCTGGCATTTGGACTCCTCCACTGCCAGAATACACTGATCAGCACTGCATCACTAAATCAACTCCTCTCGAATGAGAAAAGCCATACATAAATCGAAGTTCAGCAGGAACTGGCCGAATTTCTATCCATGTATGGGCTCAGACAGCTGCACCTTGCAGCATTATAAAAAAAAATAGGACACAGCGGTGGCCAAAGGTGTAAATGTCAGCATTAATTATTGCGCACACGTTTCCATGCAGATGGCATACAGCCCTATTGGCTGCTGCTCAGGGCCAACATTCATTATCAGCAACGTGTAGTTAGTAGCTGATTGCAAACTACTGATGTTAACATATTGGCTCTGAATGAGTCATTCATGTTAGAATGATTCAAAGCCGAGGAGGCCCGAGCAGTGGCAGCAGCCAATAGGGTGCAATGTTATTGTACATGTGTAGCACAGATGTTACATGGGTACAGCATATGGACAACTTTAAAGTGGCTGTAAAGGTTCAAAACCTTCTGTGTGCAGCAGTGCCCCCAGCCTCTTAAATACTTACCTGAGCCCCATTGTGAGCCAGCAACCTGCACGACAGTCTCGGCTGTCCTGGGTCTCTGCATCCTCATTGGCTGAGACAGCAGTGTGTGAATGGACACACAGAGCAGTGGCTCAAGAACACGCCTGCTTGGGTGAACCCTTAGCTGCTTGGTATGGAGGCAGCCAATAGAAAGAGGGAGCCAGGAGGACCGACAGGGGACCCAAGAAGAGGAGGATCCAATGTTCAATGGAATGATGTGATTTTATACAAAGCGCCAAACTCCTACCTGGTTTACTGACTCTACCTTCTGTTCCCTCTTAAAAGTATTATCGTTCTGGAGCTTTTCATTTTAATCTATTGATTCAATTAAACTTAACTACTTAAATTATTTTTAAAATTTAATCACATAAAATTTCAAGCATTTTTCAGATGTCTTGTTGGAAAAAAATGCGATCGTTTTGAAGCTTATAGTAAAGAAGAAACATTCTCTCAAGCTTCTTTCTGAATTGTAAATTGGCCTATTGTTTATGGTGTCAAGATGCGTCTACTATTCAGGCAAACTTGGAAAAATTCAAAACATTAGCATCTACGTACATTTTGCATTCACTTGGTGCTATTGTGTTACAGCAGAAACATCATGTAGATGCCTGAATACAACTTTTTATAGGACTGTAAAAACCAAGGTTGACATTCCTGTTACACATATTATCTATAAATACCTCTTCTCCACTTTTCTCTCTTCCAAGAGCATATTGTTGAGTTGACTCAATGAATCTCACTGGAATATTATATACTCTTCTCTTGTAATATACTACAAGGGTGAATGGCTGTTTCTTGTCTTGGCCGGTACTTCGCCTTACCAAAAAGGAGCCATCCTGCAAAGAAAGAGGCATTAGTTCATCATTGCTGTGATTAAAGTATATCTAAACCCAGTCACTAAAATCTCATAATCTTTAGCATGTTAAATATAGAAAAAAAAAAGTAATGGTTAGTCTTTATAAATTTGCAGGCTTCAGTACAATAACTGGTAATTGTGGCACAAAGCTGCTTGTTCAGGCACTGGGGTGACAAAGCTATGTCCCTTTGTCTCTGTTGTCATCCCAATATATGTGCTTCCAGTGGTGACTACAGGCAGGCCTGTACTGTTGCTCACTGTGCAGATAAGGGTCACTGTTGTTGCCATAAGGAAGGCAACCATTGTGGTGACACGTAGTTGCTGCTGGGGCGCATGCGTTTCAACTGGAAGTGGCTGAAGGACATTGACAGCACCAAAATATAACAAAGAATGTAGAAAAAGAACTAAAACATTATTCTCTAAAATTAACATATTTCACGGGTCTCCAAAGTTTCTAAACAAAGGGCCAGTTTATTTGCTTTCAGAGTTTGGGGGGGCCAAACTGTGGCCATTGGGAGTAGAAATTGTACTGTGTCATTGGGAGTAAACAATGCATCTTTGGCATTAGGGGGAGGAATAGTGCCCTATTCGTGGTGTAAATTGGAGAAATAGTGCCCCATCGTTGGTGTCAGTGCCCAAATGGACTGTTTTAGGGAGAGGAATAGTGCCCAATTGTTGGTGTAAATGGGAGGAATAATGCCCCATCGTAGATGTCAATGGCAGGAATAGTGCCTGTTGTTGATGTCAGTAGCAAGAATTATGCCCCCTTGTTGGTGTCATTGAGAGGTATAGTGTCTTGTATCAGTGGGAGAAAAAAATGCCCCAAGGGCCGGATAAGGGCAAGCAAAGGCCCGCATCCAGTCCCCGGGACATAGTTTGGAGACCACTGTTATATATGGTTAATACAGTGCTTTTATTGCACTTAACGTAATTTAGTTGAGTTTAGATCTACTTTAATACGAATAAGGGCACAACTAAATTCTGAAATACAGTTTAAAATAAGTAATATGTACTTACAAACTGAAAACATTTACCAATATCAAGCAAGATTTAACAACAATACAGGTAGAATTTTGTTTTACAGAAAATTAAAGCAAAAGCAGAGCACACTGCAACCATTCAGGTTATTTCTTTAATTGTTTTTGTGAATAAGCTGAAGCTTGACTGATTTCCAATGCAGATAAAACAATACCTTGGAGGATGCTAGCAAGGCCTCTTCTGCTGCTTTGCGGTCACATGATGATGAGTACCATTCTTTACTAAGCACACCAGCATCCTATAGTCAAAAAAGAAAGGTAGTAAATGTATATGCACAAACTACTCTCAAAGACTGGACATGGAAAAATAAACACAGATGCATGAGTAGTCAAACTCGATTTGAACTTCAGCAAGTCGTCTTCACCAGATCTAGTTGCCTAAATGCACTGAGTTGCTGCTATGTGATTGGCTGATTAGCAATTTATGTAACCTAATAAAGTGGCTGGTGAGTGTATATACTGTATATCTGGAATCTGGTTAGATTGTCACTTGTTGGTATTGTATCCCACACTTAATATATACTATCTGTCATCACTTTCAGAGACTGGAGATGCAGCTTCACGTGCAGGAATCCACTTCATGTTTTCTTAACTTGCTCAATCCTCCAAGCCTTTTGACACAGGTCCACTCCATTGCACAGTAATTCACCAATCTTATTGTCCTAAAATCACCAGATTTCTTCCTACTTCATCATAACCTAGTCCCTCTCAAAGCCTACAAACACTCACTCACTAGCAAGACATTTAGTTAATATAGCCCACTCCTGTATCCTGGCTCTGTGGAAATCTCCTTCCCTTGACAGTAAGGGCTTGTTTACACTTGTGGTTGGGGGCAGTAAAAACATGCAGTTTTACTGCCTCTCATCCGCTTCACCTTAAGCTGCAAAGGCAGTGGACATGAGTGAATCAGTTGACCTCTAAGAAATTTCTAGAAGGTTGAAAACCCCTATATAAGACCTGTTGGAACCCCCCGGGGTGCCTGTTGCATCAGGGTACACCATCTGGTGAGCTCCCCTGTTTATTGCCGCGGCCTATATTATGTGGTGGGTCACCTTGCTCAGCAAGGGGGACAGTTGTTTAAGTTAAATGTATGGTGGATTTCTGCAAAGGACGGAGTCTGGTTTTTATATTTTAGTTTAAAAGTTATTTTTATTATATTTTAATAAAGTAATATTTTATTGAAACCAATAATAAAAGGCCATGGCCAAATTTTACTCCAAAGGTCATTTTTTATTTATAGTTAAATTGTATCTGCTGTCTACAGTCCCATGTAATTGCAGTGCAATGCAAGCAGTTGTGGTGCAATAGTGTGGCATTTTGGGTTCTATTCACTGCCTGTCAAATGCCCCTGAAAAAGTTATTTGAGCTCAGTCTTCTTCTTCTTCAGAAGCGCCACATTTCTAGACAAGTTCTATTAGCACCTGGTTCTATTGATTAGAATTCTATTTTACAGAAAAATTTAAAGAACTGGCTGGTTGAGCCAAATCGAACCCATTTACTATCAACTTCTCTTATGCTGCCCATGGACGGGTACAATTTTGAATGAAATTTCATAGTAAAGGATTTTTTAAAGAAAGTTTGTTTCTCTAATCATTGGTATGTCAAATCAATGTTCGTTTTTGACTGCAGTGATGAGAAAATTCAAAGGAGCAGGATGGAAATTTTTTCTCAGCTGAATTATTTCTAAGAGTGTACATAGTTTTCAGTCAGTAAATTCCATTCTTTCCAAAATCAAATGTTAAATGCAAACAAAATCTCTCAAATGCTCTGAGAATTTTTTAGTACACATTTTCTAAGAGATTTTGTTTAAAATATATCCATCTATGGACAGTTTTACTTCACTTTAATTTGTAGTCCTAGGTCCCCCACCGATAAGCTTGTTCTTAACCTTTTTGGTTCTCTATCTTCCTCATCTCCAGCAGTTTTGAGGCCCAGAACCCCCCCCGTTACATAGGTTCAAAACTACACAAGAGATGATGGTCATCACCCACACCATAATAGTAGCTCCCTCCCTACTTCTTTGCAGTGATACCTTTTCCTCAACAAATACAGATGATGGCTACCATATCATATACATAAGGGTTACATGTGATTTTTACCCATTTTTTGAGGGCAACTTTAAGATGTATTATTTCTCACCCGATAGAGATTCTGGCTACCATTTTCCTTAGCCTGCACTGTTATTAACTGTATAGCATGGTTACATACTGTATATTGAACTGTGAACTGCTGTATATGAATGTAACAACTGCTATTCTGCCTGTGAACTCTACTTTTATAAACCAATACCCATCTATTTTCCGGCAAAATCTCCATAAAACCCCCCATAAAGGCCATGTGCCTTAGGATACCTTTTGCTGACCATTAAATTGTATATGTTGATCTTTTAGAAATGCAAAAATTACAATTATTAGTCCTTAATTTTTTTCATACCTGTTCTACAACACTGCCATGTCGACTTTGGTTGACCGCAGAGCGATTTTCTGGAGGTTCTGCAATTGATGAATACATTGAACATGGGAAACAGTTTCTTTTATATAGCTAGATTTTTAGGAAATTGTAATAAAATAGAAATAGGCTAAATGTTTACGAAGATCCATCAGCATTTTAGCTGATTCTACAGCTATCTATATAGATTCATATTCCCATAGATATATAGGAAATCTGTATGATGAGATGAATACACAGGTTGCTATAATGGGTCTCCACCTGAAAATGCTAGTTGCTTAGCTTTCTTTTGACCAATACTTTAGAAGAATGATACAGAACAAGCAGGAAAGTCAGAAGAAACAACTTAGAAAGTAATAAACTATTGGATGAAATTGAAAGCCAGGAAACTTGCAATGGCAGCTTCTATTCTTCCTAAGAATAAAAGGGTAGAGTAAAATTGGATGTTCTGCCCATAGTGGCTTTTTATGCCATGGCAACTTAATAGATTCAATACTGTACGAAAGTGGGGCAGAACCATTCTAATAGGCTTGTAAACATGACCTCCTGCCTTTGACACGAAGACTGATGTAATAAAAATGTCAGTACTAGGATGTTTTTCCTCTAATTACTAATCGGTTTCAAACTTGCCATGAAGGAAGGAATACTATTCGTAATACAGGAATCAGACAGAAGCTTAGGATGATACAAAACACAGACATTAGGAAGTACACTTCCACTGACACTGTATAGAGCTGTGTGTGCTTATTTCTGAAAGGATCACACAGAACTCTGGTTTAGGTAAACAGTCAACTTCCTGACTTTAGAATAATTGCTGGTTTTGGTGGTTAGCATTATTCGCTGCTTTCTCTTCTTGCTGGAGTTATTCTTTAAAATGTATATTCATTGACTTAAACCCAAAAACCCACAATTATAGTGAAAAAATCAAGACCCAAAGAGATTACCCAAAAATAAAAAATATAAAATATATATAAAAGAACAAAAATAAAATAAAGTCCCAATATGCAAAGTGTCCAAATAATGTGTCCAAACAAAGATCAATTTCTTGATAGGAAGACGCTTCCTACTCCACTGAAGAAGATGCAAATCAATCACAGGTGCTCTTCAAATACCTCAAAAAACAAAATCTCAACATAGTATATTACCTTTTAAATCCCAGAACTAAAGTGCCACACGTGTATCATGCAAAAAAACACTCCAGTGTCACAGCACTCATGTGAAAAGAAAATTAATAAATATCACTGCAAACTATATATAAAGTGCATAATTACCCTAAAACAAACAGATTCCAGCTTGTAATCAACCACATATGTACAGAGTGTCCTTAGATTGGTATCCTCTTGTTCCTCAGGACCTCACAAACAGACCAGGAATCAGTATGTGAATTATAATCATATATAAAATTTATTGTAGCCACTTACATATAAAAACGATAAGATCAGCAAGACAGCATCAAACTCCTCATGCCCAGTATACGATCCCCTTTCCGTGTGTAGAGGGTCTCCCGATCACCAGGTAATTCCCCCTTGCTACTCCTATCCAGCACTATCACTTTGTAGCTCTGGGGGACACCTGAAGTGCACCGTTACTCTCCAGACCTCCAACACACAGGGATTCCAGAATCCAAAATGGCTGCCGCAGCACTTCCGGGAACGTCACGTGGATTCTGTTTTAGGGTAATTATGCACTTTATATATAGTTTGCAGTGATATTTATTAATTTTCTTTTCACATGAGTGCTGTGACACTGGAGTGTTTTTTTGCATGATACACGTGTGGCACTTTAGTTCTGGGATTTAAAAGGTAATATACTATGTTGAGATTTTGTTTTTTGAGGTATTTGAAGAGCACCTGTGATTGATTTGCATCTTCTTCAGTGGAGTAGGAAGCGTCTTCCTATCAAGAAATTGATCTTTGTTTGGACACATTATTTGGACACTTTGCATATTGGGACTTTATTTTATTTTTGTTCTTTTATATATATTTTATATTTTTTATTTTTGGGTAATCTCTTTGGGTCTTGATTTTTTCACTATAATTGTGGGTTTTTGGGTTTAAGTCAATGAATATATGTTTTATTAGTACTTCAGGGGAAGGATATTGATATGACTTTAAGGGATTTCTGAGGATTTTATATATATATGTGTGCTGATTTATACTTATTCTTTAAAATGTAAGTTTGACAATTTTATATACCACACATGCAGGATTTTGCTAATCCCCTAAAAACTCACTTTGCCTTGGCGGTGTTGGTGGAAGTTCTGATCCAGCACTTTGTATCCTTTGACGTTCCAGTACTGGAGGTTTTTCTGGTAAAAAAAAATTGTTTATTTTTAAAAAGATTTCTTCCTTCAAATTTTAATCGTGTACATCTTACACAGATATCATGATTAACTTGTTGAACCAAAATTTACCACTCCAGCAATATAACAGCACAAAGAAGAAACACACATGTTCTATTTTTACAGACTACTGTTCAAAAGGTAATTTGGTTTATAGTGATAGTGGTTTTGACAACAAAAACTGGCATGAACTGAGGTATGTTCCCCGCTGATCTCTATACTGGCTATAACCATCACATGAAACCCAAAACCCAACCTCTACACTTAACTCTAATCCTTAACAATTAACCTAGATTTGTACATTCATAAAAACTATTTGTTCAAAGTGAAATGCCTGCCTAACACTAATTATTTAAAAATGTCCCCTCCCCCTTCTTGCTACATATGCTGAGAAACTTGTGCAAAAGAAATGTGTATACTTACCAAGTTTCAGCCTGCTCTGGTTTGGTCATGTGATCCCATGTCAGTAAACAGTGGGGAAAGAGTGCTTGACAATGGCTGGAAAATCTGGGAGCAGTGACATCACTTATAGGCTCCCTTGTCACAGCCACTATTGATGCTCCCTCCTCTCCCCTGCAGCCTCCGCCCACTGACACAGGGGATCATATGACTGAACCGGAAATAATTCAGTCTGAGAATGAATTATTTTGCCACAAAAACAAGGCTCCCTTGTCCCAGCCGTCATCGATGCTCCCTCCTCTTCCCTGCAGCCTCCGCTCACTGACACAGGGGATCATATGACTGAACCGGAAATAATTCAGTCTGAGAATGAATTATTTTACCACAAAAACAAGGTTCCCTTGTCCCAGCCGTTATCGATGCTCCTTCCTCCCCCCTGCAGCTGCCGCTCACTGACACAGGGAATTATATGACTGAACCAGAAAATATTCAGTCTGAGAATTGATTTTTAACCACAAAAAAGGAAAAATTGATTACTAATAATGCTGAAAAGACCTTTATGCAACAGAAAAAAATATTGTGTACGTTTACTAGATTGAACAGAGTTAAACTATTACCATTAAAGTTCATGTATAGCCATTTCTTTTGGTTTTTGTTAGAGTGGTGAGGGTACGGAGCGGTTGGCAAGGTGAATGAGTCTGCCGTATTCAGGATCGACTGAAGCGGGGATAGCCTGTGGCGGGGCAGGCCAGTGAGGAGGGAGTTTCAGTAATCGAGTCGTGATATGATGAGGGAGTGGATGAGCTGTTTAGTGGTTTCTGGGGTTAGGAACGTGCGCATTTTGGCGATGTTGCGGAGGTGGAGTCTGCATGAGTTTGTTAATGATTTGACTTGGGGCTGGAAGGATAGGTTGGAGTCCAGAATGACACCAAGTACTCTGGCCTGCTGGGCGGGTCTGATAGTGGTATTGTTGGACGTGATGGAGAAGTCACTGGGGGGTG
Organism: Staurois parvus; assembly: GCF_062004578.1. Classification (NCBI taxonomy): domain Eukaryota; kingdom Metazoa; phylum Chordata; class Amphibia; order Anura; family Ranidae; genus Staurois; species Staurois parvus. Next base: position 6,605,730 of record NW_028318321.1, on the reverse strand, counting down.
GTGTGCGGGCTGGGGGGGAAGACTAGGAGCTCGGTTTTGGAGAGGTTCAGTTTAAGGAAGTGGAGCGACATCCAGTCTGATATGTCGTACAGTAGGTTTGTGATTAGTAGGTTAGGCGGAGACTGAGGGGGTGAGGTGGGAGGGTTGAGAGATAGATTTGTGTGTTGTCGGCATAGAGGTGGTAGTTGAAGCCGTGAGAGTGTATGAGTTGGCCAAGGGAGGAGGTGTAGATGGAGAAGAGAAGGGGCCCGAGGACAGAGCCTTGAGGGACCCCAACAGAGAGGGGGAGTGAGGGGGAGGTGGTAGCGTTATAGGTAACGCTGAAAGAGCGTTGTGATAGGTAGGATGAGAGCCAGGAGAGAGCGGAATCTCTGAGGCCGAGGGAGTGTAGTTTTTTGAGGAGGAGGGGGTGGTCGACTGTGTCGAAGGCCGCGGAGAGGTCAAGGAGCAGGAGCACTGAATAGTGGCCATTAGCTTTGGCGGTTAGAACATGAACATGAATATAACAGGCTTAATAAGGATTGTGTCCACTTCGATGTTGAGGTAAGCAAAACTGCTGTCATTACTTATTTTAGGAGATGAAAAATAGTGAATGTAAATTTATTGCCATTAAGACAAGATTATGTGCTACTAAGGTAGGGAGGTGAAGTCCAAACTAGACCAATATGAGTGCTGGCAGTTATAGTTAGCTCATCCTAGTTCCAAGCTGCAGCAATGTTAGAAGGAAAAATCCATAAGCCACAGATCAAAAGGCAGACCATGTGCATGAGGTGAAATGAATGGCAGCCTCAGCCTGGACTCCAGCTAGGCCATGCCCCCTATGCATATCACTCCGCCCCTTGGAGCTTAATCATGCGGATGGAAGTTCTGAGAATGAAGGGGTGTTTATAAGAGCATCATTGGCTGTCATGTGATAAGAACACATGACACGGGTGGAAAAAATTCATGGGTTTGCAAGTCACAAAGATCAAAATTTAAAAGTCTCTGCCATGCAATAAGCAAAAATTTATGCAAAGACAAATACATCTCAAAAACTGCAAGAAATTTAAAGACAATGTTATTAAGCTAGTCATTTAAAGTGACATATATCATTATTCTTGAATTATTAATTTAAAGTGACCGATGTATATATCTACAAGAGAAAAAAAATAAATGAAAAAATATGGATGTACCTACGTGTATCAACCTAGGTAGGCATTATTAAAACCATTGAAATGTATTGAGAAAAATATAAAAACAAATGAAAATATAGGTTCAAGAACAAAACAAAAAATTAAAAAAAAAAACAAGACACTCACAGACAACAAGCATGATGGAAATGCATTAATTATTGGTTTACTACTATATTCCATCGATAGTTTGGAAAAATGTATACCATCTAAATGTATACATATGTATCTGTATCTGTAATAAAAAAACATACATGTATAAAAAGAAAGAAAAAAATGACAGGGAAGTAGAATGGAACATCATAAAGAGGAAAGGACAAATTACTCATAATAATGAGTAATGTCCCATTCGACGTTTAAGCCTCTAGATATACAGATGTCCAGCTTAAAAATCAAGAATACCTCCCTCCTGCACCGAAGGGGAAATCAGTCACCACCATGGACAGATCGATCTATTCTTTCAGCATTTTGAAATCTAAAGCATTGTATATTCTGTTGATGGAGAGATTTGAAGTGTCTAGCCAAACTGGTATTTTTGTTAGTCCTAATATCTGAGAAATGATCCCTCTTTCTGTCACTGAATCATCTTGTGGTTCTACCCATGCATTTGGATGTTGCATAAATTACAAGTGACCAAGTATATAACAAATTTGGTGTGACAGTTGACCAACTGTGTAATACCAGTGGAAAAACCATTGGAATATGAAATAAATGTATGGGGTTCTCCCAAATGATTGCAGCAAGAACACCTAGCTATTCCACATCTGTAAAGGCCAGTGGTGTTTAACTAAGCCCGCGGAGAAGGGTTGTAAATAAACTGGGAGATATCATGTTTCCTATGGTGCGTGCCCTCTTGGCTAAAATATGACACCCCGACCCAACATCTCATGGCAATCGTCATCCCTATGTAAAATGGAAAGATTACTTGATACGATAGGTTTGATATCTGGAAACTGTAAGCCATAGCATGTGGAGAATACAAGTGGACTGGCAGATCTGTTCAACCCAGAATGGCGCTGTGTGAAAAAATCAATCCTTGATAAACTCCTGGCATATAGGCAGGCCTGTCTAACATCAGACCTTCTGCAGCCACGTTCGCAAAACCTTGTTTCCAACGAGATAGCCTCTTTCTCAAAATCAGCAAGACTGGAGCAATTTTGTCTGATCTTGATTAACTAACCAGGTGGAATGGTCCAAAGGTTGGTAGGTTAGAAGTAGGTTTTCTGTATGCTCACAACATGATGGTCCCAATTTGAGTGGAGCCACACAGAGTGTAATCAAGATAATTGATTGTGAAGTGATGTTCCTCCAATGTAAATCTCAGATTTAAGGGATCGTTGTTGAGGCGGTTAAAAAATTCAGTTGTGGGTGTTTGTCACATATGAAAATGATAATCAGGTCATCTATGTAGCGAAAAAAAAGTAGTGATGGAATCCCTAAATGGGTTGTTGGCTCTGTAAATATATAGTTTTCCCCACCACCCTATATACAAATTGGTGTAGGTGGGAGAGAACTGAGCGCCCATAGATGCCCCCCCTGTTTTTGTATATACTATTTTTTGTCAAAAAGAAAATGGTTATAATATAACAAAAAAGACACCCCTTCCAAAATGAACCATTTTAATTCAGAAGAGTATTCTGTATAGAGGTTCATGTGATGTTTTAGACCTAAATCATGGGGAATACTGGAATATAGGGATCTGACATCACAAGTTAGCCATTTTATGTTTTCATCCCAGTGTAAGCCTTCAAATACTTGCACAGTGTGTTTTGTGACATGTACAGTACCTTGAAAAAGTATTCATACCCCTTGAAATTTTCCACATTTTGTCATGTTATGACCAAAAATGTAAATGTATTTTATTGGGATTTTATGTGATAGACCAACACAAAGTGGTACATAATTGTGAAATGGAAGGAAAATGATAAATGGTTTTTGACATTTATTACAAATAAATATCTGAAAAGTGTGGTGTCCATTTGTATTCAGCCCCCTTTACTCTGCTACCCCTAACTAAAATCTAGTGGAATCAATTGCCTTCAGAAGTCTCCTAATTAGTAAATAGAGTTCACCTGTGTGTAATTTAATCTGTGTGTAAATACAGCTGTGCTGTGAAGTCATCAGAGGTTTGTAAGAGGACATTAGTGAACAAACAACATCACGAAGGCTAAAGAACACACCAGGTCAGGGATAAAAGTGTGGAGACATTTAAAGCAGGGTTAGGTTATAATAAAATATCTCGAGCGTTGAACATCTCACGGAGCACTGTTCAATCCATCATCTGAAAATGAAAAGAGTAGAGCACAACTGCAAACCTACCAAGACATGGCCATCCACTTAAACTGACAGGCCGGGCAAGGAGAGCAATAATCAGAGAAGCAGCCAAGAGGCACATATTAACTCTGGAGGAGCTGTGGAGATCCACAGCTCAGGTGGGAGAATCTGTCCACAGGACAACTATTAGTCGTGCACTCAACATATCTGGCCTTTATGGAATAGTGGCAAGAAGAAAGCCATTGATGAAAGAAAGCCATAAGAAGTCTCATTTGCAGTTTACGAGAAGCCATGTGGGGGACACAGTAAACATGTGGAAGAAGGTGCTCTGGTCAGATGAGACCAAAATTAAACTTTTTGGCCTAAAAGAAAAACGCTATGTGTGGCGGAAAACTAACACTGCACATCACCCTGAACACACCATCCCCACTGTGAAATATGGTGGTGGCAGCATCATGTTGGGATACTTTTCTTCAGCCAGGACTGGGAAGCTGGTCAGAGTTGACGAGAAGATGGATGGAGCCAAATACAGGGCAATCTTAGAAGAAAATCTGTTAGAGTCTGCAAAAGACTTGAGACTGGGCAGAAGTTCACCTTCCAGCAGGACAATGACCCTAAACATACAGCCAGAGCTACAATGGATGGGTTCAGATCAAAGCATATTCGTGTGTTAGAATGACCCAGTCAAAGTTCAGACCTCAATCAAATTGAGAATCTGTAGCAAGAATTGAAAATTGCTGTTCACAGACGCTCTCCATCCAATCTCACAGAGCTTGAGTTATTTTGCAAAGAAGAATGGGCACAAATTTCACTAGATATGCAAAGCTAGTAGAGACATCCCCAAAAAGACTTGCAGCTGTAATTGCAGCCAAAAGGTGGTTCTACAAAGTATGGACTCAGGGGGGCTGAATACAAGTGTACACCACACTTTTCACATATTTGTAAAATATTTTGAAAACCATTTATCATTTTTCTTCCACTTCACAATTGTGTGCCACTTTGTGTTGGTCTATCACATAAAATCCCAATACAATACAATTACATTTTTAGTTGTAACATGACAAAATGTGGAAAAGGGGTATGAATACTTTTTCAAGGCACTGTAGTGTAATGAGAAGAGTTTCTGTTAACAAGGCCTGTAACAAAGTATCCATTAGGTTACCCAGTGGTTCTACCAGAGAACCAATGCTTATCACAATGGGTCTACCTAAGGGTCGATAGAAGTTTCCCCTTCAGTTTCAGAAAAGCTAACTCTCTTAGGTGTACTCGTAGTTGATGATGGTGTTCTCAGAATGGAATGTCTTAAGCCTCCAAATCTTTTCTTTATTGATTTGGAATTGTGATTAGAAGCACCTTCAGTGTAATCTAATTTATCTTTTGGTCTGTGTAATATCCTTTTCAAGTGTCTCCATGGTTTTCAGGAGATGTTCTTCCTTTTGTTTAAACTCAGATAAATGGTGAACATTTTCTAAGTTTTGCTGTAAAAGACTAATCTGTGCCTTTACTGTGTCCATGTGTGTCTCTTTAAATTTGATTAGGAGTCTCATTAATTCTTTACAGGCTTCATCAAGAACACTAGTCCATTGGGATTTGAAGTCTTCAGCCTCTACTTCAAAGGAGGGAAATTTCTTGATTCTGAGCCACCTGGTGATCCTGATAGTTTTGAGGTATTCTTCTAAGTAAGCCACATCCCAAAAGGTGGGATTCACTGAATAGGAGTCTTTCTAGTTTGCAAAACAGACCATTTCCTCATGCACACGTGATGTTTCCTCATACTTCTGATAACAGACGCGTTAAAAATGCTAGTTTTTCAGCATTTTTCAGTTTTTTTTGCATAGCTTTTATCCACGTTTTTTCACATTTTTCCGAGTTAGCGTTTTTTAGTATTTTTCAGCTGAAACATCTCACTTTGCTATTTGTTGCCTCCCACTTTCTCAGAATACATAATCACCACCATTTTGAGAGCAGGGAGAGCAAAAGAGCATATAGAGAAGCTTCAATAGCTCAGCAGGACACAGTGTCACTTCCTGTTTTGCACCCAGTGCTGTAATCTGAGACAATAGGACTGCAAAGGACAATGGGAGATGACTCTGTAGAAGAATGCAATGCCAACAAAGCCAAACAAAGAACAAAGCCAACAGAGCTGCAAATAAACTTTGGTATGATCTGGTTACATGTAGGACATGTAGAAGCAAGAGCATCCCAAACAAAAGCTGGAAAAGCAGTAATCATTTTCCTTTTCCATAAAATCGAATTAAAAAAAAAGTCATTTTAAAAATGCTAAAAAAATGGCTAGTTTCACGTTTTACCACTAGTTTTGTTTTTTTTTTCCAGCCATTAACCGTTGATTACAGCCTATGTGTGCATGACCATAGGATAACATGCTGGAGAGTTTATTGGCTGTAGAAAAAAACGTCAAACGCCAAAAACAGCAGCTGTAAAAACGTCAAGTGTGCATGTACATAAAGTTTCCTTGTCACTCACTGGTTCAGTGAAAAAAAACGATCTGCTCTAATTGATTCTGCCCATGTGTCTTGTGGACACATTGTCGTGCACCAGGAGGAACTCAGGACCCACTGCACCAGTGTAGGGTCTGACAATGGGTCCAAGGATTTACCTAATGGCAGTCAGAGGGCCATTGACTAACCTGTAGAGGTCTGTGCATCCCTCCATGGATATGCCTCCCCAGACCATCACTGACCAATCACCAAAACGGTCATGCTGAACAATGTTACAGGAAGAAAAACGTTTTCCATGGCTTCTCCAGGCTCTTTCACGTCTGTCACTTGTGCTCAGAATGAACCTGCTCTCATCTGTGAAAAGCACAGGGCGCCAGTGGTGGACCTGCCAATTTTGGTGTTCAATGGCAAATGCCAGTCAAGTTCTATGGTGCCAGGCAGTGAGCGCAGGGCCCAATAGAAGACATCAGGCCCTGTATCCTCATGAAGTCACCCTCATTAAGTCTGTTTCTGATTGTTTGGTCAGAGACATTTACACCAGTGTCCTGCTGGAGGTCATTTTGTAGGGCTCCTGTTCCTCCTTGCACAAAGGAGCAGATACCAATCCTACTGATGGGTTAAGGACCTTCTACAGCCCTGTCCAGCTCTCCTAGAGTAACTGCTTGTCTCCTGGACTCTCCATGCTTTTGAGACTGTGCTGGGAGACCCAGCAAACCTTCTTCCAATGGCACGTAGTGATGTGCCATCCTGAAGGAGTTGGACTTCCTGTGCAACCTCTCTAGGGTCCAGGTATTGCCTCATGCTACCAGTAGTGGAACTGCCCCTAGCCAATGCAAAACTAGTGAAAACAGTCAGTAAAGATGAGCAGGGAAAAAAATGTCAGTGACCTCCACCTATAAAACCATTCCTGTTTTGGGGGTCATCTCATTGTTGCCCATCTAGTGCATCGGTTGTTAATTTCATCAACACCAAAGCAGCTGAAACTGATTAACAACCCCCTATGCTACCTACCTGACCAGATCAATATCCAAAGAGTTTAATTGACTTGATGCTATACTCTGATTAAAAAGTGTTCCTTTAATTTTTTTGAGCAGTGTATATTCAACCTTATGCAGTATGTTTATGCAATGGACTGCTGCCCGAGCAGATAAAAATGTTAAACTGGAGTGATATACACCAGATGTAGTGTAACATATGCTATACAGTAGTAAGTAAATTTATTGTCAACTTTACGACTGACCAAATCTATGTGTTTGATTTACTCATGGGTGGTAGATTACTGAATTTCTGCTGATTACTTGTGATTGCATTTTCAATTCAAGTGGTTGAAGTTAAAGGATAAGAGTTCACCTTTTGACAAAAAAATAAATGCGCATTTTTTTGCAGGTAAAAAATGTACATTTATAATTTTTTGTTGCAGGAGCCTGTAAAGCATTGCACCAGCAATCAGCGGATTGCTGGTGCCATTTAGGTCTCCTGCAGACCTGTTAGTATATCTGCTTACCCATACATCCCGTATGAGCAAGCCAATATGGTCAGACAGGAAGACTCAATGAACTACCACAGCGCTTCACAGTGCCTTGGTAGTTAATTGAGAACTACAAACTGACAGCTGCCAAGGATGTTGGGTCTTGTAGTTTTCTCATTCACAGAGGACTGTGAATGAGTGACACAGCCGGGTTTTTTAAAAATTTTGACAGCTAGTGGGGGGAGAAGATCCTCCATTAGCTGTCAACAAAGGGGGAGTGGAGAGGAGCGGGGGCAGGTGCTTTCATAATATGTTGCACACTGAATATGGGTATAGGTTCATAACATGTTATGAAAGGTGAACTTGTCCTTTAAGTGAAAGTTACCACGTGTATTTCCAGTTTTACTGTCACTTGTTTGTATACAAAACTGATTTTTTTTAAATGAAAAACTCACAGGTCTATGTACAAACCCACCTATGTTGCTGTTTGCATCTCTCGGAAGTAAACCAGATGTGTTCTGCAGAAAAAAAACAAAAGGAAAGACTTTTAACTTGCTTTTAAATTCTAAATCTTCAATTTTCATATTTACACACCTCAGCAAAAATATTCAAATCTGTTACCAAATTAGAGAGTCTGAAGTTAAAGTGATTACAATTCAAGCTTGCAAAAATAACAACACTATGTTTTTAGGTCCGGCATGAGTAAGAAATGAAGTGTGTTTTGAACTTTCCATCTACTGAGTGAGCCAATACATGATATCCCCTTAGAGCCTAGATTTTGTCAACTTTTTGAGTTTTGGATAAGGTAGGGAAGATTTATTTCTTCAAATTTCTGTCAAGCTTTTATTTCTGCCTCTGACCCCAACCGGAGAGATTTTCCTTTACTTCCAAATACAAGAAATGGGGGATTGGTTGTTACTGGAACAGGTTGGCGTGGACGGTGAATCAAACCTTGTCTGAAATGTTAACCCTAACTCACTCTAACAACATCATTTGATTTTTACACTAGTGGGCTTAGGTTGGACTTTAAATCCAAACTTTCAGCAATAGCTAGAATACACTCTTGCAAGAAACACCCTCACCATTTCAACTAAACAAATTTTTATATAATTCTCAGGTGAAAAAAAACCCAAAAGAATTGTTGCTTTATACCATGTTAGCTATTGTTCTACGGAGGATGGAAACTATAACAATTCTAAATTGTGTATAAACTTACTGATTTTGGTCCAGGCTTCGGTTTTCTGCAAATTTATAAAAAAAAAGAAAACGCAAGAAAAAAAAATTAATTTACACGGAGCTGAATAATACAGTATGAGGATAAGACTCTTTTTTTCCAATTTTATAAACAAATGTAGACCTAAATAATTTAGTACTCACACATTCCGGGGAAGCGGAAATGGGGTAGATCTAATTGGCAGCTCTTGCCTTCTATCAGCTGTTTAAAAAAAGAAAGCATTCATTTATTTTGTGTACACTTGTTCAACCACATATAATTCATAACTATAATGATGTCATGTTTACTAAGAAAGAATAATCGATTACTCCACATTTTTGTGTTTGTTACACACAAAACAAAGCTTTGTTTGAAGGAAAAGTTTACCCATACTTTTGTGCTCTCTTTCTTATATGCATGCTCTATCCCAGGGTTTCTTGTATTTGAGGGCATGTCAAACTCAAATGAAAACTGGTCTAAATTCAATGAAGTAAATAATCAGTGGACCATGTTATATCTACTGGAGATCACATATTTTTAATTCCAAAAAGATTTAGGTGCCAATTTACTAAAGGCAAATAGACTGTGCAATTTGTGAGTGCAGTTGCACGCGTTTTCGCCAGAGCTTAGTGAATGTGGTGAAGCTCTGTTGATTTCCATCAATTATGTACAAGCAAAAATACTGTTTTTTCTTGTTCCTGATTGGGTAATCTTTACAAAGTGAAGATTCAACACATTCACTAAGCTCTGGGGAAAGTGAGTGCAACTGCACATTGCAAAGTGCATAGTCCATTTGCATTTAGTAAATCAACCCATAAGGCACTTTGGTAGTTAATCTTAATTATTGCATAAATAAAGTGCAGTGCTAAAATTGTCAGAATGAGAAATGTATAAATGATCCAAAAGTGACAATCCGTGCAGGTCTAGATGGAGCTAATATCAATGACAATAAATTGTGAATATAGCGAGCGCTCAGAAAAACCAGCCGCTGGAACACTTCAAGGGATCACTGGAGCTCATAACAGAAACATTTTATATATATATAGTGCAGCGCTGTGATGTGATTTAAAATTAAAGATTAATATAAAAATAGTTCATAAAGTCTTTGTCACAATAATAAAATCAAATATGTGCAGGTCTTCTCCTCATTAGGTGACTGGAATCAAATAGCAAAAATGCGCACTCACCGACCGCACATTTTAAATGCGCCTGTGTGTAATATTATCCAGAAGACCAGCCAGGCATGCAGCTCCAGGAAACACATGGATCCTCCCTCTTAAGCACTGACATCAGCCTTGGGTGTAGCAATACCTCCAGATCCAGAGACCCTCTCGCCCCAAATGATAGGTAAACAGGGATCCCCCTTCTGGTTCCAGGTACCCCAAAAATGGAAGGTGTAAATCTGCAACCCTCCAACAGGAGAGTCAAGGAAAAAAAGGGAACGCCAATAGTGTACTAACCCGGCAGTGGTAAAGATCAGAGACAAGTGGCTCAAAGTCGGGTCTCTCTGTTTGTGGAGGGATGGTATCTGTATATCTGTATACCTCTGTAATAGGATCATCCATCCCATCACCACCTATGGGGAACTAACATTTGAGGGATTTTCGCGCATGCGCGAACCGCGTTTAAAAGGAAGTCTTGCTGTCACACTGCTAGTGGCGTCTATCCTCTGATGAAGTGCATTTAGCACGAAAGGCCTCAGGAGGAGCCAGTAGCAAGTGTGACTTCCTGACCACTGAGACCACGAGGAGGTCCAGTGGTCTCTGATCTTTACCACTGCCGGGTTAGTACAATTGTTTTGTTCTCATACTTACCTGTCCGCTTATTGGCTAATGGTGTATGTATGTACATGTGACCCTGGCTTTATGATTGTTGTTGCAATAAAGTTTTGAACCTACCACACTATTGGCGTTCCCTTTTTTTCCTTGACTCTCCTGTTGGAGGGTTGCAGATTTACACCTTCCATTTTTGGGGTACCTGGAACCAGAAGGGGGATCCCTGTTTACCTATCATTTGGGGCGAGAGGGTCTCTGGATCTGGAGGTATTGCTACACCCAAGGCTGATGTCAGTGCTTAAGAGGGAGGATCCATGTGTTTCCTGGAGCTGCATGCCTGGCTGGTCTTCTGGATAATATTACACACAGGCGCATTTAAAATGTGCGGTCGGTGAGTGCGCATTTTTGCTATTTGATTCCAGTCACCTAATGAGGAGAAGACCTGCACATATTTGATTTTATTATTGTGACAAAGACTTTATGAACTATTTTTATATTAATCTAGTATCAATGACAATCCTGTGTCGGTGCTCCCAAAGTGATATGGTAAGAATACGCACTCACCAGATGCGTAATGTTAATACGCATTAAAGCAGTAAAGATCCCCTCTAGGAATTAGATGTGGTTCTGGAAAGGGAAGGTCCTCCCCAGGGGCGGACTGACCATTTGGAAACTCGGGCACTGCCCGAGGGTCAGTAGGGGGCCCCATGAGATGCCCCTGGTACCTTTTTCATAGGCTTTTTTGAGTTTGGGCAAGGACACAGGGGCCCCATGATCCCCTATTGCCCGGGGGCCCCATGAGTTGTCAGTCTGCCCCTGGTCCTCCCTCTGCATACAGGTGGTGCTGATGGAGCTCTCAGATGGTGGTGGAACCAGGCAGCCAGAGGCCTCTTTAAGGGGTGGGTGGATATGGAAGCCTATGTGCCAGGAACTCCCCTCTCTGGGTACTTGAACAGTGCTGGATCCAAATGGCTCTAGAAATCAATTGCTCCTGCAAGCATTTCTTTACAACAGGCAGACTATCCTAGCGTTGGGGGAGAAGGAATCGTAAAGCCTGCCTGCCGTGGCCACTCCTCGTACTGTCAGGATCAGTACGAGGAGCGGCCACAGCAGGCAGGCTTTACGATTCCTTCTCCTCCAACGCTAGGATAGTCTGCCTGTTGTAAAGACATGCCTGCAGGAGCAATTGATTTCTAGAGCCATTTGGATCCAGCACTGTACAAGTACCCAGAGAGGGGAGTTCCTGGCACATAGGCTTCCATATCCACTCACCCCTTAAAGGGGCCTCTGGCTGACTGTTTCCACCACACCACCATCTGAGAGCTCCATTAGCACCACCTGTATGCAGAGGGAGGACCTTTCCCTGTCCAGGACGACATCTAATTCCTAGAGGGGATCTTTACTGCTTTAATGCGTATTAACATTACGCATCTGGCGAGTGCGTATTCTTACCATATCACTTTGGGAGCACAGGATCGTGATTGATACTAGCTCCACCTAGACCTGCACGGACTGTCACTTTTGGATCATTTATACATTTCTCATCCTGACAATTTTAGTGCTGCACTTTATTTATGCATTTGATTGATGAAGGTGTTTATTGGTTACCTTTTGTGCAATAGCTATCTTTTAGAGCTCTCACTTTTACATTCCATTTTAATCTTAATGATTGCAATTAACAATATTTTCTCCTAGAGCAGTGTTCTCCAAACTGCGGCCCTTGGACGAGATGTGGCCCACTGCTTGCCTTTATCTGGCCATTGAGTCATTATTCTTGCCACTGACGCCAACAATGGGGCATAATTCATGCTAGTTACACCAACAATGGGGCATTATTCCTTCCACTGACACCAACAATGGGGCACTATTCCTTCCATAACTATTTCTTGCCCCAATACCAAAGATTGGGCATTGTTTACTCCCACTGGGCACAGCTGGCCCCCCTAAAGTCTGAAGGACAGTAAACTGACTTTGAAAGGTTTAGAGACCCCTGTCCTAGACCACGGGGCCATCAAATAATTCCTGTAGCATTAGCTGTGAAATTACAAAGTGTAACAATCTATGAATAGAGGACGGGTGAATGAATGGTCTGCCTCCATTCCTAGAAGCTACACTATAGTATTATTATAATACAGTATTTATAAAGCACCAATAGTTCGCTCAGCGCTGTACATTACAAAGGGGGACAGAACATGTGACAGAACAATAACAATACAATGCAAAACATGGGGGGATCGAGGGCCCTGCTCTTTCGAGCTTACAATCTAGGAGGGAGGGGATAGTACAGCTTCTATTAATGGAGGAGAAGGAAAAGGTGTGCATAGTCATTTCTCTTGATGATTGCATAATCGTGCTTTATTGGAGTGTTTTTTTTTTTACCTTCCTCTGGATCAACTATGGGTATAGGATGGTGTATACAGAGGTTTCTATTAGCTACACTAGATGGACATGTGTCTTTTTTTTTTTTAACCTGACTAACATAACTATGACAGACCCCTTAACACTATTAACCTCAGCTGCACCAGAAGATTACAGCGCAGGGGCAGGGAGGACAAAAGACACATCACATATGGCAAGTATTATCCCTTATGTCAATTTTTAAAAAATCCTTTTTTGAGTGAACTTCGGCTTTACGTATTAACGATTGGTACTGATATCAAATACATGGCTGACAATGAAAACTACAGTAATTGCACATAATTTATCAGTGCCAATTTTTTAAAAATAGTTTTAATATTTATAAACTACAATAAAATTCAACATCCAGAATGAGGTTGCAAAGCTTATTTTGCCTGCACAACTGTGTACAAAACATGATTACTTACCTTCATCAAAGTTATCAGACTTGACCTGTGGCTCCTAAAGTAGAAACAGCTTTGAGTTGTGAATTTGTTAAATATATTATATATATATATATATATATATATATATATATATATATATATATATATATATATATATATATATACACAGTATATATACATACACATACACACACACATATATACACACTAATATTTATTTATTTCAGGTACTTATATAGTGCCGTCAATTTATGCAGCGCTTTACAAATATATATTGTACATTCCCATCAGTCCCTAACACTCAAGGGGTGTACAATCTAAGGTCCCCAACTTACATTCATATATACACATACTGTATTAAAACATACATACATGTTTTAATCTGTTAAAGAAATGATGTCATTGCAGAGTAAACCTAGAGGTGACTAATCATACATGCAGCAGCCACTAATACCTTGCAGTTACATATGAATGCTGAACATTTCTGGCAAGTGAATTTTTAAAACTTCAAGGTAGTGTCGGAGCTTGCTGCACATCCCTATTGGCCCATCACTATGAAGAACCTCCTTACTGAAAGACAACAAAGAGGGTGCACTGACCTAGCGCATGTGCAATATACATTACTATACTTTACTGAATAAATAAAGCAAATAATATAGTCACAAACACATGACAGGAATAAGCATATCATAAAATGCAAAGTAAACTGCTTCCAGGTCCACACCGCTTCAACTGATGACATGGGAAGACCTTTCAGCGTCCAAACATGGCTTACACGTTTCGAGGGACAAGCCCCCTGAGAGCCATTGGCTGGTTCTGAGGAAGAGGGCTTGTTCCTCCCATTTGCATTTTATGATACACTCTCTACTCTCATGGGTTTGTGAGTATATTAATTGCTTTATTTATTCACTAAAATTGTGTATTAGTAGTGCGCTAGGTCGGTGTGCCCTCTCTTTGTTTTCCTTTAGTGTACATGAAAGGATACACACAGTCCTGAGGGGTCAGCAAGACATATTTGCTCTATACCTAAAAGCCGGATAAGCAGAGAGTCCATCAAGTCGTAAAGCACCACACGTGTGCACAGGAGGTTATTCTTTGGAACTTCCTCTCTGGCCAGCAGGAATATGCAGGAGGCAAGAAGGGGTGGGCAATATTAGGAAGTGCAATATTGGGAAGGTAGCTTTGCCTGTCAGAACTACTGAGGATTGGCCTGGGCATGTACTTGCAACATGTGTTTTTATTCTGACAGTCTCTTTAAAGCTTATAAACCCCCAAAAACAAAAATGCAGTTTACCAGTTATTACAAATGGTGGCTGCATTAGTTTTTTTCAGGCTTTTCCGCTTTTTATTTTCATTGGTCATACTGGGAGTATCACATTTCCTGTCCTAGGGTGGTTATGTTCACTCCTCCACTGCATCTTTTGAAGAATCCATGGTTGCCACCTAGGCTGAACTTCAGATATGCCTTCATCTCTTAATCTCTCTTGCATGCAGTGGGGAATTATAAATGCATAATTGTTCTTTTACTGCTGCAAGTTTAGCTCATGGAAAGGGACAAGGCACTGCATTTCTGGCACAAATGTCAGTGGTGTATTTAGGTGTCATGCTGCCCTAAGCAACACAAAAATTGGCATTCCCCCCCCCCCCCCCCCCCCAAGGAGAGATCCTGACACCAAGCAGCACCCCCTCCCCCACAAAGAGATCCTGATATTGACCAACAACACCCCAGACCCCCACCCGAGTGAGCCTTCCACTACCACCGCCTCCCATACACTGGCAATGCTCCCCCCTGACCCTGCGAGAGAGAAGACGCTCACATTCACAGCTCTGGACATCCCCGGGAACAAGAGTCAGGCTCTAAATACACCATCAAGCAGCCCCTCTCAGATCCCACCTGGTCCCCATGCTGCGTGTGTTCCTTCTTCCATCCCTTCCTTTGGGGGGTGGCACTTCCCCCCCTGAAAAATGCCACTGCCCCCCTGAAAGATGCCGCTCCCCCCTGAAAAATGCCACCGTAGGCAAATGCCTTGTTTGCCTTGTGGTAAATACACCCCTGACAAACGTCAGATATTTTCTTTACCTGCTGAAAAGGTTCTTGGCCTGAAAAAAGAAGACTAATGCTCTTGGGTTTAGTTATACTTTAACATGAAGGACATACCTGTTTTGGTGGGGACCTTCTTGATGGAGGTAGTGCTTCTCTGTGTGACACAAAAAATAATGATAACACAATACATGACACCCTTGTTAAAGTTTTTTACTAGACACCAATAAAATGTATTTGTAATGGTGGTTAACACATCTATCAGCTCATTTAAATGCTTTGTAGACACGTTAAATGTGAATCTTCTATAGAGTAAGTAACTATGTACCTTGCAGGTGGAGAGGGTTTAACCTGAAATTAAAAAAAAAAAGCATGATTGATTAAATTACAATTCTTTCATTTGGTAACTTACAAATTTCAAATAATTTCAATAATTATCAATAGTTGTTAGCCTCGTAAATTTATATTTATAAAGTACATTTAAGTTAAAATACCTCAGTTTCAGGAACTTCATAATGATCTGGAAGACAGAGAGATGAAAATTAAAATTTCATTTAATGGGGTCTACACAGAAAGTCAAAGCAGCAAAGAAAAAGCATCAATGTAACTCAATGACTGCGATACCTTTATATATACAAGAAAATAAGCTTTGGCTGCCACTGGATGGAGCTCTTTCCTTAAAGATAAACATTAACCTGAATTGAGGTTTTAAAGTAAATCGCCGATTATTTGAAATGTTATATATTTTAAATATTTAACAAAAAACTAGTTGGATTCAAAATTAAACACAAGACATAAGCCATATTATAATTTACCTATAATAAAATTACCTTTCACTTTCAATTTGCAACATGACCTAATATTCATAGTTAAACCAGTGGGACTTTTTTTCCTTAGCATAGCCAGATTGTTTGCTCATTTTTAATGGTTAGCATTAGAAACTCAGTGATCGGTTTCACTTGTTGCCTGGAATTGAGCAGTAATTTTATTGCTGGAGTCACAATGAGTGAGAACTGATGGGTGATTCAATCTAATAGCATCTATCCTAAGCCTAAAATATCAACTTTAGGAAGACACACCTGTTAATGATAGACTAGAACACTCAACTGGCAGCTACACTACATGAGCCATTAAAGTGACTATAAAACAAAATTGTACAATAATGTATCTCCTGCTTAGAAGTCATCAAAACGTTCTCCTGCTGTTTGTGCGCCAACCGCTGCAGTAGAAACTGCCATCCCAGATGGCATCAAGAAGATCCTACAGAATTCAGTACTTCCAGGAGTGTCAATTTTCTGGTTCCCCTGGAAGCAAAAAAATGCTCCAGATGGCCTGTGGACTTTATTTATCAAAACACAAGTATGAAAATATGAAATCACAGTGGAGTGAGCAAAGATCTTGATGCATTTCGTGCTGTTCTAGCACTTAGTTATTAAGACAAAGTGCTAGTAGAGTGTGAAACGCATCAAGATCTTTCTTTCCGCCACCGTGATGTTATGTTTTTGTACTTGTATTTTGATAAATAAAGCCCACAAGGTGTGCAGTCATCCAGAGCATCTTTCCATTTCCTTAGTACGGCGGGTGTGCCGGATTAGCACCTGTGTATAGTGGTGGGCCAGTGAATGAAACTGAAGGAACACGGGTGCCTAGAGCACTGTGTGTTTCTTTTTATGGTCCCCCTGGTCTTCAACTAAACTCTACATCACTACAGGACACAAAATCAGTGGATCAAACTACTGAGCCTAGCATGATTCTGGCAATCTGACAATCCCAGAAACAACAAATTCTGAAGGATTTTCCACCAGTGTTTTTTCTTCACTACTGCAGAGACAGGAGCCATGGGAATGAGGAGAGCGGAGTATTCCTGGTCTTTGAAAGGGCACGTTATACAATTACACTAATTATTAAACTACTACTAAATTACAAAATATCACAATGTGCTTCACTGGACAGTTTACATATTTTATATATATTATATGAATAAATATATATTTTAGATCTCTTTTGTTATGTTTTATATAAAATCATTTTAATAAAATAAACATTTATTACAGGAGGCACCCATAGCACAGAATTTACTGCTAGTTCCATATATGGGACCGTCCACCCCTATTAGCATTGTGTCGCACCTGGTGAAAGATTGAGCTGTCATACCTTAGTGCAAGGTGGGCACTTATGCTGTGTGAGGGATTTTAATGTCCTTTGATATTAACATTTAATAAACTGCCTGTCCTATGAAAGCTTTCATCTTTTTTTCTTATTAATTCATTTGAATTTATCATTAGACCTGAGAAAGAACTGGTTCCTGTACTAGTCTATTATGACCCACCTATTGGTTTAAAGTGTATTTATGCTTTTACAACCAAATTGGGATATCACCTACTTTAGATGTCCCCATTCACACTATACAGCTTAAAATAAAATCCAGCTTACATTTTTTTATGCAGTTTTTGGCAAATTCCAGCAGTGTAAAATCTTGCTAGTTCCCTTTGTTTATGACAGGGTTGTTTTTGCCACAATTAACCCTGTTTGTACTGTGTTGGAAGATCATTTCATAGGCTGTAAACTAGATTTGAACACTTCCTATACAAAATAAGTGATAAACATTCAGAAGCATTGTATGGTAGTGGGAACTGGATTCAAGCAATTCTCACAGTTTCTACTGCAACAGATGACAGTGATTTTCTTGAAAAACCATTGCACTCACTCATGACACCTTCCCCTAACAGACATCTAAAAAGGTAAGAAAATAAAAAAAAAAAATAGGTATGCTTTGTGAATGGGAACACACAACAGCCGTTTGCTGCCAGTCTGCTCTGTTGTGTTTTCTGCCCGCTGTCAGCCTGCCTGCTACCAGCCTGCTCTACTGTGCCACCTGCGGCCAGCTTGCTCTGCAGTGACATCTACCTACAGCCAGCTGCTTCACTCCAGGCATCCATTCAGCAAGGCATCCGCTTTTCCTCTACAGACTACTGGACTGATCAGTCACTCATACCCCACTGTGCTCTCGTGGTTGCTGTTCCACCTTCAGTGGCCCCTAAACTGGAGCTGTACGAGAGGCCTTCCTTTTCACGTCAGGCCCCCTAATGAGGTACGTGACTGTCTATGGGGTGAGTGTGCCTGTGGGTGAGCAGTGAACACATTCTTCTCTGGTGTGGAGCACTGATTTGAAACGGATACTTTATGCACTTTTTCAACTGCCCATTACTGCACAGTTTTACACTTTGCAACTGTGGATTTGAATCACGACACTGATCAAAACTGTACGCCTTTCGGGGTGTATGTGGACTTTTTCCCACTTGATATTTATGCACGTTATATGTGGTGATTTTTGTCCATATATATTGTTACTATTTCAGCGCTGTATTAAAATGATTTACACTGTATACACATATGGGGTATCTATCCATCTATCTTTTTTCCAAGAGAGGATCTGAAATAAAATTGTGTTTCCTTTAAATATAACATTTCCAAAATACACTTACACCACTATCACTGGAAGAACCAAGCAGCGCCTTCACGTTTCCTAACCTCCATCCTATTAACTGTATAGTTGATGGACAGATGACCTTACCCATTGCCATACTGTCCTGAGGGTTGTATAAAATCCTTGCAGGCTTAGTAAATAAAGAGTGCAAGAATCAAAGCAATAAGGGCAAAGTTCAGTATCTGAAGTTTACACCAATATTAATTCTTATCAGTTGCCTTGTGCTCTTTTACTGAATATTACTTCAAGTGTATTCACTCAGCCCTTTTTATAACAAACAAAATACAATCTTGTCTAGAGGGTTACAGCATAGTCAAAAAATAAGTAAGCCTAAACCTACTCAAACCCCAATTATAAACCTATTGTAACTATCTTGTAAAGGAAGGAAGTCTTTCTTCACCTATGCTGAGAGCAATCCAATCCAGTCACATGATCGCTCCAGTAGTTGACTTTAGTGAAGAAGAGAGATTGCTGACAACGGCAGCAGAGACTGGGCGCTGACATCACCCATAGGCTTACTATGGGGCATCTGTTGTCTGCTGACCCTCCTCCACACTGAAGCTGGTGCTGGGACCCAAACATGTGTCCGCGTTGGAGCTGCCTCAGAACAGGTAATTATACAGATCTTTCCTTTCACAGGATAGATAGAAAAGGCTTAGAATGGGAGTGGGAGTAGATTTAAGCTTAGTTAGTATTTGGCTGCAATTCCACTTGTCATACGTTGCCATAGACCATGTTGGTTTTGTACCTGGTTCTTCTGTTTGCTTTGGTGACTTTGTAATGGGTGACTGGCCAGGTTTATTGCTTCTGATCACAACAGGAGCTGTAAAAATAAGAATGCCTTTGTAAACCTGTGTATGCACAGAAATATCACCCAACCCTAGAGTTCAGCAGGCATATAATTTTTTAACTGTAATTAGTCTCTGGGTTACAACAGTAGACAAAGTGTTACTGAAGTGTTTGATGCCACCTTGGGCAGTCAAAGATGTTCTCTCAACAGGCACACATGTAACATGTAATCTACCATTTTGACTTACAGAAGGTCAGACCTAGCACGATTATTTCTCTTTCATTAAAGCTTTCTGCCTTTTCAGGATCCCTTTATCTCTTTTTACTGCAGATAATACTATGTTACCACCAAAGTAATTTGATTACTTCCTCTACATTTTTTTTTAGTTTGGATTGAGTGAGAAAGAGTTACATTTTCTGTGCATTTTTTCTTGTGAGCACCGTTAAGGAGATATTCGCTTACTCCCTGCCCCTGTAATGTCCATACAAGCAATTTGGGTTGTGGTTGTCATGGGAAAGGAAAGCATGCACAGCAATAAAACATTGTCAGAAGTTCTTAACCTTCCTCACTCTGCTAAAAACATGTTAACACATACCTCTAGGCACAGATAATGCCTCCCATCCCCTTCTTACCCATTAAGCACTTGTTACTAAATGGAATACCTTTTACAGCCTCTTTTAAACTCATCTAAGCCCACGTCCCATGCTGTTGCCAATTTCAAATCAGTGATCTAGTGTTGCAGTCTATGCCAACCACTGGACACCACTTCCTGGTATCAATATGCCACTGCAGTTTATTGGATCCTGAGGGGACCCCACCACTGGACAGCCAATAGGAAAAGCCCACGTAACCCAGGCAGTGACAAGGACACAAAAGAGGCATTATCTTCCTCCTCAATGAAGAAGACAGTAGACTCAGTTACATAGTTAGTCAGGCTGAAAAAAAACAAAAGTCCAGCCAGTTCAACCATTAAAAAAAAAAAAAAAAAGTTATAAACCTATACCCACAGTTGATCTAGAGGAAG
Organism: Staurois parvus; assembly: GCF_062004578.1. Classification (NCBI taxonomy): domain Eukaryota; kingdom Metazoa; phylum Chordata; class Amphibia; order Anura; family Ranidae; genus Staurois; species Staurois parvus. The sequence continues at coordinate 6,585,226 of NW_028318321.1, read as the reverse complement.
GCAAAAAAAACAAAAAAAACAGCAAAGCATGATCCAATTTGCTCCTGCAGGGAAAGAAATTCCCTCCCAGTACCTGGGGCATCAAGGTGACCACAAATTTACTTAAGTCAAAATGGGTTTTAGATTTTTTTCTACTAAACCAGCAATAATGGGATAATTTAGTGTTTCAGTTTAGAACTACTTCAAGAAGATACCACCATGGAGCAGGGAGTGCAGCTGTCTATGTGACAGGAAAACTGCATGTTCTTTCTAGCTGCCAATTGTAATGATGATATGTAGGATCAGAAATCATAATAATTATAGAACATTTGAGTGAGTAGAAATGTAGAAAAGGGGGTTTGTAGGAACTGTCTCTTTTACAGCCACTTGTCCTGTACAATTGAGGAACATAGAAGATCTTACGCCTATAGGGTTCCGGACTTGCAGTAGGTTCAATATAATTATCATCTTCTTCCTCATCACCTGGCACCACATAGTCCTGAAATTAGTAAGAATACATGTTGTAAGGGATACTTCTAATATCCAAATAATTTGAATGCTACACTCATAATATTCTAATTTGCAGTCTTCATAATAGGGTCTTTTATTAAACTAGCAAAATGAGCACATTCAATAAACATGAATGCATGCAAAAATATGGTGCAAACAACACCATATTTTCCAAAATACAAGAAAAACTAGTTCATTTTGGAAACCATTTATATCAGCTGATGTTAAAATGACTATAGCATAAACAGATATGCTTTTCATATGTAGCACATCTAGTACATAGTATTTATTACCTCATCAACATGCTGTTGCTGCTGTGGTTTCTTCTTTACTGGTGGAAGTAGGGATGTTGGCTGTTGTCTGGGCGCTACAGTTGGCTTTGGCAAAGGCTTGTGCAAAGGTTTGCTTGGAAGGGGCAAACGGTTGACTTGATGTAAGGTTGTTGGGGGCTTCGGCAAGGGTTCGTTTGGTTTAGGCAAAGGTCGAGTAGGCCTATTTCTGGGTTCGTTTGGGGTACTTGGTGGTGGCTGATTCCTGTCTTTTGAAAGTAAAAAAAGAAAAGAAAAAGTTATCCTCAATATCTTTAATCTTTGTAATTAGTGAAAGTTCAAAGAAAACAAGCCTATGAATTGCAAGTGGCCATTGAAGGGACCAATCTGTCCGTTTGTATCAGTGGCCACCTAAATCATTGTGCTGGTTGCTAGTCACTTCCACACAGATAGCAGCCCAGCTGGAAAGTATGCAGAACACTTTCTCTTCATTAATTAGCAGGAGTGTAGTAACCTAGGAACTGTGGGAGATTCATAGTTCCATATGTACATGGGCCACAGTTCGATTGGTCATGCAGTTCTAGTAAGTGTTGACCAATCCTATGGCTGTTACCTGGGCTGTCCCAAAAGTGCAATAGGTAATGTGTAATAGTGTTACCAATGGAGATGCAGCCAGGAGACTTTTACTGCTATAGATCTCCCTGGGTTTCTAATTCATAATGCACAAGGTGTGCCTTTGAAATGCATTTTAGTGGCCTAAAGTATGAGAGAATATATCTACACAATAGCACTCTAGATTTATTTGTAGAGACAGAATTGAGAAAATATACACTACAAGAGTTTTCTACAATGTATGGACTTTTATTGTAAAGGAACTTTGGTATATTTTTTCTGTAATATTCTTTTGAATTATATAATGACAAAGTAAAGTCCTATTTCAAATTAGGATTACTCTTTATTGGATAATTTACCTTATTAAAGACGCAAACTTCACATCTAGAAAACACTACAAATTATCTCTACTGATTCACTTAGTAAAGATGCAAACTTTGGATACTCCTTACCAGGCTTTATACAAATCAAAAACATGAAGCAAGGATCTACTACTGCTAAATTAGGATTACCCTGAAAGAGATTTTGAAAAATATAGGAGCTCATTCACATCTAGTGTATTTTGAGCTGCATTGATCTGATTTGATCAACGCAAGCTCAACATGAGGACACATTGACCAGTTAACACTGAAGCACAGAGTTTGTGTACAATGAGGAAAAATGTACACATGTAGCATTTTGTTGTCACATAGCACACAAAATGTTTTACAACTGCCATTGCAATGTGCAGCTGTGATTGGAATTCAATAAAAGTAAGCACTTCAATGCTTTGAAACAGTCCATCATAATGAACGTCAGTGTGTGTTATGTGCACCTTAGTGTGAATGAGCCCTGAGAGGTCAATCACTCTTCCAACCAACTAACATCCGCCCATAAGTGAAATAAATGTCTTGAGTAGACAGGCCTACAGCCCTACAGCTCCATAATCCCTGTTCTTTGCACAGCTATCCTCTTGTCTTGGGGCACAGTCACTATCCTTGTTCCTATGCAATGCATGGCTTACTGGAATATGTGTAGGGAGTCTCAAGTTACCGGCATATCCTCCATTTCTGTCAGTGAACTTGTAGGATGGGGTAAATCTAGGTTCAGGTTCATTTGGTGGTGGTTCATAGTTTTCATCCTCTTGCTCTTCAGTAGGATCCACATATGTTTCCTCATGATCAGAAAGGTTATCTGGATTCTCATAGTCACTTCCCTGCAAATAAATGGGTACAAAAAGACTGGAAACAAATACAAATATGACTGTCATAAATGCGTATCAATTTATTTTTGGGTTGGGTTTACATGTGCTAATATAAATTTACTGGATTATTTACAATTCTCTTGAGCAGTGGTCTCAAAACTTGCTTTTATCCAGCCCTTGGGGTGCCATTCCATCCACTGACTTCAACAATGGGACATCATTCCTGTCACTGACACCCACAATAGGGCACAATCCCTACCATTTACACAAATGATAGTATATAATTTCACCAAATATCACCAACAATAGAGCACTATTCCTCCAAATGACATCTACGATTGGGCACTATTTTTCTCGCTGACACCTACAATGGGGCACAATTCCTCCCAAAAACACATTCCTTCCACTGACACCAGCAGTTGGGCAGTATTCCATCCACCGACACCTACATTGGGGTACAATTCCTCTCACTGACACCAGTGCTGGGATACAATTCTTTCCAATGATACCACCCATTGGGCACCATTCCTCCAATTAACACCAATGGTGGGATACTGTTCCTCCCACTGACACTAATGACAGGCCACTATTCCACCCACTGATACCAATGATGGGGCACAGTTCCTCCCACTAACACCAACAATGGGCCACAATTCCTTCCATTGACACCAATGGCGGGGCACTGTTCCTCCCACTGACACCAATGATGGGGAACCTTTCCTTCCACTGACACCAGCGATGGGGTACTATTCCTCTCCTAATTCCAAACATCAGCATTGTTTACTCCCAATGAAGCCAGGACATTTTCTTCTCTGACTTCCCGCAGTCCGGCCCCCCTACAGTCTGAAAGACAGTTAACTGGCCCTTTGTTTAGAAAGTTGGAGACCTCTGCTCTTGAGCATAGTCTTGTGCAATGTTTCCTATTTAACTGCTGAAACCAAGGGGCAGGCTCTGAAGGGGGAGAACTTCCAAAAGTGTCAGAGCTGCCCAATGATTAAAACTGGCTTACTCCAAAAGGAAAAAACCCAGATTTATTCCAACAGATCTACAGGAAGTGCCAACTTTTACTACATATATTCAGGCTTCATCTACTGAGTGACAGGGTCTCTTTTAAGAGGATACACAAGAGGTAATAGCTTAAAAGAACCTTGTATTAGTAATGTCATTCCTCATACTGTGTTTGGTGTGCTCGGTGACACTGCCTGTAGGTCAGCATTGGTATTCTAGGTTGGTCTGGCATGTTGATATTGTGGTGTAATAATGCAATCCCTTGAAGGATGCTTGACTCTTGAAGAGATCAATCATTTCACATATATGATTTATATGACTTTTTATGCATTAAAAGAGGGTGCCTAAAATTAAATCCCCTGAAATATGTCACTTATGTTTTACTTGTTTACAATACATGGGTTCATCTGGAAGATTTCCCTTTGGATTTTATTCTGGCTGTTCTTCAGCTATATTTACTTCTTACTTCTCGTATTTGATAACATTAATGACAATCTGAAGCTTTGGAGAGCACTGATGTGAAGTCCTGTACATTAATGCCTTCACAACACCAATTCTTTAATACCCCTCTGTTTGCGCTGTAATGACGTGGTCACTCACACATGCAGAAAAGCATTATCATGTATGTCATATGACAGGTTTGAAAAGTTTTCCATTATGGAGTTAATAATGATCAGTGGAATTTGTACCTGTAAAACATGTCTTCAGTTTATACAACAAAGTTTGCGTGATATCAGGAGCCTTGTAATTTATTATTTATGTTTCCCAATCTAATCGTCAGAAGAAATATATTTGAGTAGACACCTTCCAGTTTATAAAATTTTAATTGCATATCAGAAATACCTGTAGGGAATTACATTTGCACTGCACTGTGATTGCAAAACCCAGCAGTGAATATTTTGTCTGGGGAAGTCAGCCCCATTCAGCAGAAATGTGATTAGATATCTTACTACATACATGAAATTGTTATACAGTTTTGCACATCTCCACTTCTTTATTAGTCAGTCACTTTATGTGATGCGTTTCATAAAAGCGAAAACCATAATCTGGTGTTGAACAGTGCACTGTTTTAGATGCAGAGCAACCAGAGGATTGCCAGGTCAACAATCAAAACTCTGATGGAAAGAAGATGTATGAATAAAAACGCCACTTAGTCTTCTTCTGCAAACCACAAATCCCATAAAAATTCAAATGTAAGGCAGTCAATTTGCTGACCTGTTTTCTGCGTGAACACTTATTCATGCATTATGTATTAATGTGCAACCACAAAGCTTGTCAAATCTTTGCTAGACTGGTATCTGATGTGGATTTTACAATAAACATGGAGGCAGCAGAAGGTGCTAGGTCTAGGACTTTTTTGTTACACTTTGGAAGGCAGCAGTAGTTCCTAGTGGCTGAAATCTTCACATTGAATATACTGTATACCTGTGCATAGTAGTAGCTTAAATAGCTTTTCTTTGTTCTTGAATGTCTAGACTGAAAATGAAGTAAAATGTCCTGTGATTTCACCCAACAGCCTCACTACTTTCCCTCCTTGGTTCTTCCAGTGAACTTACTCACAGGTGTCCACAGTTGGCCAGACAATGTGAAACTAAGAAACAAGCCATCAACAAATTCTGGACTTCACCTTTACCCCCTCTGCCTTGCTGCCCTAGGCACTCCCCTCCCCACAAGTGCTTTATGGTAAATATGGCCATTCTGCTAAGTAGAAATCAAATATACTCGGGTGGACTGACAACTCATGGGGCCCCCGGGCAATAGGAAATCATGGGGCCCCTGTGTCCTTGCCCACACTCAAACCACACCCATAAAAGCCTAAAAAAGGTACCAGGGGCATCTCATGGAGCCCCATACTGACCCCGGGCCCTCGGGCAGTTCCCAAATGGCTAAATGGTCAGTCCGCCCCTGAATATACTATTAGAGTTTTTGTCAGTGTAACCTATTATTTCTTCTAAAGTGGATGGAAGCTACCATATACACTCTATTATCACAGTACAGACTTCTGAGAGTGTAAAAAATACATATAAAATTAATATCCGGTAGTATGATCTAAAGAAAACAAAGGTTAGCAGATAATATAAAAAGAGGCTGCAAGTATATATAGCTACAGTATGTATACCAAACCACACTGACCCCCTCTCTGCAGCTGATACTAACTTTTCCTGTGCTTTCCTATAATTTTGACAGATGCTCTTGCTGTATAATACACCGCAATTCCTGGCTGTCATTTTGACAACTGTTAATTGCTGGCAATAATGGTCAGGTGGCTAAGATGATATTGTTTTTTAAACCACTTGCCACCCCGCTGCTGTACATTGTGATTTGCTTTCTTCCTGCTTGGTCAGTATCATACAGTTCAGCGATCATGTACAGTATTAGCGCTGATCATTGTATTAGTGTAACTATTGATGTCAGTGTCCCTCCAAGCCAGCGTCATCTAGCGCCAGACTGCCCACCACACTATCACAGTCACACTATAAGTCACTGATCACCACTATTACCAGTATAGCGTGACAGCTGCATCATTTTCAGTATCTATACCATAGTTTGTAGATGCTATAACTTTCACACAAACCAATTAATATACACTTATTAGGATTTTTTTTTTTTTTTTTTATACCAAAGACATGTAGTAGAATACATCTTGGCCAAAATAAGAAATTAGATTTTTGATGCATTGGATATGTTTTCTAAAAGAAAGTAGAAAATAATGTTTTCTTCCCCCAAAATTTTCAGTCCTTTAATAGTTTATATAATAAAAAAAAATACCAGTGGTGATCAAATACCACCAAAAGAAGGCTCTATTTGTGTGAAGAAAATTATATTTCACCTAGATACAGTGTTGCATGACCGAGAAATTGCCAGTTAAAGTAGCACAGTACTGAATAGCAAAAAAAATGCTCTGGTCATGAAGGGGGTAAAACCTTCTGGAGGTCAAGTGGTTAAGATGCATCTCTTATGTTCATAATTCTCAAGAAGTAATATATGTTTAAATTTACAGGATAGTGATTTAGAGTATAGCCAGTAGAACAGAAATTAAGTCAGTATCAGGGGAGGACTGACCATTTGGAAACTCGGCACTGCCCGGGGGCCCGGGGTCAGTAGGGGGCCCCATGAGATGCCCCTGGTACCTTTTTCATAGCCTTTTTTGAGTTTGGGCAAGGACACATGGGCCCCATGATCCCCTATTGCCCGGGGGCCCCATGAGTTGTCAGTCCGCCCCTGGTCAGTATATACTACATTTGTCTACTGAAAAAGCACCATAGCTTTAATTCTTCAGTAGGATAGATATACTGTAGATATAATTATGTGAATATAAATTTTTAATTGAAAGGTATACTTTAAATTTAGTTTAAAAAAATGGGAATCCCATGCGTTAATGGGACTCCTCTATTTGAAAACATTAATATGTGAACTGGAGCTGGAACCGTTTGATACAAAGAATTCCATAGAGAATGATTGCATTTTATGGCTCTCAATACTTCAAACTGAACTCCAGGCAGATAAAAAAGAAATGTATTTGAAAAAAAATATTAAATGTTTTTAATGCAGTTAGTGGAAATAATTCTATTTGCCTTGGAATCAGTCTCTTCTAATCCCCTTTACAACAGACTGATAAAAGAAGGGCCAACACCAAAATCTATTCAGGTGTGTTTCGGGAATATGTGCTTCCAAGGAACGTATCGACTGGAGGAGAGAGCAGTGAGAGGAGTTTTTCAGAGCGATTCTTCTCCATTAATGTCTAGACACAGAATGGTGTGGATATGTGAATTTGTGGGATTGCTTAGCTGCAGCAGAGAAAATTCAGGTCATCAACCTGGCTCTGCTTCCTGACAGTGCTGTGTAAAAATCCATTGGTAGGTAAAGCAGCTACTATATATGTGTTTGTACCATGTATTTAGCAGCTTGCGTAGAGTTCAGCTTTAAGTTTTACTGCAAATGGAACAGAAATTTCCAAGAATATCTAAAACACTCTATTGCCCATAGTATCAATGCAGCAGTTTTTGTGAAGCGCAAAGCAATTACTCTGAGAAATGATTTAGCCGTGGGATTGCATACACAGATTTTCTTAGTTATCCCACAGCATTTGTTGGATTTTGCATTGTAAGTTTTATTGATTGAGGTCTGATAATTTTGCCATGCATCACACAACGCAAAAATAGAGATGAACCATACCCCCTGACAGTCCAGATTTCTGTTGGGCAGTCTTGATTTCTGGTAGCCAAATTGGCTCGGATGCTTGGCGGTGGCCATTCTGGATTTGGCCTAATTTGTCCAGATTGTTCGTGCAGCATTATTGGAAAGTATTGGTAAATAGGTTAGATAGGTTAGTGTTAGAGGTTTAGTAAAAACAGAAAGGTAGAAATCTCAGAACAACAATTTTATTAGGTTGCCCATACCCATGTGAACCACCCATACCTGCTGTGCTATAAGGCTTTGCAGTGAAGGAAGTGTGACAGTAATTCACAAAAACACTACTGCATACTCTGGGCCAAAGGTTTGCACTACCAGCATCATCGCATTGTTTATTGGAGTTAGTTCTCTAGCTTTCCTAATTAAACTAGGTTCACCCCCACCCAAAAGGTGACCTTATCCTTGAATGCAGGAATCACTAAATGGTGGACCGCGGGCCAGTTACGGACCAAATCACTGTCCCATCTGGACAAGCCATTTAGGAGCTAGTTCTGTCCCCCTGTCTCCACCGCTGTCAATATAACAGCCAAGTGGAGATCGGGAGACAGGACAGATTGAGAGCCAAAGGTGCACTAGCACTGCATGGAGGGCGGGAGCGGCAGCTTCCTGAGATAACTTTGCAGATTAATTAGTAGGTGATTGGTTGCTAGAACACAGAGCTGTCCTAGCAACCTATCGCCAGCTCGGTAATATGCAAAGATAACTTTGGCAGCTTCCGCTCCTGCCCTCCTTGCAATGCTATTGTGCCTCTCACTCTTGATCTGTCCTGTCTCACGATCTCCACTGTCAGGTAGCGGAGTGAGGGGAGACGAGGACCTGGCTACAAAGGATGGTGGAGCGGGGGATGCTAAAGGTGATGTAAAGGGGCAGGGCACACTACTGTGTGTGTGTGTGTGTGTGGGGGGGGGGTGATGTGAAGAGGCAGGGCACACTGTGTGTGTGTGTGTAGGGGGGTGATGTGAAGAGGCAGGGCACACTGTGTGTGTGTGTGGGGGGGGGGTGATGTGAAGAGGCAGGGCACACTGTGTGTGTGTGTGTGTGTGGGGGGGGGGGGTGATGTGAAGAGGTAGGGCACACTGTGTGTGTGTGTGGGGGGTGATGTGAAGGGGCAAGACAAAGTACTGTGTGTGTGTGTGTGGGGGGGGGGGGGGGGTGATGTGAAGGGGCAGGGCACACTACTGTGTGTGTGTGTGTGTGTGTGTGTGGGGGGGGGGGTGATGTGAAGGGGCAGGGCACACTACTGTGTGTGTGTGTGTGTGTGTGGGGGGGGGGGTGATGTGAAGGGGCAGGGCACACTACTGTGTGTGTGTGTGTGTGTGTGGGGGGGGGGTGATGTGAAGGGGCAGGGCACACTACTGTGTGTGTGTGTGTGTGTGTGTGTGTGGGGGGGGGGGGGGTGATGTGAAGGGGCAGGGCACACTACTGTGTGTGTGTGTGTGTGTGTGTGTGTGTGGGGGGGGGTGATGTGAAGGGGCAGGGCACACTACTGTGTGTGTGTGTGTGTGTGTGTGTGTGTGGGGGGGGGGTGATGTGAAGGGGCAGGGCACACTACTGTGTGTGTGTGTGTGTGTGTGGGGGGGGGGGGGTGATGTGAAGGGGCAGGGCACACTACTGTGTGTGTGTGTGTGTGTGGGGGGGGGGGTGATGTGAAGGGGCAGGGCACACTACTGTGTGTGTGTGTGTGTGTGGGGGGGGGGTGATGTGAAGGGGCAGGGCACACTACTGTGTGTGTGTGTGTGTGTGTGTGGGTGTGGGGGGGGTGATGTGAAGGGGCAGGGCACACTACTGTGTGTGTGTGTGTGTGTGGGGGGGGGGTGATGTGAAGGGGCAGGGCACACTACTGTGTGTGTGTGTGTGTGTGTGTGTGTGTGTGTGGGGGGGGTGATGTGAAGGGGCAGGGCACACTACTGTGTGTGTGTGTGTGTGTGGGGGGGGGGTGATGTGAAGGGGCAGGGCACACTACTGTGTGTGTGTGTGTGTGTGTGTGGGTGTGGGGGGGGTGATGTGAAGGGGCAGGGCACACTACTGTGTGTGTGTGTGTGTGTGTGGGGGGGGTGATGTGAAGGGGCAGGGCACACTACTGTGTGTGTGTGTGTGTGTGTGTGTGTGTGTGTGTGTGGGGGGGGGGGTGATGTGAAGGGGCAGGGCACACTACTGTGTGTGTGTGTGTGTGTGTGTGGGGGGGGGGGGTGATGTGAAGGGGCAGGGCACACTACTGTGTGTGTGTGTGTGTGTGTGTGTGTGTGTGTGTGGGGGGGGGGGTGATGTGAAGGGGCAGGGCACACTACTGTGTGTGTGTGTGTGGGGGGGGGGGGGGGGTGATGTGAAGGGGCAGGGCACACTACTGTGTGTGTGTGTGTGGGGGGGGGGGGGGTGATGTGAAGGGGCAGGGCACACTACTGTGTGTGTGTGTGTGTGTGTGGGGGGGGGGGTGATGTGAAGGGGCAGGGCACACTACTGTGTGTGTGTGTGTGTGTGTGTGGGGGGGGGGGGTGATGTGAAGGGGCAGGGCACACTACTGTGTGTGTGTGTGTGGGGGGGGGTGATGTGAAGGGGCAGGGCACACTACTGTGTGTGTGTGTGTGTGTGTGTGGGGGGGGTGATGTGAAGGGGCAGGGCACACTACTGTGTGTGTGTGTGTGTGTGTGTGTGTGTGGGGGGGGGGGGGGGAGTGATGTGAAGGGGCAGGGCACACTACTGTGTGTGTGTGTGTGTGGGGGGGGGGTGATGTGAAGGGGCAAGGCACACTACTGTGTGTGTGTGTGTGTGTGTGTGTGTGTGTGTGTGTGGGGGGGGGGGGGTGATGTGAAGGGGCAGGGCACACTACTGTGTGTGTGTGTGTGTGTGTGTGTGTGTGTGGGGGGGGGGGGTGATGTGAAGGGGCAAGGCACACTACTGTGTGTGTGTGTGTGTGTGTGTGTGTGTGTGTGTGTGGGGGGGGTGATGTGAAGGGGCAGGGCACACTACTGTATGTGTGTGTGTGTGCTGGGGCAGGGATAGTAATGTAAAGTGGCTGTACAGACTACTGAGTGTGTGTGGTGATGTGTAGGGGGAAGAAAGGACTAGTGGAGGGGTGATGTAAAGGGGCAGAGCATGCATCTCTGTGTGTGTGGGGTGCAATGAGGGGTGATGGGGGCAGACCACTGTGTGTGTGTGTGTGTATGGGGGGGTGATGTAAAGGGGGCAGAAAAGACTACTGGGGGTGAAGTAAAGGGGCAGAGCACACTACTGTATGTGGGGGGTATAAATGGGGGGTGATATGAATGGGGCAGAGAGGATTAGTGGGGGGGGGTGATGTACAGTTGCAGAGCATGCTACAGTATGTGTGGGGGGGGGGGGTGGAGGTGAATGTGAAGGGGGCATAAAGGACTACTGGGGGGGGTGATGTAAAGGGGCAGAGCACATTACTGTATGTGAGGGTAGGGGGAAGGAACTGAAAAGACCACTCAGAGGAACAGCACAATACTGTGTGTGTGTGTGTGGGGGGGGGGGGGGGGGTGAGGGGGCAGAGGACACTACTGTGTGTGTGTGTGTGGGGGGAGGGGGTGAGGGGGGCAGGGGACTGTACTGTGTATGTGTGTGTGTGCGTGTGGGGGGGGGGCGAGGGGGCAGGGGACACTACTGTGTGTGTGTGTGGGGGGGGGGGGGTGAGGGGGGCAGGGGACTGTACTGTGTATGTGTGTGTGGGGGGGGCGGGAGGGGGCAGAGGACTCTACTGTGTATGTGTGTGTGTGTGTGTGCGTGTGGGGGGTGAGGGGGGCAGGGGACTCTACTGTGTGTCTGTGTGTGTGTGTGTGGGGGGAGGCAGAGGAGGACAGTTCTGTGGGGTTGGTGATATGAACATGGATTCAGAACACTACTGTGAAGGGCAGAGGAAACTGATGTAAGAACGGGATTGTGATTTAAGAGGAGAGGGGGCTGTGATGTGAAGGACCTGATTCATTGGACAAACATGTGATTCAGACCTCTACTGGAAGAAAGGTTTACTGATCAGACCTCCGCGAATTTTAATTAAATACCCCTGCTTTGAAGGATCAATACACATGGTTCCAGGTTTGCATATACATGAATCTCTGAATGTAGATCAAGTGCATATATCTAAAAATAATAGAGCATTCTTCTTTAAAATAGGTAATGAAAGCGGTATAATAATCTTACAAATTCATCTGACCACTCGTCAGTCTCATCATCTTGTGGACCTAAAGATAAGACAGATAGAACATTTAGGACTTTAATAATTAAAAAAAAAAAATGAATGTTAATATATGATCTTTAGAAAAAACTCTGCTTTTACCTGTCACATAGTCTCTTTTTGGAACACTTGGTGGCGGCTTGTTTGTTATTCTGTAGAGAGACATATTTAATTAGAAATCAGCTTATAATACTGTAGTGAGATTCTCTAGATCAGCCTTTCTTAACCAGGGTTACTCCCGAAGTTCCAAAGGGTTCCTTAAACAGTGACCAATATTTGATATAATTCTTCAACGCCCATTTACGTTAACCAGTGTAAGGGATCACTTCTACAATGACTGGCAGTGCAAGGTGGCACTTCTCCATTGGTCATTCGTGTAAGAGGATACTACATACTACAATTGTGATAGTCTATGTTTATTTTTTGGTCATTTTTTATTATTACCTTTATTTCATGAACACAATTCAAAATAATTTTGTCATATAGAGCTAATGTACCTTGAATTGTAGATACAATTCTTAACAGGGTTTCCCTGGGAGGGGAAAATTATTTCAAGGGTTCCTCCAGTGTTAAAAAAGTTGAGAAAGGCTGCTCTAGATATATAAACTAGGACACACAGCCTACAATACAGTCAATAGGAATGCTCAGAAAAAAGCCAGCATATTAATGTGTCATAAAGTGCACAAAGCATAGAAAATGTTAGGTGGGGTTGGAAGGTGGTGAAGGAGTCATAAGGAGGTGAAGTTGTTGGTTTTCATTATTGGATCCTGCAGGCATACAAAAACTTTTGGCATTCACAGTTTCACCCCTCTGCTAGGATCACCTCCTTCACACAGAGCATGTTATTGTTTATTTGGTGGGGAGGAAGAAAAAAGTGTGACTGAACACTATACATTGTGAGCTGTGAATTGGTAAAGGCTAGCCTACTAAAAGTAAAGGGCAACTTTGTCAAATGGTAAATTCAGCTGCATTCGTTAACACAAGCCAACACACATTTGGAGGCCTTAAATGTTAGATCTGTTCCTGGGTAAACGGATTTAAAAATGGCACAGATTTTTCCCTATCCACTTTAGTTTTTGAGATACAGCATAAATGCCATATATGACTCTTCACTCTGGTCACCTGTCAATCAGGGTATTTTAATGTAGTGTTTTATTTAGTCTCCTTGTACGAGGGGCATTCAAATCAAACCGGGACTTTTAATTTTACAGGTATAAAAAGGGAAGCTAGCATGGCAGTACTACACAAAGTAGTAAGTGGCAAGTGTGTCCTATTACTGATAGGCAGCATACATGTCAAAAGCCAGTCCAGAGACCGTTAATCAAGATGGCAGACAACAGTGTTAGTGTATGCATGGAACAGCGTGTGCTGATGAAGTTTCTTGGTAATGAAGGCATAAAACCCACAGATATCTACAGAAGACTTCACGCACAGTACGATGGTTAGACGCTCAGCTGCAATAAGACTTTTGAATGGTGTAAACGTTTCAAAGATGGCCATATGTCCGTCAGTGACGATCCCTGCTGTGGTGGTTCCCAGCCCACAAGCAGTCATTCCTATGAAAATTCAGCACGTGGAACACCTGATCCTGAATAATCAACCCAAAACCTGTCGTGCAATTGCACAAGAGACAAATCTTTCTGTGGGAATGGTGAACACAAACATTACCATTTTCGAAAAGGGTGGTGCCACTATCAACAGTGAATATTACGCTCGTGTTCTGAGTGATGTGCATACACATTTACGGAACAATTGGCCTGGTTTGATCATTAAGGGCATCCTGTTTCTCCAGGACAACGCACAAGCTCCTACTGCTCACCACACTATGTGAACATTACAGCAACTTGGCGGGGAGGTATTGCCACATCCCTCTTACAGCCTGGCTGTCGCTACGAGTTCCTTGGAAGTCAGCATTTTAGCACTGATGACAAAGTGAAGCAGGCTGTCCTAGCATGGTTCAGATGTACTGACAAATCTTTCTATGCCAAAGCTTTCCAGGCAGGCCAGTTAAACACTGCGATAAGTGTTAATGCAGCAGGGGAGTATGTAAAAAAATAAATGCAGTTTCCACTTCTTGAAATTTGTTATTTTATTATATAAACTCAAAAGTCCCGGTTTGACTTGAATGCCCCTTGTAGCATGAAAGAAACATAAAAAGTAATCTTAACCTCTACAGTGCTTGATCTGCAAAAATTAAACACTAGGAGTGGTAATATACACACGGCTCCTATATGATCCTGCATTGATGTGCAATTCCTACAGCCTTATGCCCAGGGCATGCAGTTTCGGTTGCCGGGCAAGAGGTTTTTCTTTGTATGTAGCCCTGCTGCGGGCAAGCAGCAGGAATTAGAACCAACGGTCGGCTCTCTTGTAAAAGAAATCCAAGCAGCAAACTAGCCACTGGATCGCTTTTCCAAGTGGTGGAGGGGACATCCCTCCTTCTGCGGGCTGTCCCGTTGCACCAGGACACCAAATCGACTATCCGGCTGACATTAAAGGCAGACAAAGACCGGAACCGCCTCTATGATATAGGACACAGGAAGCGATGAGCATATATCACTTCCAATTTCCCCAGATGTAAGCGGCATCATTTTTAAAAATGGAAAGTTTTTGATCACACCAATCTTTGATCACACCGTGATCAAACGCTTTTAAGGGCAGAGGAGGGATCTGGGGTCTTATTGACCCCAGATCTCTCGATAAAGAGCACCTGTCACTGCCTATTGCTGTCACATGGGATGTTTACATTCCTTGTGAAATCAATAAAAGTGATCAAAAAAAGAAAAAAAATTTAAGTAACAGTGTTAAAATAAATAATTTAATTTTTTTTTAAAAAAGCATCCCCGTCCACACGTGGAAAGGCGAACGAATGCGACAGTCCTACACACAAGCAAATAGCAATCTTCCCACACATGTGATGCATCACTGAGAATGTCAGATCATGGGCAGCACCAGACCGCTTCTGTAAATCTAAGGTGGTAACCTGTAAAGGCTTTTAAAGTGTGGTTTTTGGATAGTAAAATTTGCGTTGTTTGTTGCCGCTGCATGGGCATACGCAATTTTAAATTGTGACATGTTTAGTATCTATTTACTCAGTGTAACATAATCTTTTATATTTTACCAAAAATTGGGTTTAGTATTGTGTTTTTTGCATTGAAAGGAAAAAAAAGTTTTTTTTCCAAAAAAAAATGTGGTTGAAAAACTGCTGCGCAAATACAGTGTTACATAAAAAATTGCAAAACCAACCAATTTATTCTCTAGGGCCTCTGCTTTACAAAAAAATGTATGGGGGTTCTAAGAAATTTTCTAGCAGTTTAAGTCGCCATAAAGCCCCTTTCGTCTTTAAAAGCCCCAGACTTTCCTAAAAGCACCTCTGCCTAATAAAAAACATCAACGCTTCATATTTTCCTTCCTGGCAAATTTTTTTTATCATCAGGACAAGTAGATTGGGACCCTGATTTACCCTTTAGAACTTACCCTTTAGAATCCAGTGTTTTCCATGTAAAATTACAGTTGGACGTACGCAAACACTCGCACTATATCTGCTAACTTGTACACAAAAACACAAACTAGGTAGCAGAAGAACAAGTTGATCAGCAAGATCTTTTAAAAAACTAACTAAAAATTATATAATTTGACCATATCTAAGAAACTAGAGCTGATGCAGTCTGGTCAATGTATTTTCTGAATCAGTGCCCCAAGTACCCAAAGAGTAGGTTTAAAAAGCAAGGCACCAAGAAAAAAGATTTTTTTTTTTGGGCGGTGTAATCAAAGCCAAGCCCCATTAGGCCTCATCTTTTAAAGCAAGCCTGTTGTCTCCTGGAACTTAATAAACCAATATCATATAAAAATCCTAATGAGCACCCTTTTATAAAAATTCTGACTTCTGTCAGCATAGTAAAGCCCCACGTATTTCTCTTTAGCCTCCTGCACCTCACCATTGGCCCATGAAACCATCTGAAGTGCTGGTGCAAATACGAAGTAGTGGAAGTTAGGAGGGACTTAGCTTCATATTACCATAGAATAAAGAATCCTCAATTTTGGGGTGTTCATGAAGATGATTTAAGTTAAACGCAGAAAAAAGCACTGGACTTTACTTATGATAACAGTTTATGAAGTTTCAGAGACAAGAGTAAAATCCTTAACATTTTGCATTTAGTTGGACTACTGCCTACAAAGTCTACTGGCTTTCATTTTTTTGCTGGCACTCAAGAGAGCTAAAGCCCAGAAGATAAAAATATAATTTTCATGTGAACAAGTAAAAATATTGTGGGTGATGTGCTTAGTGGTTCAGAGTACCACTCCCATTGTGGCCACCTTGATCTCACTCACGGTGGAGCATAACAGCCTGACAAGGGACTGCAGTCCTGGTGTATTCTCAATAACGGATTGAGGATTAAGGTTAGCAAAGGCTGCCTGTGGTCTCTGCTCCTCATGTAAGGGGGACTTTGATGGAGACCCTGATGTCAGGGGGGACTCTGATAGGGGCCCTGATGTCAGAGGAGACTCTGATGAGAACCCTTATGTAGAGGGGAACTCTGATGTAAGGGGGACCCTGGTGGGGATTTTTTTTGGCCCACAAATATTTATAAAATACATAACATAGCCACTGTGCTGAAAAGTTTGGAGTCCCTTGTTCTAGAAGTAACCCAGGGTAGAAGGTGCTACACAAGTAAAGATTACATTTTACTTCCATCAGTGTAAAAAAATAAATGAAAAATCAACCACGCTTGTATAGGTAGTGTCTTGTTTTATCAGGCAGAAAGACCAGCAAGGCAAACCAATTTTGCATGATAATAGTAGCTGCTTGTTATGGGGGCACTCAGAAGGAGGGAAGAGCCAGGAGTGCCAACAGGGGAGCTTGGAAGAGGAGGATCATTGCTACTCTGTGCAAAACCATTTCGCGGAGTAAGTATGTATATGTTTGTTATTTTAAAAAAAAATTCCTTTACAATCACTTTAAGCATTTCAGGCTTCCTGATAGAACCTGAATTAGCAAGTGTTTACCTAGAAATGTCTCTGCTTGAAATATGGACATTTGACAGACAAGTTACCAGCATTGGTCGATATACTGTACTAATGTGGCCTTTCTCAACCTTTTTACCATGGAGGAACCCTTGCTATAACTTTCTAAGCTCATGGAACCCTTTTGCTACATCAAAAGTTCACAGTACATTAGTGTGATGATAAATTAAAAGAATACTCCTTACATTTGTAGTCATAAGGAAGAATCCTCCCCTTATAAGTATCTAGAAAGATCATTGTTCATAGTGGTTCCTCAACTGAGAGGCAGAAGTTGTTCACAATGCAAAGAACCCCTAGCAACCTATGGAGGACCCCTAGGGTTCCATGGTACCCTAGTTGAGAAAGGCTGGACTTGCATATGGATAGACAAATCTGTTCCCTTTAAAGGAATCCCAACATCCCATATTGTTTCTGTCATTTTTTTCTACCACTCAACCTGGGTACATGGGTATTTTTTTTGTTTAGCCAGCAGGCAGATTGTTCCATCCACAGAAATGAGGTGGATGAAGGAATTCCCTCAATGAGGCATCATATTTTGACCGCTGCACCCACCACTGTCAGAATGCATTGATCAAGAGCTGCAGCTGCTGATCCTGAAAAGTTTTCCAGCAATGATCGAAATTTGACCAGTCCTGGCCTGTACATTTTTTTTTCTACTATGAATGCTATTTTTTCTGCCTTATCGATAAAGTAAAACAACAAGAGTTAGAACATTGTATCATTGGCATGTATGTATTCAAAGCTCTATAGAGTTCTTTTGTAATGTGCCTCCATGTCTTCCCATCCCATCTTACCATGTTATTGTGAGTCATAACCACTATGCTCCAGTACCCTCCATGGACTGTCTTCGGTGTTTGTCCAAAATCACATGGCTTATTGCCATTGACCTTGAAGGAGAGATTATGCCTGCATGTCTGATGGCTGTCCCAAGTTTCCGACCATCTCAACACAGATACTCACATACACTATCTTGCCAAAAGTATTGGAACACCCCTCCAAATCTTTGGATTCAGGTGTTCCAATTACCTCCATGGCCACAGGTGTATAAAATCAAGCACCTAGGCATGCAGACTGCTTCTACAAACATTTGTGAAAGAATGGGTTGCTCTCAGCAGCTCAGTGAATTCAAGTGTGGTACCGAGATAGGTTTCCACCTGTGCAATAAGTCCATCTGTGAAATTTCCTTGCTACTAAATACTCCACGGTCAACTGTTAGTGGTATTGTAACAAAGTGGAAGCAACTGGGAACAACAGCAACTCAGCCATCAAGTGGTAGGTCAGGTGAAATCACAGAGCGGGGTCAGCACATGCTGAAGTGCACAGTGCGCAGAAGTCACAGAGTCGCAGAGTCAATAGCTAAAACACCTCCAAACTTCATGTGGCCTTCAGATTATCACAACAACAGTACGTAGAGAGCTTCATAGAATGGGTTTTCATGGCCAAGCAGCTGCACCCAAGCCTTATATCACCAAGTGCAATGCAAAGCATCAGATACAGTGTTGTAATGCACACCGCCACTGGACTCTAGAGCAGTGGAGATGTGTTCTCTGGAGTGACAAATCACGCCTCTCTCTCTGGCAATCCGACAGACGTGTCTGGGTTTGGCGGTTGCCAGGAGAACGGTACTTGCCTGATTGCATTGTGCCAAGTGTAAAGTTTGGTGGAGGGGGGATTATGGTGTGGGGCTGTTTTTTTAGGGGTTGGGCTTGGACCCTTAGTTCCAGTGAAGAGAACTCTTAAGGCATCAGCATACCAGGACATTCTGGACAATTTCATGCTCTCAACCTTGTGGGATGAGTATGGTTTTGGCCTCTTCCTGTTCCAACATGACTGCGCACCAGTGCACAAAGCAAGGTTCATAAAGATATGGATGAGCGAGTTTGGGATGGAGGAACTTGAGTCCTGACCTCAACCCGATAAAACACCTTTGGGATGAATTAGAGCGGAGACTGCAAGCCAGGCCTTCTCTGCTGACATCAATGCCTGACCTCACATATGCGCTTCTGGAAGAATGGTCAAACATTCCCATAGACACACTCCCAGCTCTGACAACCAAACCTTGTGGACAGCCTTCTCAGAAGAGTTGAAGCTATTGTAGCTGCAAAGGGTGGGCCAACTCAATATTGAACCCTACGGACTAAGACTGGGATGCCATTAAAGTTCATGCATGTGTAAAGGCAGGTGTCCCAATACTTTTGGCAATATAGTGTATGTTTTATCAGTATGTAGGGAACTGTTATTTTATACACTAGTTGTGGTATGTTTACATCCATATACAGCCACTACCATAGAGGTCCCATTACAGACAAGTCCCTGGGTGTGCTTCCTGCCCCTACAAGGAGGTCAAGAAACCCCAGGATGTTATATAGTTTGTTTTCCAGGAAGTATCAGGCAGAGGGTGCCAGCCTGCCATGTGCTATGTATCTGGGGAGAACTGTATGGGGATTCTGTGAGTAATGATCCAGATTAACAAGGCTGCTATCCATCTAGTTGTTACTGAAGCAGATTAGGTCTGCCTCTGTTATATTTCAACTTCTGTATAGGAACCCCAATATCTCTGTAAGAGAGAGATTTGTGGTTCATTATCATTATTCTATTTACACACTGCAGAATCCTTATAGTTGTCTATATATATATATATATATATATATATATATATATATATATATATATATATATATATATATATATATATAGATCAGTGTTTTCACCTGCATAAGACTGTCAGGTGAACTTTCTGTTAATTGCAGTGTATCTTTGCAGCCTCTTTGCTTAAAGCCATAACATCCTTATTGGTCTGGATCTCCTTTTAGCTAGAATTAGCATAGGGAGTGTTGGATAGATTAGGCTAGAGGTAGGTTAGGCTTCCGACGGCCACTTAGACAGATAGAGGCCCGGTTGCAGTGACAGCCCAGTTTAGGGATAGGGACTAAGAGTAAGGATAGATAGGGCATTTTAGCCTTTTAGGTGATGCATCGCTGATCTTAAGACAAGCAGTGCAATCATCCGCATGTTACTTGGACGCCATCACAGCCTCTAAAGTGGAAGCGTGCATCTTATTGACTCTCACCTCTCCAGGGGCCCCTGCAACCGGACAGCGCTATAACCCATGGTTGGAGGTATTCTGTATACTACATGCACATATACCCGGGTATAATTGCAACCTCCCAATTTATGCTAAATTGTAATTCCTGAATGTTATTCTTATGCATCCTGTTTTATATGGCTGCTTTATATAAACTTTGCATTATTCTCATACAGGTGTGGTAACATGTTTTCATGTTAGAAATATGAGCTGGGTGCATTAATACTGCTATGTATAGTTACTTTAAGTTGTCTACCTGTTACATTCCTAGAAAGGGGTGAGTCTCCTCAATTGCATGATCCCTATTCTAGGTGGAGGCACTGCCATTTGTATTATCACAACCCCCTCTTCCATATAGCGAAGGCTCAGGATTGCCTACTCATATACAGGTTAGCGCCATAGCTTGTTTGGTGTGGGCCATTTCACATAACCCCCCCCAAAACAGGGCTACAAGTATAAATAATAATGGTTGTCAGAGCTGCTGAAGGTTGGCCTTTCTACAATTTACATCACATGAATACTTCTTGGCTACTTCATCCTATATCAAGGTTACCAACGTCCAGTTGTGAGTTATTCAGTATAAATAATGCTTACTAATGACACTATGCATTGCCTTATTTTAAAGGAAACTTTTAAATGACAGTGGTTGATTCACCACCAGTGAATCGTCTAAATCAGTCACATTCACTGCTGTATAAATAAGCCCTTGATTTCATTCGTAAAAACCACATTTACAACCACATTTTCTTATGTAGGAATCTGAATGGAGCTACATTGCTGTCTATGGAGACATTCACACACGTGTGTAAATGTACTGTGTTTAGATCCGTAACACAAAATCCAGAAATCTGTCTGAGGACATGTCTATACACATATAACCAGGGGCGGACTGACAACTCATGGGGCCCCCGGGCAATAGGGGATCATGGGGCCCCTGTGTCCTTCCCCAAACTCAAAAAAGCCTATGAAAACGGTACCAGGGGCATCTTATGGGGCCCTCTACTGACCCCGGGCCCTCAGGCAGTGCCAGAGTTTCCAAATGGTCAGTCCGCTCCTGCATATAACATTGAAGAAAAAAAGAACAGGACAATTTTTACGTATTAAAATAGATCTATTTACTGATCATTGATGCAGCATCAGTAAAATGTTTAAGGCTGTAAATATTGCCTTACTTTGAAGCTGAAGTCCAGCCTCACCTTCATCCATGAACAGTTGTACATTCTCCTCTCCTGTTCGGAAATTAATTTCTCTGATTTCCCTGCACCTTGTGAGCTGCCCCATTTCCTGGATGGAAGACATCCAGCATCATTTAGAACTTTCCTCCCCAGCCTTAGTGTCTCAGGCCTACCCCCTTTCATTTGTTGGATTTTAGTTCTTTCAATCATGAAGGCTGAGCATCACGTGGGCATTAGATTGGCTTCCTGTTTTCAGAGAGTACAGAAGTCTGTCAGCCCCTCCCTCCAGGCATGATCTGTCTGCATTGCACAGAGAAGCACAGAGGCCCAGTGATTATGTCTTTGACTCTATAATAAGGTATGTAATTAAAAGGTTTTATTTAATTATTTCATTAGCATGTTGATGAGGGGGCCAGAATCAGGAAAGACAAAATATAAGCAGATTAAATTCCAGGTTTAAATTAACAAATGAAAATGCTTATTTTCTCCCTATTTTCCAACAACATACTTCCTAAGAGTGACAGTGTGTTTATACTTGAAAATGAGAAAAAAAAACCCCAAAAAAACAAAAAACACACACAAAAGGGGAAGTGGATTGGAATATAAAGCAAAGCACATCACATCAGTATTAACAGGCAAAGCAAACATAGGCAATCACTGAGCAGATTGAGGGAGCATGCAATGATTTCCATACCGATCCCATGCATCTTTCCCAGTCTTACAAAATAACGCCACTTGATCATTTTGGAACCTAAACATTGTGAAAGGACAGAGCCCAAGATAGGAGAGAGATTGATCACATTATAGATTAACATCAGCAAAATAAATCACAGCAACAAGTACATCAGTGGTTTTTAATTACTACCAGCAAAAAATTGGTATATTTTTGGTTTTATAATTTGGAGAGTTTGGGAATACAATCTTGAGAAGAAGAGAGAGAGGAGCCTCCAAGTATAAAACTCTAAACAAATTAATTGCACACCAAAATTGGCAATAATCATAAAGGACACATCTATCCATCAGTAGGGATGATATCCTTGGTAGAGGTCATAACAATGCTGTGTCTCTCAGTCCTGCTGTCATCGGTTCCAAACATTGGCAGGGAAGATGGACATTTCCTCGAATATCACCAGAAATCTACAGCAGGACTACAAGTATGGGTAATAGAACAGATGTCCAGAATGCTCCCTGTAGCTGAACGATTTCACAAATTGTGCGCCAGGGAGACTTTCTGGATTTATATTGGGAAGCACAGTGGCTAAATGGTTAGCACTTCTGCCTGGAAGTAGGGTCGTTGGTTCGAATCCCAGCCACGGCACCTCCTGCCTGGAGTTTGCATGTTCTCTCTGTGCCTGCGTGGGTTTCCTACGGGTACTCCGGTTTCCTCCTACACTCCAAAGACATGCTGGTAGGTGAATTGGATCCTGTCTAAATTGTCCCTAGTATGTGTATGTATGAATGTAAATTAGGGACCTTAGATTGTACACCCCTTGAGGGTTAGGGACTGATGTGAATGTACAATATATATGTAAAAGTGCTGCGTAAATTGACAGCGCTATGCAAGTACCTGAAATAAAAATAATAAATACCCTGGATACCATCACCAAGAGGCTTAAAATGAAGATATAGAAATGTCCACCATTTTATAATAACCAGGAACCTAATAAGTAATATGTAATAATTGTCAAGTGCGTTGCCAACTGTGGTGTGCAATAAATTTGTTTAAAGTTTTACTCTTTGAGGCACCTCTCTCTCTTCTTCTCTTTTTCTCATGTACACACTGGATTGAGCTTCATGTCCAAGCAAAGGCTGCCATGAATGGATGGACTTTTTAGTGATATTATTTTAACATTGGACTTCATTATTGCGGTGCAGTAGTCCATATTAACATTTAATAGAATACTGGTGGTTCATCAGTGGTCTATAACAGACAGTGTGGTTTTAGGAATACTATATCCTTATTTGCAACTGTATATTCTCTATTATTTATAGGAATACTATCTTGCATACTAACAATCAGTTTGAGCATAATATTTTTGGTTTTAGGGCTGATTTACACTAATTTATACACAATTTCTGCGTCCTGGATGTGTTTGTGTGCATGATTTTGATGCATTCTGATGCATTTTTGATGCACTTTGGCTAGGTTTTTCCCCTCTTTTTTTTTTCTTCATCTCAAATGAGGACCTGTGCGTTCCAGTGCATTTTTGATGTGTTTTGCCACTTTCCATACAAAAATAATGCAGCATGTTCCACTTTTGTTGACTGCACTGGAATGCACTGTATGGTTGTGAGCTAGGGCCATTGGAATACATGGAAACCTGTCCATGTGTTTTTGATGTAGAATTAAAATGCTCTGGACTGCATCTGGTGTGAACCAGACCTAAGCATATGAAAGTGAACCCACTGAGGACAATGTAATAGGTTCACATATCAGGTTAATTTTTTTCTTCCAGATGATGCATCAAGATAATGTAAGGACTTTGGATTTAATGTTGCGTTCTGTAGTCATTTATTTAAAGTTGGACTTTGTATTAAAGCAGAGCTTCACCCAAAAGGGAGGAATTGGCACCTTTGGGGAGTGGGGAGGCACAGGTACCCCACTTCCGCTGCAATTGCCTATGCGATCGGAAGTTGTCCTCCCCCCTCCCTGTGGTTTTCTGGGAGAGGCGACAGGTCCCAGAAGACTAAAGGACCATTCAAAAGGCTCAGAGCTACTTGCACGTGTGCAGGGGGCACCCACTGTAAAGCCACAAGCTGTCACAGCTGGCTGTCCACACTTAAGATGTTGGCGCCAGGGAGTGAGGATGGATGGGGAAACCAGCAGTGGTGAGTACACCACCCACTGGATCGTGGGACAGGTGAGTGGCTGTTTTTTAAAAGTCAGCAGCTACAGTTTTTGTTTTAACTTTGACTGGAGCTCCACTTTAATTTCTATATCAATAAATTTACTTTTGTTCATTGCCAGCAGTGTAAGATCCTTCATGTGACTTGGTATAAGCTTTCTGCGGAGCTCACACTGAGAGAGGGAGAAGCTGTGCTGCAGTGCTCAAGTGCTAACAAGGAACATGGTAAGGAGGGAGAGAGCTGTATAGCAGATGAGCTTATCACTCCACTGCTACTTCTTTCTGTTGTCCAATCACAGGGTAGGGGTTTGGAGGGGACAGGGGCGGACTGACCATTTGGAAACTCGGGCACTGCCCGAGGGCCCGGGGTCAGTAGGGGGCCCCATGAGATGCCCCTGGTACCTTTTTCATAGGCTTTTTTGCGTTTGGGCAAAAACACAGGGGCCCCATGATCCCCTATTGCCCGGGGCCCCATGAGTTGTCAGTCCGCCCCTGGGAGGGGACCTGTAAATGTTACGCAACTGCTGCAGAGAGAAATCTGCTACACAGAGTTGTGCTGTGTGGCAGAGCTTCAACTTAAACTCTCAATCCTTAATGGGATACAGTATTTACACCCAAATAATGAAGACCAGATAATACGGGAAGGCATTAGCTTAAAAAGCTGTGGACAGTTTTGAACCTAAATTCTAATTCAAGTGCGACATACTTGTATTCAGTTTGCTGACAGGTCAGTCATTTTACTTGTACATTAAAAACCACCGATGATGTCATAATAGAAAACAGTACAATAAATAATATAATAAAACAATCATTACACATAGCAACATTTAGAATTATAGGAGAGAATAGATAGACAAATAGAATTTAGTTCTTAATCCAGAACTCCACAATTTACTCCCCCCTCCCCACATCCACCCAACCCTGTTATTTTTTTTTTTAAACTACTATACATTCCTTTCAAATTGAAGTATTTTTAGTGGTTCATTTGTCACTGCAGCTTACTCTTCTCCTTCCAGGACTGAGTGGTACTCACTCAAATACATGTGACACCACTAGGTCTTAGAGTGCTGTAAACTCAGCCTGTTTGTTGACACATCCCCTTGGGGGGCATATAAATGAAAGCCTGGGATTACAGTAAATGGGAACAATGACACAATGTCATTGAATCTGAAAGGACCACTTGTGCTTCACCAAGGAGGAAGTCAGATACAACACTGGGGCTTGGAAATTGGTAATATACACAGTATAGAGAAAAGAGACACTTAGAGTGGCGCTACTGTCTCTCTTCTCTTCTATACCTGCATTAGGAGTATCTACAAGCTCTTACAGCCGGCTGCCTCCTCAGACAAGTCCATACTACTACAAGCCCCCCATTACAGATGGACTTGGATACCACCTCCACATGGACCTTCTACTAACCCGCATTGCTGATGGTCCATCCCCAAACGCACACAGGGTAGATGCGTCTTAGCGCTCCCTCCCCCCACTCACCTCTGAATATACACAGTATATACAATCATGGGCAAAAATATTGGAACCCCTGCATTTCTGTCAGACAATGCACCACGTCGCTGAGAAAATTGTTGCAATTACAAATGTTTAGGCATTTTCATGTTTATTTCTTTTGTTTGTATTGGTATGACACAAAAAAGTAGAGAAACAAAAAGCCAAATCTGACACATTCTATGCAAAACTCAGAAAATGGACTGGACAAAATTATTGGCACCTTCTCAAAATTGTAATAAATAATTGCATTCCACGTTTGTGATGCTCCTGTAATTTGTAATTAAACTCACATGTATCAATTATTAACAGATGCAGACAATATAGAAATCACACCAGCAACCAGTTAAAATGGTGAAACATTTACTCAGCCTTTCTGTTATGTGTCTCTGTGTGCCACATGGAGCATGGAGAAGAGAAAGAGCAGCAAATAATTGTCTGAGGATTTGAGAGCAAAAATTGTGGGAAAGCATGGACAATCTCAAGGTTACAAGTCCAACTCCAGAGATCTTAATGTTCCTGTGTCCACTGTGCGCAGCATTATCATGAAATTTACAGTTCATGTCACTGTAGCTAATCTCACTGGACACAGAGGAAAAAGAAAAATTGATCATCAATATTGCAATGAAGGATTGTTTGAATGGTGCATAAAAAACCTTGATCAACTTCCAGACAAATTCATGCTGACCTTCAGGCACAGGGTACAATTGTGTCAGCTCGCACTATACATCACCATCTGGATGAAAAGGGATGGTATGGTAGGAGACCCAGGAGGACCCCACTGCTGACACAGAAACATAAAATAAGCAGATTGAAGTTTTCCAAAACTTATCTGAAGAAGCCAAAATCCTTTTGGGAGAAAGTGCTGTGGGCAGACGAAACAAAATTACAGCTTTTTGGTAAAGCCCATCATTGTACTGTTTTTGGAAAAAGAAATGAGGCCTTTAAAGAAAAGAATACAGTCCCTACAACCAGACATGGTGGAGGTTCACTGATGTTTTGGGGTTGCTTTACTGCTTCAGGCACTGGATGTCTTGACCATGTGTATGGCATTATGAAATCTGAAGACTACCAAAGAATTCTGGGGTGCAATGTAGGGCCCAGAGTCAGAAAGTTGGGTCTCCTTCAGAGCCTATGGGTCTTACAGCAGGACAATGACCCAAAGCACATGTAAAAAAAGCACCCAGAAATGGTTTCAGACAAAGTGCTGGAGAGTACTGAACTGGCCAGCAATAAGTCCAGATCTCAATCCCATAGAACACCTGTGGAGAGATCTAAAAACAGCAGTTGGGAAAAGGAACCCTTCCAATCTGAGAGACCTGGAGAAGTTGGCAAAAGAAGAATGGTCCAAAATTCCAGTAGAAAGTTGTAAGAAACTCACTGATGGAAGCAATTGATTTCAGGAAGCAATTGATTTCAGTTATTTTTTCCAAGGGGTGTGCTACCAAATATTAAATTGAGGGTGCCAATAATTTTGTCCAGTTCATTTTTGGAGTTTTTCGTGGAATGTGGCAGATTTGGCTTTTTGTTTCTCCACTTTTTTGTGTCATACCAATACAAACAAAAGAAATAAACATTAGAACACTTAAACATTTGTAATTGCAACAATTTTTTTGGGTGAAGTGGTGCATTAGCTGACAAATGCAGGGGTGCCAATATTTTGGGCAATTACTGTATATATATATATATATATACAGTCATGGCCGAAATTGTTGGCACCCTTGATATTTTTCCTGAAAATCAAGTATTTCACACAAAAAAGGTATTGCATTAACACATGTTTTGCTATACACATGTTTATTCCCTTTGTATGTATTGGAACAAATATAAAACAGAGGCAGAAAAGCAAATATGACATAATGTCACACAAAACCCCAAAAATGGGCTGGACAAAAGTATTGGCACCCTTAACTTAATATTTGGTTGCACACCCTTTGGAAAACATAACTGAAATCAGTCGCTTCCTATAACCATCAATAAGCTTCTGACACCTCTCACCCGGAATTTTGGACCACTCTTCCTTTGCAAACAGCTCCAGGTCTCTCTTATTGGAAGGACACCTTTTCCCAACAGCAATTTTAAGATCTCTCCACAGGTGTTCAATGGGATTTAGATCTGGGCTCATTGCTGGCCACTTCAGAACTCTCCAGCGCTTCTTTGCCATCCATTTCTGAGTGCTTTTTGACGTATGTTTGGGGTCATTGTCCTGCTGGAAGACCCAGGATCTTGGACGCAAACCCAGCTTTCTGACACTGGGCCCTACAGTGCAACCCAAAATCCTTTGGTAATCCTCAGATTTCATGATGCCTTGCACACAGTCAAGGCACCCAGTGCCAGAGGCAGCAAAACAACCCCAAAACATCATTGAACCTCCACCATATTTTACCGTAGGTACTGTGTTTTGTTCTTTGTAGGCCTCATTCCGTTTTCGGTAAACAGTAGAATGATGTGCTTTACCGAAAAGCTCTATCTTGGTCTCATCTGTCCACAAGACGTTTTCCCAGAAGGCTTTTGGCTTACTCAAGTACATTTTGGCAAACTGTAGTCTTGCTTTTTTATGTCTCTGTGTCAGCAGTGGGGTCCTCCTGGGTCTCCTGCCATAGCGTTTCATTTCATTTAAATGTCGACGGATAGTTCGCGCTGACACTGATGCTCCCTGAGCCTGCAGGACAGCTTGAATGTCTTTGGAACATGTTTGGGGCTGCTTATCCACCATCCGGACTATTCTGCGTTGCAATCTTTCATCAATTTTCCTCATCCGTCCACGACCAGGGAGATTAGCTACAGTGCCATGGGTTGCAAACTTCTTGATAATGTTGCGCACTGTGGACAAAGGCAAATCTAGTTCTCTGGAGATGGACTTGTAACCTTGAGATTGTTGATATTTTGCCACAATTTTGGTTCTCAGGTCCTCAGACAGTTCTCGTCTCCTCTTTCTGTTGTCCATGCTTAGTGTGGCACAGACAGACACACAATGCAAAGGTTAAGTGAACGTCTCTCCTTTTTATCTGCTTTCAGGTGTGATTTCTATATTGCCCACACCTGTTACTTGCCCCAGGTGAGTTTACAGGAGCATCACATGCTTGTAACATTCTTATTTATCCGCAGTTGTGAAAGGGTGCCAATACTTTTGTCCAGCCCATTTTTGGAGGTTTGTGTGACATTATGTCGAATTTGCTTTCTTTCCTCCCTTTTTTTGTTTTGTCCCAATACACACAAAGGGAATAAACATGTGTATAGCAAAACATGTGTTAATGCAATACGTTTCGTGAGAAATACATGATTTCCTGGAGAAATATCAAGGGTGCCAACAATTTCGGCCATGACTGTATATATATATATATGTGCACATACACACACACACACTATATATATTTACATACCGTATATTGTATGGGGGTGGTTTTATAAGAAAAGTATAAAATAAAAAAAAGTAGGCAGAGTACTGTAAGATATACAATTTGCCACTAGGCTGAAACTGTATTGTGAGAAAAAGCTGGTTAATAAATAGGACAGGAATGGAGACTAGTTCCAGTTAATATAGCGACAGAAATCATATAAAAAGCATTGCAAATGTGACAGATATATTTAAAATGTATCAATTTTTTGCCACTGATTAGGGGCATTATAGGGCACAAATTTGAGACTGCCGCCTATTTATTGAGAACAGATTAGCTATAATAGTTGATTTCATAACAAGCATTGTGAGGACCACTATAAAGGAGTGTGCATGTAGTTTGTTTAAATGTACATATCTACACAGAAACTTAAAGCTATAGAATATATTAAAGGCTGTTTTAGGCCAAAGGAATCCTAAAGTGGACCTTTAATCAAATTCTAATAAAAATGTAATATAATAATGCACTATGATAAAAGTACATTATTTTAACATTGTTTCCTCTACAGCTATGGTGTAATAACTGCTGTTACACTCACAAATTTAGCCACATCTGCACTTTCTGTGAGTTCTGAGTGTGGGAAAAATATACTTGCTTCATTTTCTGTGTCTAGCCAAAACGCATATTAAATAAGGATCCATGGTAACGTGTGTAAAGCACATGGATATTGTGATTGAAATGCACACTGAGGTTGGTTTAATAAAGACCAATAAACTGTTCACTTTGCATTTAATTTTTAATTTGCAAGGGAATGTGGTGAAGCTCTGCTGACTTCCATCATCTA
Source organism: Staurois parvus (assembly GCF_062004578.1). NCBI lineage: Eukaryota > Metazoa > Chordata > Amphibia > Anura > Ranidae > Staurois > Staurois parvus. Next base: position 6,555,463 of record NW_028318321.1, on the reverse strand, counting down.
ATGTACAAGCTAAAATACTGTTTTCTTTTTCCTTGCAAAGTGAATTTTCACCGCTTTCACAAAGCTAAGAGCAAAGTAAGCAGCCTATTGCCTTCAGTAAATTAACCCCACTCTATAACACTATAATAATATAAAACTGCCACACACAAAAATGCATTCATGAAAATAGAGAAAATATACTAAAAACTCTAAGATATATGGTGGATAATTATGAAATATACCATGCTTAGCAATTCCAAATCAAAAAGTTGGTGAAAAGGGGAAAAACGTTCAGTCAAATATAGGAAAATACTTTCAGTCAAATATAGGCAATAATAGTAAATTGTCACATAAAGCCACTTGGTCAGAAATACCCCATTCATGGGGGATGCTCTTGACCATGGGGCTTTAGTTTACAAATTACCATTATTTACTATAATTGAATAAAATTATTTTCAGTAAGAACATTCTGTTTAACCACTTCTGCTTTTTCCCCTTTTCTGTTTGAAAAGTGTGAATAGAGCCTAATGCAGGCCATAGATGGGTCGAAAATCGGCCGATTTTCGGCCGAAAATAAAATCGGCCGATTTTCGGCCGAAAATAAAATCGGCCGATTTTCGGATCGTTAGTGGGCGATTTGGTCGGCCGTTTTTCGGTATTTTGGCCGTTTTTTTTTTTCGGTAAAGTTGGAAAAAAAATCGGCCGATTTTGCCGATCGGCCGATTTTCGCGGCAATTAGTGGGCAAATCGGCCGATTTTTTACCGATAAAAAATCTGCGCATGAGCAGTGACCTGCAAGAGGAAGACAAAGAAGAAAAAGAAGAAGAGGAAGACGATGAAGAAGAGGATGAAGAAGAAGAAGAGGAAGAAGAAGAGGATGAAGAAGAAGAGGATGAGGATGAAGAAGAAGAAGAAGAAGAAGAAGAGGATGAGGATGAAGAAGAAGAAGAGGATGAGGATGAAGAAGAAGAAGAAGAAGAAGAGGATGAGGATGAGGATGAAGAAGAAGAAGAAGATGAGGATGAGGATGAAGAAGAAGAAGAAGTAGGATGAAAATAAGAAGAATTCCAGTCCAGCAAAAAGTGTCTCTGCAGAGAGCTCCGCTATTTCTGACAGTTCTCTGACAGTTCCTTGACATTTACAGCGGTTGAAACATTGTATCTATTTGTTTCCGAATAAAAACATCTGTATCCTAAATGGAAACAAATAGATACATTGTTGCAACTTCTATAATGTCAAGGAACTGTCAGAGAACTGTCAAAGAAATAGCAGAGCTCTCTGCAGGGACACTTTTTGCCGGCTCTAGACGGGTAGAAAATCGGCCGATTTTTTTTACCATTGATGGTAACGTCAGCCACTTGAACAACCGATTTTTCGTTTTTTAAAAGAAAAATCTGCAGTTTTTCTCCCCATCTATGGCCTGCATAAGACAAGCCATAGATGCAGGAGAGAAAAACACTTGATTCCCCTATTAACACTTTAAGCCAGTCAAAGTTGAATCAAATCTCAGCCATTTCAACAGGGACTGGCTGAGATTCGATCCATCTATGGCCAACTTAAGAGCCTGTTCACAGGTGTATGACTGATTGCTGTAAAACAGAAAATCTATACTTCATTTACATGCAACCACAGTCAAACAAACTTCTTTTCCCTCTAATTTTATTAGAAAAAATATACATTTAGGCAAGTTAAAAAGATAACTTGTTCTTTGAGTTTGCAATGATGTAATGTGTTAAGTACATTTGAATTCATACAAAATGTGTGTTCGATAACGTCGATATAACTAGATAATAAAATTGTGTCATTAGGACATATGGTGATATGTCCCTTTTAACAAAGGAAATCACTACACTATATGAGTTCTACATGAGTTACAATGCAGATTACACAGGAAATGTATTACTTGTTCGACCGTTTTCTATTGCTCACTGTGTGAAATAACTCTCAGTTGCCTCGTGAAATCTTATATAGTCTCTATTCCTGAATCAATGCGAGATGATGTTGTATTCATTAAGCTGACAATATACTTTTGATTTAAATAAAAGCTGTCAGCACCTAGATGTATTTAATTACAGAAGTGCAAGCATCTTTAAGTGCTTATTCATACCACCACAACGCTTATGTAGTGCCGAAAAACCCAGAAATGCAGGGCGTTCGAATATACAAATATTCACTTTTATGCTAGCCCACCTGCTCCAGTCTCATGCAACTAGCATTGTTGTCCCCCCCCTCCTCCTTAATAAACTACACTCCCTTGGCATCAGAGACTCTGCTCTCTCTTGGCTTTCCTCCTATCTATCCCAACACTCCTTCAGCGTTACCTATAACGCTACCACCTCCCCCTCTCTCCCCCTTACTGTCGGGGTCCCCCAAGGCTCTGTCCTCGGGCCCCTTCTTTTCTCCATCTACACCTCCTCCCTCGGCAAACTGATATACTCCCACGGCTTCAACTATCACCTCTACGACGATGACACGCAAATTTACCTCTCTACCCCTCACCTCACCCCTTCAGTCTCCACCCGTATCACCCACCTCCTGAACGACATATCAGACTGGATGTCGCTCCATTTCCTCAAATTGAACCTTTCCAAAACCGAGCTCCTAGTTTTCCACCCAGCCCGCACCCCCCCCTCCTCTCCATCACAACCAACAACGCCACCATCAATCCCACCCCGCAAGCCAAAGTCCTAGGTGTCACCCTGGACTCAAATCTATCCTTCCAATCTCATGTCCAATCGCTGGCAACTTCATGCAGGCTCCACCTCCGCAACATCTCCAAGATACGTACGTTCCTAACCCCAGACACTACTAAACTACTCGTTCACTCCCTTATTATCTCACGCCTGGACTACTGCAACTTCCTTCTTACCGGCCTACCTCATCACTGACCATCCGCGCTTCAGTCTATCCTGAACTCAGCGGCCAGACTCATCCACCTTACCAACCGCTCCACATCTGCCACCCCCCTCTGTCATTCCCTCCATTGGTTCCTGATTACCAAACGCATTAAATTCAAAATACTAACACGGACATACAAAGCTATCCATAACACTGCCCCAAACTACCTCACCGACCTGATACACAAATACCACCCAACCCATAATCTTCGCTCCTCACAAGACCTCCTACTCCCTAGCTCTCTGGTCTCCTCCTCCCACGCCTGACTGCAGGACTTCTTCAGGACTTCCCCCATCCTCTGGAACTCACTACCCCAATACATCAGACTGTCAGCTACCCTCCTCACCTTCAGGCGCACCCTGAAAACCCATCTCTTCAGGGAAGCCTACCCCACTCTTACCTAACAGCCGATCTCCTCTACTCCTCCTACCACTCCATCCCCCACAGCAATGTCCTCCTGTGCCACTATCCTCTCCCTCCTATATTGTAAGCTCAAAAGAGCAGGGCCCTCAAACCCCTCATGTATTGTTTTGTTACTGTACTGTCCCATGTACTGTCCCCCACTATAATGTACAGCGCTGAGCATTACATTACATTGAGTTTATATAGCGCCAAAGGGTTTGCTCAGCGCTGTACAATAGAGGGGGGGGACAATACATGAAACATTACAGCAACTACAAACAGCACACGAGGGGTTATAGGGCCCTACTCTTTCGAGCTTACAATCTAGGAGGGAGGGGGTAGTGGTACAGGAGGAAGTGGCTGTGGGGGATGGAGTGGTAGGAGGAATGAAGGAGAGCAGCAGTTAGGTGAGGGTGGGGTAGGCTTCTCTGAAGAGGTGGGTTTTCAGGGAGCGCCTGAAGGTGAAGAGGGAAGGTGACAGTCTGATGGATTGGGGTAGTGAGTTCCAGAGGATGGGGGAGGACCTGGAGAAGTCTTGCAGACGTGCGTGTGAGGAGGAGACCAGGGAGCAAGATAGAAGGAGGTCCTGTGAAGAGCGAAGGGTACGGGTAGGGTGGTACTTGGGAATCAGGTTGGTGAGGTAGTTAGGGGCAGTGTTGTGAATGGCTTTGTAGGTCAGAGTGAGTAGTTTGAATTTGATGCGTTGGGCGATAGGGAGCCAGTGGAGGGAGAGGCAGAAAGGGGTGGCAGAGGTGGAGCGGGTGGTGAGGTGGATGAGTCTAGCCGCTGAGTTGAGGATGGTCTGAAGCGGGGAGAGCCTGCACTGGGGTAGGCCGGTGAGGAGGGAGTTGCAGTAGTCAAGGTGTGAGATAATCAGGGAGTGCACAAGTAGTTTAGTGGTGTCTGGGGTAAGGAAGGAGCGTATTTTGGCGATATTGTGGAGGTGGAGTCTGCATGTGTTTGTGAGCGATTTGACATGAGGTTGGAAGGAGAGGTTAGAGTCCAGAATGACTCCAAGGACTTTGGCTTGCGGGGCGGGATTGATGGTGGTGATGTTAGTAGTGATGGATAGGATGGGGGGGGGGGCGCGGGCAGGAGGGAAGGCGAGAAGCTCGGTTTTGGAGAGGTTGAGTTTGAGGAAATGGAGCGACATCCAGTCAGAGATGTCGTTTAGGAGGTGAGTGATGCGGGCGGAGAAAGTGGAGGTGAGGTGAGGGGTGGAGAGGTAAATTTGAGTGTCATCAGCATAGAGATGGTAGTTGAAGCCATGGGAGTGTATGAGTTTGCCAAGGGAGGAGGTGTAGATGGAGAAGAGAAGGGGTCCAAGGACAGAGCCCTGGGGGACCCCAACAGAGAGGGGGAGTGAGGGGGAGGTGGTAGCATTATAGGTAACGCTGAAAGAGCGTTGTGACAGGTAGGATGAGAGCCAGGAGAGAGCAGAATCTCTGAGGCCAAGGGAGTGTAGTTTATTAAGGAGGAGGGGGTGGTCAACTGTGTCGAAGGCCGCGGAGAGGTCCAGGAGGAGGAGGACAGAGTAGTCGCCTTTGGCTTTGGCGGTTAGTAGGTCGTTGGTGATTTTGAGGAGGGCGGTTTCGGTGGAGTGTAGGGGACGGAAGCCGGACTGTAGTGGATCAAGGAGGTTGTTGTCAGTTAGGTGGGCGCTTAGGCGGTTGTAGACCAAGCGCTCCAGGAGTTTGGAAGTGAGTGGCAGCAGGGAGATGGGTCTGAGGTTGTTTGGGTCAGAGGGGTCCAGGGAGGGCTTTTTGAGTATGGGGGTGATGTGCGCATGCTTTAGGGGGGAGGGGAATACGCCGGTAGAGAGGGAGAGATTGAAGATGTGGGTGAGGGAGCAGATGAGGGAAGAGGGGGGTGACTGGAGGAGTCGAGAGGGGATAAGGTCCAGGGGGCAGGTAATGAGGCGGGCTTCTGAGAAGACCCTGGTGACTTCCTCAGTGGTAGTAGGGCTGAAGGAGTGCAGAGCTGGTGGGGTTACGGTAAGCGGGGTCTTGGGTGTGGAGGGGGGCAGTGCGGTTGCGAGGTCAGAGGAGGGAAGAGATGAGGGGGAGATAGGGGGGGGGGAGGCTAGGTGGGGAGGTAGATTGCGAGTTGACTATGTCCTGACGGATTGCATCAATTTTGTTGTGGAAATGAGTGGCAATTTCGTGGGCGGTGAGTGAGGTACTGAGTGGAGGAGGGGGGGGGGGGGGAGAGCAGGGAGTTGAAGGTGGAGAAGAGTCGGCGAGGGCAGGAGGAGAGGGTGTTAATCAGGTTTACGAAGTAAGCCTGCTTGGCGGCGTGGAGGGAGGAGGTGTAAGTGAGGAAGGCAGATTTGTAGAGGGAGAATGAACGGGGGGACCTGGTTTTGCGCCATAGTCTCTCTAGCGCGCGACTGCGACGTTTGAGGCATTTAGTGTGGTCGTTCTGCCAGGGTTGGAGCGGTCTGGGTTTGATGTAGCGTGTGGTTAGGGGTGCCAGAGAGTCTAGGGTAGCTGATAGTGAGTCGTTGTACGTGTTAGTGGCTAGGTCAGGACAAGACAGTGGAAGGATGCTGTCGTGTAAGCGGTCGGCAGCTGAGTGGAGGGGGGCCGGGTTCAGGTTGCGGAGGTTGCGGCTGGTGATGGTTTGGCGCTTTGGGGGGGGGGGGAGTTAGGGGAAGGGGAGATGGAGAACGTGAGGAGGTGGTGGTCGGAGAGAGGGAAGGGGGTGTTAGAGAACTGGTTGAGGGTACAGAGGTGGGAGAAGACGAGGTCCAGGGTGTTCCCAATGATGTGGGTGGAGGATTGAGTGTGCTGTGTGAGCGCGAAGGAGGAGGTTAGGTGGAGGAGTTGGGAAGTAGCCAGGCTGTTGTCATTGATGGGGATATTGAAGTCCCCGAGGATGATGGTTGGTAGCTCAGAGGAGAGGAAGAAGGGAAGCCAGGCAGCGAAGTCATCCAGGAAGCGGGGTATGGATCCGGGCGGCCTGTAGATCACTGCGATCCTTAGGGGGGTGGGGGTGAAGAGCCGAATACAGTGAGCCTCGAAGGAGGAGAAGGTTAGGGAGGGAGGATTAGGGAGGACCTGGAAGGTGCTCAGCGGTGATAGGAGCAGGCCGACCCCACCACCTTTGTGACCACTCAGTCTTGGTGAATGGGACCAGACGAGACCTCCATAGGAGAGTGCCGCAGGGGAGGTGGAGTCAGTGGCCTGTACCCAGGTTTCGGTGATGGCTAGGAGGTTAAGGGAGTGGGAGATAAAGAGGTCATGGATGGCAGTAAGTTTGTTGCAGACCGAGCGGGCGTTCAGGAGTGCAACCGAGAGAGGGGGGATGGATGCGGGGAGAAGGGGCACAGATATGAGGTTGAGGGGGTTACGGCAGCTGGCGGGAGCAGGGGGGTCCCTAGAGGAGGGGTGAGGTGGCGAGGGGCCAGGGTTCGGGGAGATGTCCCCAGCAGATAGGAGAAGGAGAAGGGTAAGGAAGGTGGCATGGGGATGGGAAGTGTAGGAGCGTGTGGGTCTGATAGTGGTGGCACGTGGGTCGACGGGGGAGTGGAGTAGCAGGAGGAGGTGGTGAGTGCCGTAGTGGGGAGAGGGGAGAAGTGAAGGGGCAATGTAGAGCTGTTTTGGGGGGGTAGGCGGGTAGAGGGAGGTGATTTTTGGGATGGTGGAGAGGAAAATGAGGAGGAGGAGTGCAGGAGGCATGTTGGGGTGGGTGGGGTGACAGTTGGGTCAGGGGAGGTGAAGGGATACAGGTCAGGGCAAACTGGTGTGGGGAATCTGTATTACCGTGGGATAGTCATTTGAGTCCTTCTGTAGGGGTAGAGTGAGGGTGGAGGGCGGCAGCTGGTTGGCAGCAGTCTGTGGGTGCAGTAAGCTGGCGACCATGGATGTTGTGGCATGTCTTCAGTGGGTACGGTGGTTCGGCTAGTGGAGGGTCGTAGGGTGCGATGGCTGGGGGCGATGGTAGGCACGGCGACTGGTGATGCTGGCGGCTCGGTGTCTGGGGTTGTTGAGGCCAGGCGTCGGGTGCTGAGGGCTCGGCGTCGTGAGGCGCTGAAGGTGTTGAAGGATCGTCATCAGGGTCGAGCGGGGCGTTGCGGTAGCGATCGTTGGCCCTGCGTGGTTTGTGCTCAACCGTGATCTGTTGCGGCCGGTAGGTGAGACCGCGGCTTCAAGGGTCGTGGTGGGCCATTAGTCGCCGGGGCATCGCCAGAGGGAATAGCGTGCCGGAAAGCAGGGTGCTGGGCGAGCGGTCCCTGGTGTGGTGGCTGGCTGGTAGTCCCAGGTGGGGAGCAAACCTTTTGGTGCTATATAAATACTGTATAATAATAATAATAATAATTGTTGTCCAACAGAGAACCACGGTAGGTGGGAGGAGATGAGCAATCCTTCTTCCATTGGTGGACTGGTGAAGAATAGGAAGCTCTACCAGCTTTTAATTTGCAGTCTATTTGTCCTTTAAGATTTTCCCTTACATGGATAGCAAAAACCTGACAAAGATGCTAACCCTTCCCCACGCTTTCCGAAACTTAAAAAAAAAACCTGCAGTTCGGCTTTAATCTTGGCATCTGCAATAAAACTTCTGAAAGGTTTAACCCAGTTTTTTAAATTCCTTCTTTAGTTTGGTAGCATGGTGTCATAGGTACACTTCTTTCTGCAGCACTGTTCAGATCCTGAATTCTGCACAGAACGGTGCCACGTAATGACATGGCACCATTTCCTGAAGATTTCTCCAGTGATCTCAGGACAGTTGAATGATGTATGCTCAGGTTGTGTATCTTTGACTCCCTGATCTTATAGGAAGTGGGTGCAATGATACTGGAAGTCATTTCAACCTTGAAAAGAGAAAAGGTAGCACTGATCCAGGTAGTCTCACCATTCCCACACTCCACAATCCTTCAGCCCGTGCTGTAGATCAAAGGAAAGTCTGGGAGGCTGCACTATTATTATTATTATTATACAGTATTTATAAAGCGCCAATAGTTCGCTCAGCACTGTACATTACAAAAGGGGGACAGAACATGTGACAGAACAATAACAATACAATGCAAAACATGAGGGGATCGAGGGCCCTGCTCTTTCAAGCTTACAATCTAGGAGGGAGGGGATGGTGGCACAGGAGAAGATTGCTGTGGGGGACGGAGTGGTAGGAAGAATGGAGGAGGTCGGCAAGTTAACAGGGGGTGGGGTAGGCTTCCCTGAAGAGGTGGGTTTTCAGGGTGTGCCTAAAGGAGAGGAGAGTAGGTGATAATCTGATGGGTTGGGGAAGGGAGTTCCAGAGGATGGGTGACACCCTGGAGACGTCCTGGAGGCGGGCATGGGAGGAGGAGACCAGGGAACTAGAGAGAAGGAGGTCTTGTGAGGAGCGGAGTGTGCATGCTGGGCGGTACTTGGATATTAGGTCGGTGATGTAGTTCGCGGCAGTATGGTGGAGGGCTTTGTACATCAGTGTTAAAATTTTGAATTTGATCCGTTGCGCAATCGGAAGCCAGTGGAGGGATTGGCAGAGGGGGGTGCCGGAAACGGAGCGGTTGAAAAGGTGAATGAGTCTGGAAGCCGTATTCAGGATCGACTGAAGCGGGGATAGCCAGCGGCGAGGCAGGCCAGTAAGGAGGGAGTTGCAGTAATCGAGTCGTGATATGATGAGGGAGTTGATGAGCTGTTTAGTGGTTTCTGGGGTTAGGAACGTGTGTATTTTGGCGATGTTGCGGAGGTGGAGTCTGCATGAATTTGTTAAAGATTGGACTTGGGGCTGGAAGGATAGGTTGGAGTCCAGAATGACACCAAGCACTCTGGCCTGCGGGGCGGGTTTAATGGTGGCGTTGTTGGACATGATGGAGAAGTCAATGGGGGGTGGGGTCTGGGCTGGGGGGAAGAAAAGAAACTCGGTTTTGGAGAGGTTCAGTTTAAGGAAGTGGAGCGACATCCACTCTGATATGTCGCTCAGTAGGTGTGTGATTCGGGCGGAGACTGAGGGGGTGAGGTGAGGGGTTGAGAGATAGAATTGTGTGTCGTCGGCATATAGGTGGTAGTTGAAGCCGTGAGAGTGTATGAGTTGGCCAAGGGAGGAGGTGTAGATGGAGAAGAGAAGGGGCCTGAGGACGGAGCCTTGAGGGACTACAACAGAGAAGGGGAGTGAGGGGGAGGTGGTAGCATTATAGGTAACGCTAAAAGAGCGTTGTGACAGGTAGGATGAGAGCCAGGAGAGAGCAGAATCTCTGAGGCCAAGGGAGTGTAGTTTTTTGAGGAGGAGGGGGTGGTCGACTGTGTCGAAGGCCGCGGAGAGGTCAAGGAGTAGGAGCACTGAATAATGGCCATTAGCTTTAGCGGTTAGCAGGTCGTTGGAGAGTTTAAGTAAGGCAGTTTCGGTGGAGTGTAGGGGACGGAAGCCGGACTGTAGGGGATCAAGGAGGTTGTTGTTGTTGAGATGAGAGCTTAGGCGGGTGTAGGAGTTTGGATGTGAATGGGAGCAGGGAGATGGGTCTGAGGTTGTTCGGGTCATTGGGGTCCAGGGATGGCTTTGTAAGTGTGGGGGTTATGTGTGCATGCTTCAGAGGGGAGGGGAAAGTGCCGAAGGAGAGGGAAAGATTAAAGATGTGGGTGAGGGAGCATAGGATGGAGGGGGAAGGAGGTTGTAGGAGTTGTGAGGGGATAGGGTCGAGGGGGCAGGTAGTGAGGCGAGCATCAGAGAGGACCCTGGAGACTTCCTCGATGGTAGTAAGGTCAAAGGTGCGGAGTGTTGAGGGAGCTTCAGTATGAGGAACGTAGGGTGGGGTGGAAGTGGAGGTCAGAGCAGTGGTGGGGCCGTGGGAGAGGGGTGATGAGGGGGTAGCTGAGTGAGGGGGAACGGGGTTGAAGGGAGTTTGAGCAGTGACAAAGTCCCTGCGAGTTATGTCGAGAGAGAGGGGGGAATGAAGGGGTAGCTGTGTGAGAGGGGACGGGTTGAGAGGGAGTGTGAGTTGCGGCAATGTCCTTGCGAATTGTGTCAATCTTGTTTTCGAAGTGATTGGCAATCTCAAGGGTGGTGAGTGAGGTGCTGGGTGGAGGTGGGGGTGGAGAGAGTAGAGAGTTGAAGGTGGAGAAGAGTCGGCGAGGATTGGAGGAGAGGGCCTTGATGTAAAGCACATATCCACTTTATTATATATATAAAATCAGCTTGAAAACACCATACTGTATGCTAGTGTGGGGGGGGGGGGGGGTTCACGAGTAGCTCACTAACCTTAGCGCTTAATCTTAACCCCAGTTCCCCCACTGGCATACAGCATGGTTTTTTTTAAGCTGCTTTTCTATACAATAAAGTGGATGTGTGCCTTAGTTTGGTCTCCCAGGCTTTCCCTTGATCAACCATGAAGAGGTTGGGTGTTCCAATTTCCCCATGTGTGGCTTATCTACAGCTCATATTCCTAGTCATAGAGCTTTTTTATGGCTGCTCTGGATTGAACGTTGATTCTTTTTCTGCATGGTTGAGAGACAATGTGAAGCTTCATACACACGATCACAATATTGGACGAATTATAGTCTTTTTTTTTGCATGTTAGTCTCATATTGAAAATCAATAGGTTACTAAAGTTACGAAAATTCCCATACAACAGAAATCAACTTCAGAAGTGATGTAATGTATTGCATTGTAATGTATTCTTTTGTTTCTGAGCATGTGTGGTCTTGGTCTTTCATTTTTTTTTTGACGAACACTGTACTGACTAAACAAAAATTATTTGTTCTGGTTCTGTTTGTCCCTTCGATTAATTTCACATGAACTGTCGTAATCAACTCTCAAAAGTTGTGTATTAATGATCAAATTATCAGACAATTGCTTCAAAAGCAGTAATTTTTGTTCTATTTTCTGATCGTATGTACAAGGCATTGGATTCTCCCCAAGCACTGCTATTAACCTTCATTAAACCAGGCAACCAATGATTAGAAATTCAGGGTCATACAGTTGGTCTTCCTTACATGCATGTCCTACACAGTGGTTTCACACCCCTGGGTTTTTCTCTCCAGCTATACAGTATATCCCGTTTTGAGAGCAAATGAAGAACCATATTTTCTGCTAATGATAAGATCTCCCTTTCATCTTCCTGCTGCAGGTTATGGTCTTGTTGATTGGTACAGACATTTCTTTCATAAAATATTAGAGGGAAGGCCTCTTAAGATGGCCTGACCTGTCCCTTTTATCTCAGAAGTAAGAGCTGAAGTAGCCAGAGGGCTTTATGGGATAGTTTGCTTCTCAAGAGACCTGCTGGATATCACGCTATACTCAAGATTTGAAATATGTGGTGTATTTAATATGACAGTGAAAAGAGCATTTGGCAATGTGTAAAAGGGCAATGTGTAGTAGCCAACAGAGAGTAAATACAGTTTTAATTTACAATGGCCAGATCAGTTACGCTCTGGTTGCTATTGGAAGCTGCATCACTAATATTATTATTATTATACAGTATTTATAAAGCACCAACAGTTCGCTCAGCGCTGTACATTACAAAGGGGGACAGAACATGTGACAGAACAATACCAATACAATGCAAAACATGAGGGGATTGAGGGCCCTGCTCTTTCGAGTTTACAATCTAGGAGGGAGGGGATATGATCTGTGCTTTATGTATTGACACATTGAATTAACTTGTTTGCTTTTTTTTTAAATTAAAAGTGCTACCAAAATCCAAGGACATGTAAGGTTTATAAGCAGCTCACAGTTTCAATGCAGAATAATTTTGGTATTGCAGAGGACCCCAGGAGAGGAGGTTCAGGGCTGCTCTGTGCAACACCAGTTCACAGAGTAGGCTGGTATAAGATTTTTTTTTTTTTTTAATTAAAATAATAAAAGTACACTAAAAGGTCCCAAGAGGAGTGTAAACAGGCATAAATGGATTCTTTCTTGAGGAAAAATGTTTTAAAGTGCAGGTAACTAGATCTGCCTGCATACACCTACAGCAGTTTCAGAAAATCTGCAGATATGGCTGAATGCCAGACCATTCTGAACTGCAACACTTTAGCACTTCCTTTCTGCCTCCTAGACATTTCCTATTGGACAGTGGGGCAGCCTACTATAGTGATGAGCCAATAGGAAATAAAGAGGGCAGAACTTAGTAGCAATTACTATCAGTAAGTGTTGGAGCTTTTCCTGTCTGAATAGAGGGAAGTAGAAGTGGCCCACTGTCGATTTTCTGTCAAAATCTGAACGCAGCGCTCAGCATTTAAAATGTTATACTATAGACCTTGCATTGATATGGGGTCTATAGAAAAGTACTCTTTTGATATGCAGTTTATGCATTTACTATTAGTTTTATTTCCACTAAAAGTATTACCCTTTATTTAATGTTAGTTTTCAAGCAGGACGTTTTAACCAATAAAGAAGAAATAAAGGCACAGCTAAATCTTCATTTATAAAAATAGCTTTTTTGGGTACCCAAACAGACCCTCCATTCTCCTCTATGGGTACCTGGATGTAAATTGAATTGTGTCTGTTTACAACCGTCTACCTCCAATAAAAACAAATGGAAGGGGGACCCGTTCCCCTCCGTCTCACCTGATTGAATCAGATGGCAGTTGGGACAGCTGGTCTGTTTACATTCAACTGCCTATAGAGAAGAGCAGGCTGTGTCTATGTCAGCTCTGCATAAGCGGGGCGGACATGGATGCGACATCCAGCAGCTCCGGTCAGCTCAGCAGGGGATCAGCAAACGGATACGCAATATGTAAGATGAAACATAATCATGTAAATTAACATAATGTAATTATAATCAACAAAACAAAGTCCCATCTACAATCTCCTCTTAAGCGTCCATAAAAATCCACCACAAATGTGCTGTAATAATCTTTTTAGTTCCTACAAACTCTAGGTCATCCACCCCATATGCATCCAATAAGCTCACCTTCTTTAATTGCCCTCAATATAAATCAAGGTCTCAATGCACTTGCTGCCCCACCATGGGCTTTTAGTTATCTGTGGCCATAGGGAGTGATACTCCTGTTTTCCTCTGACTCTCTACCAGCTCTACTCCACCTCAGGTAGGTATGCATGTAAAATATAACAGAACCAAAAATAGTGCTCTCTGTATAGAACTGTTTTTATAAAAGACTCCGCAATAAACTCACATAAACCAAGAACCCCAAGTGCAATGTGAACAACATTATAAAGACATTGGAGTTCCTCCAAACTCTAGGCGATACATGCATGTGCATCCAATACGCCCATTTTCTTTATATGACCCCAATATAAATCAAGGTCTCAATGCACTTATTGCCCCACCATGGGCTGCGGGAAATGGACCCCTGTTCTCTGTCTTTTCACCAGCTTTACTCCACCTCAGGTAGGTAAGCATGTAAAATAAAATGGGGCCAAAAATAGTGCTCTCTGTATAGTACTCTTTTATTAAAACGTTTCTCAGTGGGTAAATTCACATTAAAAAAAGACATAAAAGACATGTAAAAGACATAGGTGGCAGCATCCACAGCCAATATAGTTCACCAGCTTAGCTCTGGTTCCTACACGTGTTATGTTCACAGTCACAGCTTTATCAGTAGGCATTCCCTGCTGAATAGGGATCCCCTGATGAGCAAAACCAGATGCTATCCATGTGAAAGGGCCCTTAGAAAAAGTATTTTTTAATGTATTATACACACTGGAATACATGGGCAATTTTATTGTAAAAATGAACTAACCCTTCGAATCAGAAGATATTCTCCTGTCATCACTTTCATTGAAAATAAGGAATGGAACTGTACAAGGCCCTTTTAAACCCAGCTGTGGGCAACAGTTCATCTAGAACTGTTAGTTTATTACATGGATCCCTCATTTTAAATTCAATAGTGATTTTAGTTGTGTTGCCCTCAAAAGTGTACAATGTGGAACCCATGGCTTCTATGGTATAAGGCTTATGAAAACAAGTATTTATTTACTACAGGTACCTATAAAGCTCAGTCAATTTAATGCAGCACTTCACATATATATTGTACATTCACATCAGTCCCTGCCCTCAAGGAGCTTACAATTTAAGTGTCCTAACTCACATTCATACATACACATACAATGGCCCATTTTAGAAAGAATCAATTAACCTAGCAGCAGATCTTTTGGAGTGTGATCTGTAAAGTTATTGAAATTCACATGCTGATTTTTCCAAAATTGTATTTAATGGAAAAATGTTGCTGCAGACATATTGTATTCTGTAATATAAACATATCATCATTTTGTATATTGGTAAGATAAAGTAATCAAATGTGGAAGAATATTTCTGTAACTGAAATAAAAGCTTTTGTATGCACCTTATTCGTGCAATTTTTATATTCTAAAATAAATCAACACAGTAATTGAGCAGGAAACAAAACATTTTCAAAACATTTTCTAATGAGAGACCTAGTTCAGAACATAGCTTACCTTTTGATCTTTTGCATAATTCCACCATCATTATTTCTTATGTCATGCACCATTTTCTGAATCTGCCTATTATGGGAAAGAAAAGATGTGGTTGGAATCCATGTTTGTGAATAATGTACTTTTGAGCATTAAAAAAAGAATTTTGAACAAATATTTGTAATCACATTAGACAAAGTGTATCCAAACTTAAGAAGAAAAATTTAACGTATTATAGCTTAAAGTGGTTGTAAATCTCTGAAATTAAAAATGGACAAAGCATATCCTTCTATAGTGTGTACTTGCCTCATCAGTCACATCTAAAAGATATTATGTCAACACCAGACAATCTCAGGAGATGGCCCCCTCTCAAGCAAACAGCCTCAGCTGTACATGTATCCCTATGAAAGTGTGTGTGTGTGTGTGGTCCATTCCCTCCAATGAAGTCTCAGGCATTTTAAAACACTGTTGGTTACTTGAAGCGTTACAGCATATGAAAAGGAACTTCGAGCATCCCCTGCTGGGTGAGTAGGTGGATACATAAAAAATGAAATATATTTTTTTAATCCTTACCATAGTATAGAAAGAAATTTTGTAGAGAATGACTATTCCCTTTAAAAAGAGCAGACCATCTTCTCACACTTGCAAAACACATTACAGGCCAAATGTGTAAATTGGTGATGCTACAGTGGATATGAAAAGTCTATACACCCCTGTTAAAATGTCAGGTTTCTGTGATGTAAAAAAATTAGACAAAGATAAATAATTTCAGAACTTTTTCCACCTTTAATGTACCCTATAAACTGTACAACTCCGTTGAACAACAAACTGAAACCTTTTAGGTGGAGGGAAGTAAAATAAAATGGTTGCATAAGTATGCACACCCTTAAAGTGTGCACCTTTTGATTTTATTCCAGCACTCAGTCTTTTTGGGTATGAGTCTATACACGAAGGTTGGAGGTCTTTAGCTATTGACTCTGCAGAGAGTCGGCGACTTCTGTGCACTGTGCGCTTTAACATGCGCTGACCCCGCTCTGTCTCATTTACCGTGGCCTACCACTTCATGGCTGATTTGCTGTTGTTCCCGATTGCTTCCGCTTTGTTATAATACCACTAACAGTTGACTGTGGAATATTTAGTAACAAGGAAATTTCATGGATGGACTTAATGCACAGATGGCAACCTATCACGGTACTACGCTTGAATTCATTGACCCATTCTTTTACAGATGTTTGTAGAAGCAGTCTGCATGCCTAGGTGCTTGATTTTATACACCTGCAGCCATGGAGGTGATTGGAACACCTGAATTCAATGACGGGTGTCCCAATGCTTTTGTCAATGTGGTGTGTGTGTATATCAGGTTCCCGCCCAGCCTACAGCCAGATGGCGGCCTGCAAAACACCTCGTCCCTCCGGGTGGATGCCATATGGCGTCTTTTCGGGCATGCGCAGTTTGCATGCGCGCAGCGGCGCGATCTGTCACCGGCCATGTACCTTGGACACAGCCGATGACAGCTCTAAATACCGGCCCTGTTGCCTGTACCATGTGACCTGCTGTGACCAATCACAGCAGGTCACATGACAGTTGTATACAATGGATGGCTTCCTTTCATACCATCCATTGTATACTAGTGTGTCTAGCTGTGAATGGTCACAGCGATCACATGCACAAGCTGGGCCAATCACAGCCCAGCTGTGTCATGTGATTAGCCGTGGCCAAATCACAGCTAAGCACAAAAAAAAAAAAACTCTGAATGAATCGATGTCATTCAGGTAAATGCTTGCTTATAGCAAAGTAATTCTTTGCTATAACAAATTGTGTAAAAAAATAGTGATCACTTCCCCAAAGTAGTACAATGTTACTATGGTAACATTGTACTACTTTTGTCATAGTGAAAAAATCTTAAAAAAAAAAAAAAAAAAAAGGGAAAAAAAAATGTAAGAAAAAATTAAAACTAATAAAAATATTTAAAATTTTTTTTCATACTGTCACCAGTCAGTATCCCTGATCACCACCATGCCAGTTATATGATGATGCTGTACTGCACTGGTGACAGTATGTAAAAAAAAAATAAAAAAATTGTGAAAATAATTTTTTTAATTTTCCGAAAAATTATGACAAAAAAATTACAACTTCAAAAAACTCGCCATGCCTCTTATAAAGTACGTCGGACTGTCTACTCTGCAAAAAGAGGTCATTTGGGAGATATCTGTACTGTTCTGACATTCTTGGACCTCAAGAAATTAGATTGCCGTCAGTACTTCAGGATTCAACAATATTCAGATATATCCCATAGTTTGTGAACTCTATAACTTTCCTACAGTCTAAATAATAAATACTAATTTGGGTTATTTTCACCAAAGAAATGTAGCAGAATACATCTTGGCCTAAATTTATGAAGAACAATTTTTTATTTGCAAACTTTTATAACAGGAACAGAGAAAAACGTGTTTTGTTTTTCAAAATTTTCGGTCTTTTTTTGTTAATTTAGCAAAAAATAAAAACCCTAGTGGTGATTAAATACCACCAAAAGAAAGCTCTAGTTGTGTGAAAAAATTTTTAGTTTGGGTACAGTGTTGTATGACCGTGCAATTGTCATTCAAAGTGTGAGAGCGCTGAAACCTGAAAAATGGCCTGGGCAGGAAGGGGGTAAAAGTGCCCAGTATGGAAGTGATATATATACATACACACACACACTGTACGTAGTTACCATTGGGCCTGACTACACAGCAGTTAAAACAAAAGGCAGGCACCAATAGGACTTGCCAGGAGTTTATTGGCAGTTAACCAACTTTATAGAATGGTCAACATTTCCTTGGAGCCTTGATAAAGTTCTGAGATGCCCCACGAAAATGTGAGTCACAATCCTTCATATAGAGAGAATCATATTATAAAATTGCTTATTTGCCTCTATACTGATAAATAGAAAACAATTTACAAAATGTAAAAGGAAAGCTGTGCCCAAAAAGACAAGCATAAGGCATATGATTAGTTCTCAGTAATGGTAAAAAGGCAGAGAATCTTAAGCAACCCCTACATGATTCGATTTTCTTTCCTTCCACCGAAGGTAAGAAAATTGCTCGATTCCCCCATCAACACACTTGGTGTTGATTGGGAAATGCCTCCCACAGTGATATTGTATTCTGCCAACGGAGGGGGGGGGGGGGGGGGAGCCTACAATGATTACTGCTATAGTCATTGGCAGTAATCACATGCAGAACAATCCAACAGGCTGGTTGTATCCAAGTCGATAGATGGTATAATCAGCCTGCCCATACATGGATCGAATCTCAGCCAGTCCCTGCTGACCAAATTTCAATCAGTGCAGGCTGGCGTAAAAGAAAAAAAAAGCTAGAAGGAATGCTGTGAAGATATCCAGCCTAGAATAAACATTGCTACTAGATAAACCAGGTGACGTTGGGGAGGACAAAAAGGTTCCATATATATTTCTGAGCTGCATTCATGAAGTGCACCTGGTAGACAAGCAGGAAACATATTTAAGGAAATGAAAGCAAAGAAATCTGCTATTTGTGATTTTTCTGTTCTTTAAAGCAGTATTCAGAAAGACCCACGCCGGAAAGTGAGTTTAATTTTCTATTAGACTTCTACATACATTTTGACATATTTTGAGGTAGCCAGAAATTAAAATAATAGTTGGAGGAAACAGTGAATCCTGGTGTTAAAATATTTTAAGAGCAGCCATAAGTTATACTGGCCATATTTGGGGTTAGCATTGCTAGATCTGATAAAGCTATGATTATGACCATGGTACAGGAGAGACCAGCATGCTGACAACTCTTTTGTGGCAAGTATCTGATTGGGAATTAATACAATGCCAACTTGCAGCAGGTTTTTATGCCACTTCCCTCGCAGAGGCCTACAGTCTAAATGTTTAGTAATGATGGGTCCAGAACCCTTATAACCATCCCTCTGGTTCCCTCTGCTTCATTTGGTTCCACACTCATTGTGGCCTTAAGGCCATGTTGGGAATCATTAGTTTACACATTTATGAGAGGCCTGTCCATTTCCAGTTGTCTCATGCTTAGTCCACAGTGGGTCCAAACACCCAAAGTTCATGAGAAACAGGAGGCCTGGTTGCCAGGTGTGGGAACCTTTCCAATCACTGTCAAACAGGTGGAACCTCCACCAACAGGCCACCACTCATTCCTGATCCAAACAGGGGGAAAGTTCACAATTCCCCAAGAACTGGCTGTACTGCAAACTTCTTAGAAAGAATAAATGACCATTCCAGGATTTGTAGTAGCAGCAAAAATTGTTACCTGCTAACTGCACATAAATTCTCACCAAGTTGAGCTTAATGTACTCATAGCCCCCAGTGAACACATCACACAGGTACTTAAACATTTACTGAAATTCTCTGCACCATTTTGCAAGTTGATGCACAGTCAATTGTATCCATAGCCTTTGTCCAAAAATATGGTAAAATGCTGCATATATACAGTGAAAGTTGAAAAGTTGAGCATACCTCATCCCGGAGTCAAGCATTACAGGAGGGTACTGTGGTACCCATGAAACGGTTGGGGAAATACTCTGCCATGTTTTTCCACTTTATTCCTAACTAGGGTCCAGCTAAGTTCCAGCTTTACCCCAAAGGGGAAAGTACATATGCAAACTCTGTGCTCTACATCTATCTCCTTGTCGACCCTGGAAACAGGCCCCTTCACGCCCCATGTATTTCTAATCAGATGCAGCCACTGTTCAGGTATCATGACAGCTGGTAGAAGGTGTCAGAATACAGTAACCTGGTACAGGGGATTTATCCATATTTGCAGTTACTGGAGCATGGATGGAGAAATCTGTTAGATTTGTGTGATCAGCCTGCAGGCTGAAAGAAAATAGTTTGTCAATGTATAGCCAATGTGAGCCACAGATAGTGGTAAAACCTCAAGTGGGAATCGAATCCTTCCTTACTTGGTCTAAAACAAAAAAAGAAAAAGGTTTGAGCTGGAGATACACTTTTAAATAAAAAAAAGTACCACTGATTCTGTCAAGAATTTTGTCTCCCCATTACACGCACTGTACTTCCAGCTGAGACTATAAGCCGCCATGCTGATAGTGATGCTCACTGCGCTAGTATGGTCCAATGTCATCACTACCCTGGACATTGCTGCTGGAGATCAATCAGAAAAAAGTTGATTTAAAAAATGGTAAAAAACAGTATTTTCTATGATACACAGGGCTTTAGCAAACTACATGTAATTTACTTTTAGGGTTTACATTGAGTTTAACAGAGACAGATATAAAGTGACACTAAACGATATCCTCATTCCCCAAAAGTATTCCATACATATAAATATTTAAGACACATTTACTACTTAAGGTTCATAAGGGTTCATATTTCTTTTATTAAAATAAAAATGTCATATTTACCTGCTCTCTACAGTAGTTGTGCACATAGCAACCCCGATCCTTCTCTTCTCGGGTCCACCGCTGGCACTCCTGGGTCCTCCACACGCCAAGTGCCCCCTATAGCAAGCCATTTGCTCTGGGGTCACTTGTGCATACTCGCTCCCAAACCCTGCTCTGTGTATCCATAAGACAAACAGAGCGGCACTTGCTCCCTCGCCATTGGCTCTGATTGACAGCAGTGGGAGCCAATAGCTCATGCTGCTGTATCTGAGCCAATGAGGAACGAGAGAGCCTCGGCTCCCATGCACAACGCTGTATTGGGATCGTGCTCAGGTATGTATTTGGGGGTCTGCAGGGGGAGCTGCATGTGTAGAATGCAGTAAGGTAAAAACCCTTCTGCCTTTACAACTAATTTAATGGTCCTGTAATGCAATTTTCAAGAAATTATTTCCTGCCTTCTTGAAGCATCCTCAGCTCCGAAACCTCTCCTTTTCACCCTTCCCTTTGTTTGGAGTGAGCTGTGCACGTTCGTTGCGGTCACACATACTGATCTATGCACGCTACACATCCCATAGTTCATTTCAGGAGTGAGCCAGAGAGCGTGACTACGTTCCTACTGTACATCCAGTAAGACACTGGAGAAAGAAGGTAGCCACCCTCTAACAGGAAGTCAGATCACAGCAGCAAAACAAAAAGGAATTTGGCGAATAGGAGGAGGCTGTGAGCAATAGAAGGGACTTTTTTTGGGCTGAGAAGACATACTTTAATTTATTAATTATAAATATAATTTATTATTTAGAATTTATTCTAAAAACCAGAATTAAAGTAGTACTACACTGCATCTGAGCACCACAAACCAAAATAGCAATAAATTAATTTTTAATATGCAAAGTAAACTCCCCCATCCATCCATGTCTCCATGCTTTATTTTGCTGAGAAATAACTTTGAAATACACCCCCTAGCATTTCTGTACCATCTTGAGTAAGAGCAGATGATTAATGTAGAATTTATTTCTTGGAATCCATCTGCCCTTAGCTCAGGCATGCATACTGGAAGGTGTGCTTAGCTGAGAAAACTCCTTCTCCCCTCTTGAAGCCTCCTGAGATGTATGATATTGTTTTCCTAGGCCAGAAACCAGGAAGTAACTGAAGAAATGTAAAAAAAACAATTAACACAAGTAAATAAGATATACTTCCCTACCTATTTATCAATGCTAGCAGCATAAGGATTACAAATAGTCCATGTTGAGTAAGAGAGTGAAGTTCAGCTTTAAGTGACACTTAAAGCCTGTTTTTTAGTCTGAACTCAGGAGCATCTGAGGGCAGAAATGGACATGAAATCAGGTCTTGGCTCTCACAAAGATGACAATGAATAATGCGGCATTTCCCTGTCGGGATTTAATGAATGCTTTGTTTACTTATGAAAGGTTTAATAAGCAAAGGATCATTTGAACCTACAAAGTAGAGTGCCAGCTGTTATAATATCTCCATTACTGTTCTTTTATTTGCACCCGCCTGGACATGTCTATAAAACACGGGGCACAATGGAAGGATTGTTTTGGCATGTTAGTACTGTACATAACACAACAAGTCAAGTACTGGACTCCTTGTCTATCCACTGCCCTGTAATGGGGATGGACATCTGTTTTCAAAACACGTCTTATCACATATATTATCAGGAGAAACACTAGCTTTTGTTCTGGCCAAATTTATAATTTACCTGTATATTAAATAGGATTTTCTATGTTATTAACCACTTGCCCTCCAGAGGATTTACCCCCCCCCCCCTTCCTGACCAGGCCATTTTCTGCGTTACTTTAACTGACAATTGCGCGGTCATGCAAAGTTGCACCCAAATGAAATTTATGTCCTTTTTTTCCCCCACATATAGAGATTTTTTTCAATGGTATTTGATCGCCTGTTTGTTTTTAATTTTTTTGTGCTATAAACAAAAAAAGACTGACAAAAACAATATGAGAAAAAAACAATGAGAAAAAAACTATATTTTTGACATTTGCTATTAAACATGTCCAATAAAAAAAAATTTAAAAATCAAATTTTGTCAATTTTAGGGCAAAATGTATTTTGCTACATGTCTTTGCTAAAAAAACTCCCAATACATGTAAATTAATTGGTTTACGTGAAAGTTATAGCGTCTACAAATAGTGGTATATATACTGGGATTTTTTTTTAATTTTTATTTTGTTACTAGCAATGGCGGTGATCAGCAACTTTTAGCAGGACTGCAGCAGGCATTCTAACACTGGGGGGAACTGACTTGGTGTCACTGACATCCTCAGTGACACCAATACAGTGATCAGTGCTTAAAAAAAAGCACTGACACTGTACTATTGACACCGGACAGAAAAGGGTTAACATCTGGGACCATCAAAGGGTCAACTGTGTGCTTTACTATGAGGCTGTGTCTGTGCTTTCCACTGGAAGCACACTGCTTTGTATGGCTCTGCTATGCAGAGCCATACAAAGCAGTGTGCTGGAGCTGACAGGGGAGAGAATTGTATTGTTTACATACAGTTCTCTCCCCTGTCAGTAATACTCAGTGATCACTGGGTGCCAGTGAGTAATTATTGTTATTAGTTATTGACAGCTGAGGCCGTGAATGGCGGCACGACTAGGGTGCGCACCCTCTACCCGGAAATGCGAAATCACCCCTGCCGATGTTGCGCACCCCTGCCGCCCTGTAGCAGTACTGCTATAGGGCGGAGGGAAAGCGGTTAATAATACAATACTATACAGGCTGAAAATCTCATTTTTAGGTAGAATTCTGGGCTAAAACTAACTAGTATTACAATGCCCCCTCCCCCCTTCTAACACCTATGCTGACTAACCTGTATATTTATTTATTTATTTCAGGTACTTATATAGCGTCGTCAGTTTATGCAGCGCTTTACATATATATTGTACATTCACATCAGTCCCTAACCCTCAAGGGGCGTACAATCTAAGGTCCCTAACTTACATTCCTACATACACATACTAGGGCCAATTTAGACAGGATCCAATTCACCTACCAGCATGTCTTTGGAGAGTGGAAAGAAACTGGAGTACCCGGAGGAAACCCACACAGGCACAGGGAGAACATGCAAACTCCAGGCAGGTGGTGCCGTGGCTGGGATTCAAACCAAGGACCCGAGTACTGCCAGGCGGAAGTGCTAACCATGTAGCCATTGTGTATACTTACTTATTTTCTGCCCACTCTGCTTTGGTCACGTGATCCAGCTCTCCTATGTCAGTCAGCTGCAGGGGAGAGGTGGGGGTGCCAACAACAGATGGGCTATTGAAGCCTATGGGAGGAATCAGCGATCCCAGACATTCCTAGCCATTGTTGAGTGCTCTCTCCTCTGCAGCCACATTGGGCACACACAGGGGACTGTGTGACTAAACTGGAGCAGGCTGAAAAAAGGTAAGTATATGCATCTCTCTTTCACTGTTTAGACAGCATATACTGTATGTTAGGAGAGGGGAGGGAGCATTTTTAAAGTGTAAATAAAGGGATCAATACTTATTGTGTGCTGTTTTTTGTCTGTCTTCACTGATCTTAATAGGGTGACGTCATTCCTGCGCATGCGCAGGTGTTGGTCATCCTGGCTCACAGTGATCATTCAGACTGCTGTAAGCTGAGCTGCGCATGCGCAGTGCAGTTTACATACTGGGGAATGCTGAGAGCGGGCAGGTAGATTTATTTTAAACATACAATACCTCTTCTGCAATAAAGAGCCTGGCTGCTCACAGCGAGTAACAGCAGGACATTATTTTTGCTTGAAGAATAGTTAGATATAGCCCAGAATTCTAAAATACGGAGAACTCCAAATTGACCAATTAACTTCAAAGTAGGGATGAGGATCTGGTTTGCCACTACCAAGGGTTTGTGGCACGTCCCCGAGATTTATGAAGTTTGTAAATTGCAAACTTTTGGATGAAAATTTTAGTTAGCTCACAGAAAAAAATGAACAAATCTATATTGCAACTCTAACTGGACATTATAGCGGAGTTCCACCCAAAAGTGGCAGCTCCTCGTTTGCCTCCCCCTCCACTACCATATTTGGCACCTTTTGCGGGGGAGCAGGTACCTGGTTTTGACAGGTACCCAATACCACTACCGGCTTGCTTCACCATGACGAAGTGAGCTGGAAGTTCAGACCCCTCCTTCCTCCTACAGTCTCCTAGAAACTTTCACAGGTCCCAGAAGACTGCCGGACCAATCAGGATGTGTGGCACAACTTGCGCATGCGCAGTGGACACCCAGCTGTGGAGCTGGAAGCTGTCACAGCCTGGTGCCCACAGTTGAGATTCCGGCGCCGTGGAGAGAAGAAGGAGAGGAGGGATGACGTGGGGGAGCACATCGCTGGACCCTGGGATAGGTATGTATGTGTTTATTTATTTAAAGTCAGCAGCTTCAGGGCAATATAAGAAGCTACAATGAAGACAGGAACTGGCATCTCAATGAATATTTATACTACAGAAAATTATTTTACTGCATTTCTTAAGTCTTTAAATCTGCCTTAGGCACTATTGCAAAGTGTCCCAGTAAATCTTTCCATGTTTTTTTTTTTCAATTGGTCATTTAGCTTTAGAAGGATTTTTATATCTAGTGGTTTGCCTGACACACACTGAAGGTGAAGGCACCTACCTGATGATTCTGTCAGTAAGGCTGTTGTTCTCCATTAGAACAAGCTGTCCTGTAGATGTGGCAGTTAGAGGGTTGGGACAAACCATTTAGCACCAGCAGGGATGCTTACATTGATCAGCTTTTATTCATTTATGTAAAATTTTTATCCTTACAGGAAAAAAAAAAAAACTTTTGCTATAACTGCTTACAGCTGTTAGCTGCAGTTTGGCTTCAATTTGTTAGTGTATTTAAATCCTCAAGTATATCTAACACTCCCCTCCCCATAAGATTGACAATGCTGCTGTCCAAAGGTGTCTTTGTGCTCCTTTATTCAGAGTAGGGGCACTCTAAACAGGAGGGGTGCTACTGGCTAGATCACCATGGTGAAAACAGAGGGAGAGGCCTCATTCACACCATACATGCATGAAAACTGATGGGAAAAAACAGCTTGCATAGGCTTGTTCACATCATGCGCAGAGTGACACATAGTTATTATAGATGTCTCTGCAAGGACACAAAGAAAACAATTGTTTTCTATGTGTCCTGTTTACACCATAATACTAGTATCAGGTGCAGATTTTTTCTCTGCACAGATAAGCAACATTAAAGCAGAGTTCCAGCTAAAAAAAATTTAAATAAAAGTCAGCAGGTACAAAAACTGTAGAATACAGCCACTTACCTGTCCCTCGGTCCATCGGTGTCCTCACCACAGCTCGTCTTCTCTCCCTGGCACCAGCATCTTCAGTGTGGGCACCCAGCTGTGACAGCTTGCGGCTTCACACTGCGCATGCACGAGACACACTGTGCTTTGTGAATGGCCCGTAGTCTTCTGGGATCTGTCACGTGTCCCACAAGAGTACGGGGAGGGAGGGGGAGGACAACTTCCACTTCCGATCGCCTAGGCGATCGCAGCAGAAGTGGGAGTGGGTACCTGTCAAATTCGGGTACCCACTCCCCCCCCCCCCGCTCCCCATACGAGCCAATCCTTAATGGGGAGCGGAGGACAAAGACTTAAAGCGTAATTTCCCCTTTTGGGTGGAGCTCCGCTTTAATTCTCTCCCATTTGTTCTCTCTATGCCCTGTTCACTCCACAATGTTGATGTCAAGTCATTTTTTTCTTCACAGAAAACTGCATACACATTGCAGATACCGGTGCCAAAAAAATCCACACGATACCAGTGTCGCAGTGTGAACAGGGCACATTGAGAACAATTGTTTTCTTTGTGTCCTTGCAGAATGCACGCAGAACAACTTACGTCTCTGCACTTAAAGTGTGAAGGAGGCCTTAACAAAAAAAATAACTAACGCAGCCACCATATCTAATGATTGGTAAGGTGCAATATACTGTATTACAGATTTGGTTTTGGGTTTAATATACTATAAAGTAATACTAAGCTCTGCCTAAAAAAGAAAATTCTTTTCAATTATGTATTCTTCTTATATAATAAAAAAAAAACCTCTTTTATTGCTTTTTTCCTCTTCAATTTCCAAATCTTCAATTTCTTTTTTTTTGCTGCTGTGATTGGACTTCATGTTAGATGGTGGCTGTGTTCATTCTCCATGGTTCCACTGTATGTTGGAATATAGCCACCCTCTCATGCTCACTCCTGAGATGGACTATATATAGGCTGTCACTTCTAAAGTGGACTTCTCATTCCAAACAAACAGAAGTGAGGGGGGAAAGGAGAGCTATGGAAGCCCATGGAGAACATTACAAGGAGGCAGAAAAACACAGTAAGAAACAATTTTGTGAAAAATACATTACAGGGCTAAAAAAGTTGCGGATGTGTATGGATTATTTTTGGGGAATAAGGATATCCTTTACAGTCACATTAAGCAGAAGTGAATATTTTTGTTACTCTCTAGGAAATAGTACAAAGCTTCCCTTTGAGTCTGGGTTCACACTGATGTGGTGCGGAATCTGCGCCAGTTTCTGTGCAGTTTCTGCACCGCATCATAATTACACCCTGTTCATGCGAACTGTTGCAGGTGTGTATGTTAAGTTAGCGACACCCAATGCGGTGCGATGTGCAGAATCGGATTGCATGGGTGTGAATACCCATGTGATCTGAATCTGGTACAGACAAAAAAAAAAAAGTGTCCTGTACTATTTTGGTGTGGATTCAATGCGATCTGAGACATACAAAATGTATGGCTCAAATTGCACCACACAGAAATCGCATGTGATTTGCATAGGAATGCGGCACGGGTTCCTGTGCGAATCACATGGGATGTGCTGCACCGCATCAGTGTAAACTCAGTCTTAGTGCAATAGAATACTGAGAGAGCAGAACACAGATGTATCCTGCAGGCACTTGTGTTGATATGCTTTTGTTTGCATCACTACTACTTTCTTCTCCATTGAAGTAAATGGAAATGATGCTTCGTACAACGAGGTCAATGACAAATCAAATGTCCTTGAGAAGGAACTCAGACGCATGTCAAAGTGATCTCCAATGTAAGGACAATGCACCTGAAAGCAAGCTGTACATGTCATCTACAAAACCCCAAAAACATAAAGAAAAAATGTTCAACCTGGACATGTACACATGTAGCTAAAACACAAAGAAAAATGTAAATACA
The DNA here is from genome assembly GCF_062004578.1 of Staurois parvus. Classification (NCBI taxonomy): domain Eukaryota; kingdom Metazoa; phylum Chordata; class Amphibia; order Anura; family Ranidae; genus Staurois; species Staurois parvus. The sequence goes on along the minus strand of NW_028318321.1, from coordinate 6,528,270 downwards.
GGTGTATCTCGTTTTACAAATTTAATGCATTCTCCGGGACATTTCGTATTGCGAAAAATTCATAAACCGAAACTCTGTTTCCCATAGGAATGAATTTAAAACCAATTAATCCGTTCTGGAGGTCAGAAAAAAGTAAAAAAAAAAAAAAGTTGCTGTCATTATAGGTCAGTGCCAGTTTTTAGATGTAATTACTGCCTTTTTTTTTCTTCACTATAGCTCAGAGAATCAGCTGTCACTCCCCCCCCCCAGCTAAAAGAAAGAAAGTTTCCTTTTAGTTTATTTCCCGGAGTTAAAAGAAATGTTTCCTTTTAGTTTGTCTCCTGAGATAAAAGAAACAAAAGTATCCTTTAACTCCGGGGAAAGTGACAGCTAATTCTGTGAGCTATAGTGAAGAAAAATAAAAAGCCAGCAATTGCATTTAAAAATGGGCACTGACATACATTTCGTATTGTGAAAAAAAATTGCAAACAATTCGTAAACCAAGGCATTATTTTCAATGGTAAACCGAAAATTACGTTAACCAAGGCATTCGTAAACTGAGGTAATCCTGTACATATAGACAAGTAGCATATGAAAAGTTGTAAGGTCAAAGAGACACCCCTTTGACTTACTATGCTGCTATTATTTTCTGTAGGGGACCAATCCCTGGTATTACCCAGCAAGCCTGTGGCTGGATAGTGAAGGATAAAACTGCCCCTCGAATAATAATTTTTTTTTTTCGTTCAGGCAGCGGGCTGGACAAATGAAAACAAATAGATTCCTCCACCCAGGCAAGTGAGATGGATGGAGATATCCTCCCTGCTGTGCAAATGTGCTCTGACAGCGGGTCTCATCCTCTGTCAGAATACACTGATTGGTGGCTGCAGCTGATTGGCTGCTGCCTCTGATCGCCAAACGTTTTCTAATATTCTATTTGACAGAAGTCAATCAGCTATAGCTGGATGGGAATTCGGTCACTGCTGAACTTCAATCGATCTATGACCAGCTTAAGAAGTACAGTGATGAGCTCTTTTCTCTCTTCTTTCTCCTCCTATCAGCACAAGAACTGATTGGCTCCTTTTGCTACTTATTCCTCTTCCACTTAGAGATCTGCTGTACATGAACTGCAAGAGGCGGATACCGGGTCAAATGCAAGTACTTAAACCACTTGTATTTAAAAAAAAAAATATTAATGAATATGTGACTGCATTGATGTGTATATTTTATATCTAGAAGTTTTCAACATCTTTAAAAATACTTTTTGTAAGAACAAAGAATTGTATGTAAAAGAGAACAAAAAGAAATATAAGTATTGACCTAAAACTATAAGGATTAGTTTACACTTGTGGTTGTGCAGGTGGTAAAAATAGGTGGTTAAGGCACATTTTTACTGCCCGCCCCAATTACCCCTTTTAAAAGAGAAGTATAGCCAAAGCTTTTTTTGGCTCTACTTCTATGGCTCTGAAAATATCTCAACCATATGCTGGTCCAGCAGCTAGCTCAGCCTCTCAGCTACATCGCCAAGAGACTGAGCCAGCAGCTCCCTCCACACCTCAGCCCAGCACTCTAGTGAATGCTGGCGGTGCAGAGCAGAGAGCCAGTGAATGACAGCGGTGTTTGATCACTCAGTTCTCAGTGCAGAGTGGGGGACAGATGCAGCATTGGATCGCTGCTGCATCAACCTAGGTGAGTATAAATGTTTTTTTTAATGACTCCCATACTTACTTTTAAGCTGCAAAAGCAGCCTGATAGTGCTGTAAAAAACTATCCAATCTGTGGCATTCAGCAGGGAGTACCACCGCTGGACATCACATATTCAAGTGAAGGGACTGTGTCATGGATGCAGGGTGGTGTTCCTTTCAGACAGCACATTTGGCTGTCAAAATTAAAAAAAACCAAAAAACTAATCAGCCATTTAGGAGGCGGCAATGTTGCCTACTGAATGCATGTCAGTCATGCCTGCAATGCTTTGTGAAAAGCAGTCCACCATGGATCGCTCTTCACAGAGTGAGGCATGTGTAAACAAACTCTTCCAGTTTCCCTTTCAATCAACATTTCATGGTCACTAAAAAAAATATATATAGAATTGCTACAAAAGCAGTCTTGCAACTTCAAATTCCCATTCAATGCATCCATAGCAATGGATTCCTGACGGCATACACATGGAGTACAGAACCTCACTCAAAAATAACAGTTTGTGTTGTGATTGGCTTTTTATTTTTCACCTCTTTTTTTTTTTTTGTAGTCGAATTTGTAAAAAAAAAAAAAAAAATAATAATGAAGTGTGTCCCATGTTGTACAGGCTGATGTTTCATGTGGACAGCAGAGTACCTGTCCTCTTCATGGCAATGAACTTCCAGCACAGTGGGGGATAATAGAATTGGGTCTGTAGGCTTCAAGGTGGTCTGACGAGGACCCACCCCCTCTGCAGAGGAGTACCTTGCCATCCTAGGCTATGGTGCTGTGTGTTTCTTTTGATGCACACAGTGTAAGGAGACACAACTCCAGTCCTTAGATGCAAAGGTGGCTCCATAGAATTATGCAAGAGAAAAGGAGCCACCCTGAAACAGTGGGGCAGTGGTTGTGGCACTGGCTGAAGACTCTTGTGTGGGAAAGGAACACTCTCAAAATTGTGAGCGTTCCCAACTCAGAAATATGCTGCTCTTTAGCAGACACGTGGGGGTGTTACTAATTCTTAATGGCACCCCCATGCATTGTCAAAACACCCACATTTTTGTGTGCAGGATACTGCACGGTGCTACACCACCATGTGATCCAATGCAGCGCAAGTTAAAAAAAAAAGGGCTTAGACTTCTTTACCCATGTTTCTGAAATGAATACCCAACTGTCAGAACGCAGGTCACACTGATGTGAACAGAACCTTAACTGGTCCATAGGCAAGGATTAACAGGTAAAGAAGCCGCATACTCAGTAAGGCTCCATTCACATACTCCAAAGTCCTGCAATTTCCATTGCAACTTTGATGGGTGTTGAATTTGGCTGTTAAATTTGGCCTTGACTAATGCACAACTGTCACATTGCTAACATTAAGATGTGACTTTCATGCAATTTTTGAGAGTTTACATTGCAGTCTATCGCACTCATGAAAGTCTCATCAAAGTAGTGCAGGAAACGTTTTTAAGTCGCATATATTAGAATGACTTTCCTTGAAACACATGGGCTGTAACTTGTTATGCGAGTTGACATGACAAGTTGCACAAGTGTGAATGGAGCCTAAGTGATATAAATCAGCTATTGAAAGTGCCAAGTAAAAAAAGGTAACTTTTGACTTCTTGTCAAAGAAAATGCTGTTCTCAGCTCCCAGATCACATGACTTCTAACTATCAATCATTACTGCAAAGTCTGCTGTTTTCAATCAGCAACGAGATAAGTGGATCAGAAAGGCTGCCCAATGTACAGAAAAAATTGCAAACTATACTCAGAGACATGGACAAGGGTAATACATTATATAGGATACATTAGTATCGCCGTCAGATGACACCCTGCTCTGCTCTACTGAATACAACCAAAAACGGAAGGGGGGGGGGGGGCAGGTTAACAAAACTACAACAGACTAGGATTTCTACACAAAATAAATAATTATGAAGAAAATCATTGATAGGACCATGTCCCTCTAGTCCAGGAGTCCCATGAGATGCCTGGTACCTTTTTCATATCCTTTTTTGAGTTTGGGCAACGACACAGGGGCCCCATGAGTTGTCAGTCCACCCCTGCTCTGGTCTACAGGCTTGTTTACAGGGTTGGCAGCTCTTGTTGCCCTTCTGTTTTAACCCACCATGCCACAACCACCTGCATTGTAATCAGTTGCAGGTTGCTTGCTGTGCCGCCCTATTCAATTGGTGGTACTGCCCACCAAATGCAACAGGGGACAAAGCATCTTTCAGCCACTGTGTTAGGTTGGATGGGCGGCAAAACTGTAGCTCAACCACCTATTTTCAATACTCCCTGGCAGCATGTGTTAAGGAGCCCTAGGAGCAGGGGCGGACTGACCATTCGAGCACTCGGGCACTGCCCAAAGGGCCCGGGGTCAGTAGGAGACCCCATGAAATGCCCCTGGCACCTTTTATAGTCTTTTTGTGGGTGTGCTTTGAATGTGGGCAAGGACACAGGGGCCCCATGAACCCCTATTGCTCGGGAGCCCCATGAGTTGTCAGTCCGCTCTTGCCTAGGAGTCATTTTGTTTCAGAAATAATAAAAATTTCTGAGAAGGGAAAGCCCTGAAGGTAGTGGAGGTTGGGAAGGCCGAGAGGTGTTCCAAGGAGGCAGAATATGAATTTGAGTTCCTCCTGCTGGAGCGTTCCAAGTTGTCTGCACAAGTGCAGAAGTGGATGAATTCGGCAAATCTCTTCCTCGAGGCTCTGAAGGAAGAAGGACATCCTTCAAAACGTGTCAGCCTTCAGGGACCCTGTGAGGTCCCTCCTAGGTCTGGAAGACCAAAGTTGATGGGAACGGGCATCATTGGATGTAATGTGATTTCCATTGTCATGCAATTCATTGCGACCCAAGTCACATCTGAAATCACATCAGTGTGAACCCGGTCTTAATTAGAAGTATCTATGAAAATATGGAGGACACCAGTCCATACATAAGAATAGAAAGCTTTTGGATGTGACTATGTTTTTTAACCGCTTGCTGACTTACCTACTGATGATGGGTCCTACTTGTGTACTCAGATGAGATCCAGTATATCAGCTTACACAGTACTCACTTATAGGATATTTACAGTATATACAGAAAATGCTGCAATAATGATGCATCATTGGGAGTACCCACATTTGCAGTATTTATTGCATTGCTATAGAGTGGATACAAATGCATCCCAAACTAGGTGTACCTATGAAATGACACCAATCCATACACTGGGATACAAACTTGTTGAAAGCAACTACAATATAGGATTTAAAGCTTAACTCCGGGATAAAAAAACTTTGTCTAAATATTGTACATTTGTCCTATGTATTCTTCCTTGAATCTTGGTGTACTTTGTGTATTTCTCCCAGATCTGTGCAGTAATCCAGTATGCAAGTTCTCTACTTTGCAGGAGTTTCCTCTCGCTCTCTCTCTCTGTGTGCAGGGTGATTGGTCTCGTCTCCGCCCCCTCCTGTAGCTTTTTTTTACAGGCAGCCTATAGTGGGTGGAGCTTGCTGGGTCCCTCCCACAGCTCTGATTATGTATAGCATAGTGAGTAGGTCATGGCTACTTTTACAAAGTAATATCTGGGTTTGCAAAGGCCTTTGGTGCATACAAAGTGGATTTATATCTTTTGTAGCTATTGAGGAATATATTTATTATTGTGTCAGGAGTTCAGCTTTAACTCCTTGTTGATTTACCTGCGGACGAGGGATCTTTATTGTGTACTCAGATGAGATATATTGGGTCACATTAAACTGGGTGTGTCGTATGAAGCAGCAATGAATGGTGAGCTCTCACGTTTATGATACTTGCTGGCTATACACAACTGAAATAACACTGCCTCACTGGGAGTAACCACATTAGAGGAATTTCCTGCGTTGTTTATGGAGAGGATATAAATGCACCCTAAACTGGGAGTATTCACACTTTAGGATCAAACTATAAAATGTGGAAATTCCTTGTTGACTATTTTGTTGATGATAAATTCTTACTATGCTCTTTGATGAGATATATTAGTTCATATTAAATTGGAGGCGTCCCCTAAAGCAGCAATGAACAGTGAGTAGTCACATATACTGCATTATACAGGCTGGCTATATACAACAATAACACTGCATCACTGGGGCGACACACATTAGTGGAATTTATTCTATCATTTATGGAGAGGACATCAATGCACCCTACATTTGGAGCATCTTAAACATTGATTAGGAAGACACTAATCCATACATTAGGATACAAATCTGGTGGATGTAACTACATATTGTGACTTTAAAGCCCAACTCCTTGAAAACCAATACTCTTCCTTTGCAGCTGAGCTGCACCTGCACTGCAAAGATTAAATGCTTGTTTTAGTCTAGGGGACAGGAAAAGCACTTTTACTTATATGATCCTCTGCTCCCCCAACAGATGGTGCTTCCCTATACTTCGGAAGTGGACTGTCCCTTGATGTTCTTACATCCAGTGCAGGTCTATGGTCTCTGCTTTGATCTTGATGAAGTCAGGACCTTAGACCGCTGGAGCGCGGGGGGAGAAGAGGCTACAGAGACCAGCTGAGCAGAGCAGAGCAGAGGAGCCTGCGGGAGGAGAGGATCAGGTAAGTAAAATGGCTGTCTCTGTTCCCTTTAGGCCCGATGGGGTCTGCCTGTCCGCTTTTCAGGTGGACCCGGTCGGTCCATCAATAGACTTCTATGGACCGGTAGGTGTCAGTGGACAATAGTCTGCTGACACCCTCCGACATCCAATCTGATCCTGTATGCCAAAAACAGATGGATCTATGCCAAAAACAAGATAACCAGTGGATCGGATGACAATCGAGTGGAAACAGACAGGCGGTCTGTTTCCATCCGACCGTCCCATTGAAATCAGTGGGCAGTGTCTGCGTCCGCTCTGCAGCAGCTGTGTCCTTTGGACACAGCTAATCATATGACACGGTAAAAGGCCAATTACAGCGGCCTTTTACCACATGATCAACTGTGTCCAATCACAGCTGATCACCATGTAAATACACTTGCCGGTTATCAGCAGTACTTTCCTCACGGTGTCACAGCGTAAGGAAAGTACTGCTGATAACTGTCAACTGAAAAGGAGACATGTACACTGATAATCAGGGCACCGATTATCAGTGCAGCCCCAAAAGTGCCCAACAGTGCTGCCAATCTGTGCCCGTCAATGCCGCCAGTCAGTGCCACCTATCAGTGCCGCCAGTCAGTGCTTCCTATTCGTGCCCACCAGTGCCACCTCATCAATGCCCATCAGTCCCACCTCAATGCCCACCAGTGCTGCCTCATCAGTGCCGCCTCATCAATGCCCACCAGTGCTGCCTCATCAGTACCCATCAGTGCTGCCTATCAGTGCAGCCTCATCAACACACATCAGTGAAGGAGAAAAATTTCCTGTTTGCAACATTTTATAATAGAAACAAAGAAAAAAAACGTAAAAAAAAAAAAAATCAATCTTTTTTCGTTTATAATGCAAAAAGTTAAGAAAACAAACAGTGGTGATTGAATACCACCAAAAGAAAGATGGTTACACGAAGCCTCCTGAAATATTCACATCATGCATCCCAGGAGGCTTCCTCTTTATACTCCCTGATACCCACCCAAAAATGCAGTATCGGTTGCCTTTAGGTACTAGTGAGTACATCTACAGGCACACGGATCATACTGGCATTTATAGCAGTCTGAATCTTGAAATTCCAGACACCAAATTAATCCAACTTAACACCAGTTTTGCTTACAAGTCCTCTTGCGTTTCCAGGTGCTTATTAAAATCATTATATTTATAATGACATATTCTCTGCTAACTTACACAGTTAAAACTGAACACCGTCATTGCAATTGCCTGGCTCACCAAGCCAGCCTAGAAATTGCTGCCTTTGTAATGTGCTAGCAAATTTGTAATTACACAGTGACGGGCTGACTATTATACTGAGAAAACAGTGGAGTCCTCATTATGCAGCATTATTCTACTGCCCTCCTGTTTTATTTCCACAGCTGCAGAATTCTCAGATTTATTAGAACACCCTTTGCCTGTATAATTGGGGTCACAGCGCAGGGCACGTTTTAAGTAATATTACTGAATATTGAAATCTGAATATCATGATTATTTTCCTATTTTAGTAATGATTATGCAATTATACTTGACTGGAGGTTGTGTGTAGCAAATACGGCAATGAGCAGGAGAGGCTGGCGAGATAATACAAGTAAAGGTTCAGATAAAACACAACATTCCACAGTAAATATGCTGATTGATGAGCTATCTATTGGAGTCTTGTGTTTCTTGATGGATTCCCTGGCTGTCAGTAAGAATGATTCTCCATCCCATTTTTGTTTACTTACAGAAGCATGTCACAAGAGATATCCTAAATGGATACAGTCAGTCATTCCCATGCTGTGCATAGCATTACTATACATTCCTCTGAATAAATCACAGTCCAAACCCAGCTCCTCCCACATTTCAATGTACTTCAGTCCAAACCCAGCTCCTCCCACATCTCAATGTACTTCAGTCCAAGCCCAGCTCCTCCCACATTTCAACGGACTTCAGTCCAAGCCCAGCTCCTCCCACATTTCAACGGACTTCAGTCCAAGCCCAGCTCCTCCCACATTTCAATGGACTTCAGTCCAAGCCCAGCTCCTCCCACATTTCAATGTATTTCATTCCAAGCACAGCTCCTCCATAATTTCAATGGATTTCAGTCCAAGCCCAGCTCCTCCCACATCTCAATGGACTTCAGTCCAAGCCCAGCTCCTCCCACATCTCAATGTATTTCAGTCCAAGCGCAGCTCCTCCATAATTTCAATGGACTTCAGTCCAAGCACAGCTCCTCCATAATTTCAATGGACTTCAGTCCAAGCACAGCTCCTCCCACATTTCAATATACATCAGTCCAAGCATAGCTCCTCCCATATTTCAATGTACTTCAGTCCAAGCACAGCTCCTCCCATAATTCATTGTACTTCAGTCCGAGCACAGCTCCTGGAAAACAACACACAGGGGGCGCAAACACCTAGCGCATTATCAAAGATTTATTAGTTATTATTAACATACTCACAAACAGGAGAATAAAAAGCCTGCAAATAGCCACTGGGGATTGTCCAATGTGGTTGCAGAGTTCCCAACTAAATATACTCGCAATGCTAAAGTGTTTCAGGGATATGTCCTCAGTGTCATGTTTCACATGATTGTCATATACCTTTAAGTGTTCTCTATATTTTGTTTCTGCTCCTCCCTTTCCTTTGGTTTAGTTAATGCTGTATAGATAGCCCACCCCTTTTCCCAGAAATGCATTGCAGCTCTAGCCTCATGTCATGAAGCAGGTCACATTATGATCTTTCGACCTATCCAATGTTCTTTGTTGTAAGATTCTCTCAGTTTATGGAATAAACTTCACAAGATCTACAAGATGTCTTCTGTATTGAGTCACTGCCTGTGTCATACAACTAAGATTGGAGTTATCGCTATCTCATCACAACTGTAAGTTACAGAGATCACACTTTCAATGCTTAGATTGGAGAGACAGAACACTCAGAGCTCTGAGGAAGGGGACATGTCCCTGAAACACATTAGCGTGCCGACTATATTTAGATGGGAACTCTGCAACCACATTGGATGAACCCCAGTGGCTATTTGCAGGCTTGTTATTCTCCTGTTGTTTGTGAGTATGTTATCATTGTTCACATCAATTTTACAATAAATCTTGGATAATGCCCTAGGTGTTTGCACCCCCTGTGTATTCTTTTCCAGTTTGTGGTTTGATCTCCATCGGAGGAGGGCTGCATCACCAAGATCATGTTCCAAGAGCATTTGCACTTTTGATATCTCTACCATTACACTAGTGATTACCCCTGTGGAGCACTGGAGAGGTGGTTTATTGTTGTCAAGAACAGCTCCTCCCATATTTCAATGGAATTCCGTCCAACCACAGCTCCTCCCACGTTTCAATGGACTTCAGTCCTAACACAGCACCTCCCACATTTCCCAGAACTGCCAATATACCTCAGTTCAAACACAGCTCTGCCCATTTTCCATACAGGGCTGTATGTAATTCAGTCCAAAAACAGTCCCTCCCCAATTTTCATGCACTTCTGTATGTATTTCAGTCCAAGCACAGCCTCTCCCCCATTCCCATACAATGCTGAATATATTCAGTCCAAACACAAATATATACAGTAGAGTTACCCTTTAACAGATGTTTGCATTAACCTGTCAGGAGAGAGGGGGGGAAAAAGTGTGATTTCTCTGCTGCAGATCTCTAATCATATGCATGTTCTCTGTATATGGAGGACGGCATTAAGCAGGCAGCAGAGACGAGTCAGTGATAATAAACAGAGAGGGGAAATGGGGAAAAACATTTAATACAGGGTGCCCCATGACATTGGTTTTGCAGAGCATTCTTGGTTTTCTATAGAGTACAGCAGTAGCTTCTTTCCTTTCAGACTCTCTCTCTCTTTACCTGAAACAATATAAGGTGTTGTACAGACCAGGGAACAAATGACTCACTAGACTCATCCAGCTGTGAGTGTAATCTCAGCTTTGGCTATCTTGATCTTTAAATAGGCTTTTTCCAGTGAAGCAGGTAAAGTGATTGTAAAGGCTAAAGGTTTTTTACCTTCATGCATTTTATAAAATATGCAGCTTCCCTCCAGCCTCCCCAGCCCAATCTTGATCCAGCAATGTGCATGAGACCAGAGGCTCCCTCAGCTCTCTCCCTCCTTATAGGCTTAGATACAACAGCAGGAACCACAGCCAGTGAGTAGGGAGTGGGGGATGGGGCCAAGCTGTGCTTTGTGTGTCTTACAGAGTGGGGCTCAGGAGCGAGCATGCATGAGTACTCCTATAGCAAGTGGCTTGCTATTGGGCACTTGACGAGGGAGCGGAGCCAGGAGTGCTAGTGGGGGACCTGAAAAGAGAAGATCAGGCCGCTCTGTCCAAAACTATTGCATGGAGCAGGTAACTATAACATGTTATAATTTTAAAAGTAAAATAAAGTTATTTTAAAGTGTTAGTAAACCCCGGACCCTGCATGCACTATATCTGTTCTCCCACCATACACAGAAAAATGAAATACAATTATTTTAGTAAATATAAACTGCTAAATACCTTTTCTCATCAGCAGTTAGAGTGGCCTTGTGACTTCTATCAGTCTCCAGCAGAGCACGTTAAAGCTTGCAGGAGGAGTTTTTATTCTGCTTCAGGAGGATGCAGAACCCCTGACCTCTGTCTGCACAGTGCTGATTGGCACTGTGCTGATCACACGCACTCTCCCAAGAAAAAAACAAACAAACCTCTCTAGCAATACACACCAAACTGAGCATGTGCAGAGGGTATCTTATCAGGAGATAAGAGGGGGACACTGGAAGAAGGGGAGGATCAGAGAAGTCAGGATCAAACAGCATTTTTACACAATGCAGAGGATTAACCCCTTAGGTTCCACAGTGAGTAGAACAAGCATGCTTAACTGCATATACAGACTGATTTTACTGTTGTGGGTTTAGTAACACTTTAAATCTACAGCCCTAAATTAGAATGAAAATCAAAAGTAATAAACATTTACCGGTAAATTCTTCTCCCCTTTTCTCCCTATTGCCTTGCATATATTTTATAACTAATCGATATGTATGAATATAACAAGAATGCTTTACTGCATATACAGACTGATTTTACTGTTATACTGTTATGGGGTTTAGTAACACTTTAATTAAAAAAAAAAAATACAGTAGTAGTGAATGTTTACAGCCACTTTGAGAGTCTAGTGTACATGTAAAAAAAAAAAGAAAAAAAAAAAAAAAAGAGTTCTACCTGTCAATTTGAATTATTCATATGTAAAATGTCATATTTATGTGACTAAAAGACAGTTTATTTTTATACTTGAATATAATATTGAACAAATATAGCAAATAAAGTGATGTACACAAACATCATGCATTGCAAATAAAGATATTGTTGTAGACTTCTTGTTTGATTTGTTATATTTTTATGGGGGCATTTTATTTATGACTTTATGGAATCTCCCTCTAGTGGCTGTATGTGATCAAACTTAAAAATGGCAGAGATTAACTAATTACAGGATAAGCCATATACAGTGTATTTTCATTTCAACATCTTTATGCACTGCTAAGCAGGAAGAACATAAGGTAATGAGCAACTATTACCGCCCCTGCACAATTATGGCAAACATATAAACATGAAAAAGAAACTTCTTTTTTTTTTTTTTTTTTTTTTTTTTTTAGAAAACATGAATTCACATTGGCAAGGTTATTTCCATTAGGCTGATCATTTGCACAGTTATATCTAAAAGTCCCTAAAAAAAGACTATATATTCCACATTGCAAAAAATAATAATGTAAACTATTGATCTTACTCAAGTATACAGTGTCAATTTATTCCAGAGCACTGTAAAGCCCAAATGCTGGAAGAGCAGCTCCATGCAAATGGTATCCATGATTGGAATCAAACCAAGGACCCCAATTCTATAAGGTAAGAGGGCTGACCGCAATGTATGTCTAATGCATTTCAGGGTCTGACCTACAGTTCAAAATAACTAAAACAAAAAGCAGGTTGTATTGATTAACAACAGTGTGGTGTGCAGAGAGGCACAGGACATGACTCTTCTGTCTTGCAGGGGTACCTGGATCATTGGACTGGCAGCACAGAATAAGGATTTTTTGGTAGGTAAAAAAAATAAAAAAACCAAAAAACCCCCACATATTTGTATTTCAAATGTGAAATAAGTTGTTGCTAGTCAATCAGTTTTTAAATTACATTGCTCTGCATTTCTTAATTTTTTTACCAGCATACAGCTTTCTACTATTTGCAACTTGAGCAACCATTGTTATACCTATTACCTTGATTTATCACCCAATTAGCAGAGGAAATACAGCTGATGCATTTCACAGAAATCAGATACTCAGGTTATTTTATGCAACCTTTAGTCAAAGCTGTTATTTTTAGGGTGTCAGGTTTTCATTAGAAGGATCCTATCAGGGTGGCTATTGTGACAGCTAAAGCCCCCATGAAGAGCTGGAATTGGTAGTTCCCCAGCACAGAAGCACTGATAGTTCCTGACAGTTTTGGGGGTGTACATGATACTTCAGAGATATTGCTTTACCCCCAAGAACTGGTACCAGATTGGGCAACAGTACGACAGCTAACACTCAGCCTTCAACCTCATGCCCAATTTTTTTTCAAATTCCTTATTTATAGTTTGGAAGTTATACAAGGGAAAAAAACACTCCTAGTCTTAACATCCATAAAAAAGGTACACATCATGGGCTATGGGATTTATACACAATAGGAAGTTGACAAGCTCAGTTTATAAAGTGGAACCAGTTGTGTATACTGTGAAATGTTAATCCTAAGTAGACCCAGAGGGCTGTAATGCAGGACAAACAACCATGGAAAGGGGGTCCCATCAGACAACTATCTGTAAGGTGTCAAAAAACCCCCAAAAAACCCAGACTAGCATCTTCCCTTGCGACCACTTGGGAAATGGGTTCAAAAAAGTAAAAGAAAAAAAATGGGTGGGGGGCAGAGGGGATATAGGAATAAGGTTTATGTGTGCAACAAGAGATGGATGGGTTTACGGTTGCCCTATCATTGTCCCCTTCTATCTGTATAGGTTGACTTGTTATTTCATGCTTGAGAGCCCATGATATCCCCATATGCAGTGGAGCAGGTAAAGTCAGTCCAATAGAACTACATTTTCCGGAAAAGCTCCTCCCTCTGATTTGCTGAGGCGATAGTTTCCTCCATAAGCTTGATTTCATTATTCCTAGAGAACCACAAGTTGATATGCATTGTGGACAATAGTATGTTTCCAAATAAGGGGATGCAACTCTTTACAGCATTACGAAGGTGTAGCAGCAGAGAATGCTTTCATCAACAGTGAGATGGGGTGAGATACAGAAAAAAGCAGCTGCTTCATTGGGCATTTGAATGTCCAAGATGTTAAAGATCCAATATTTAACCTGTGCCCAAAAATCTTTAAAGGACAGAACAAGACCAGGAGACATGAAGCATTGACCCCCTTCTCCCGGCATCTCCAGCTTAGTGGAGAACTCTCTGGAAACACTTTATGGAGAACCTTACCTATATCTATACCACCTAGATAAACTTTTGTAACTCATCTTTTGGGTCCTGCAAGACATAGATGCCTTGTGGGTCATTTGTGTGATTCTGTTGCTTTGTTGGTCAGAGAAGGTAGTGTCTAGGTCTCATTCACATTTTTCCAGATACTACGGGGTTTGGAGATTGGGCAGGTTGGCTAGGATACAGTATGATTGTAATAGGCCATGGGGTACCACATCTGTCGCCAGACATAGTTTTTCAAATTCTTTAGGGTAGGGCAAGGATAGCACTTTTCCACAATTGTGAGTCACAAAGTGACCCAATTGTACTGCTTTCCACATAGACAAAAGGGGGTTCAAACATGGTTTGAATTTCTGATAATTTCTGAAGTGTCCTTCACTACAAAACCGATGCATCTTAAAAGTAGCTAGAAACAACCCATCCTGCACTCCTGGACAGAAACATGGATGACAAATTACTGGTGTTAGTCCAGAGAGTTTCGAAGGTGATAGAATCGATCCCAATGAGTTTTGCATCATGGTTAATGTATCGCAAATTGTCAGATGATTGAAGAGATGGCTCGGTGTCAAGGTCCTACCTTTTCCCAGAGGTTATGTTACTCCATGTGCTAGCATCCATCTTGGATTTCTGCTGAGCATGATGGGAATCTTTTATGCCTTCAGGTCTCTGAGGTCCATCCCCCAGAGGGGTGTGGCTGAGTACATATAAGCCTGGGATCTGCACATGCTCTTTGCACTTGTGTCTTGTGTCTTTGTCTTGCTACAGCTCTGTGTATACGCTCGTGACTCTTCTGGTATTCTGACTCGGCTTGTGACTAAGACCATTCTCTGCGTTTCCCTTTGATCTGACCTTCCGTTGCTGAACCCGGCCCGTGACCTGTGATTCTCTGTCTACTGTTCTGTACTGTTTTGTCCCGTTGTTATTGACCCGGCTTGTCTGACTACGCTATTGTCATTCTCACCAACTACACGCCATTGGCGGCGGCCATTACCGCAGCTGGGGTGTCTCGGGGGCCGCGACCTGGTCCCTGGTTGCGTCAAGTCCATCCCCACCATCAGGGGCCCTGGTGAAGGGCAGCCTGGGACTTAGACTCCGCGCCCTGAGGGACTTCAGTCTGTTGGTGGTGGTTGTCGTCAGCCAGTGCGTTACCCTGCCACTAGGCCTACCTGTCCGTTCCACAGCCCTGCCCTGACATTCGGAACATCATATTGGAGTCACAGCAGACCCCCCAGCAGTCACTCTGAAAAATCTTGTTCAAATTGTACCCATCTTTCTTAATTCCGAAGTACACCACCTTAGTATAAGGGCTATATGTGTCACCCTGTGATATTTGTGCACGTCTGGTAATCCAATACTGCCCAGGGATTCTGGTTTAGTCAACAGTTGCTGGTTAGGCCTAAGGACCTTGCTTGGGCATAAAAATCTCGAAAACTCATTCTTCGGCCTACCCAATTTATTTCTTAGTTTTGAGTAGAGTGAAGAAAGGTAGATCCTCTGTCAGTTTTTGCTGCTGTCAGAGGCCTCCTTCTGATGACAGCACAGGAAGGGGTTCAGACAAAAATTAAAAGACTTTTTTAGTGAATTGGGGGGAAGGTTAAAACCTCCATTAGCTTTTTATTGCCATTGGTGTCCCTAATAAAGATTTTTTTCTCATTTTCTGTCCAGGTTGTTGCTGTAACAGGAAGGGAGGAGAAATCTCCCCAGTGAGGTTTCGGACAGCAATAAAAAACATCTACCATAGGTTATAAGTCTCCCCCACTCCGTCTGAAACTAAAAATAAAGCCTTGGCCAGAGTTATATTTATTCTGTCCACCAGTATTGATTTCGTTAGATCCAATGTGACTTTAAGACCCCCCATTCCCTTCTACCCCTGACATGGCACCTGTATCTCTTCATCCTCTATACACAACAGTTAAATTCATCATAATATAAAGGTGGAAATACATTTGACAGGTAGACTAATAATCCTCTTAGTGGGTGTGGAAGGTCAATGAGATGGGCACTCAGTTGCAGACAACTCAGTTGGGTCAATGAGTTATGCTGGGATGTGTATTTTATAACCAAATATACTAAATAACAACATATTGTGAATAGACTGTCTCTTCTAACCTTCCAAGAAGGATACTTCTCTTTTAAGGTACACATGATTTTAATCAATTGAAAGAACTTCCTGTTACATAGAAACACCCTGATGGCAGAAAAGATTAAAGGATAAGTTCACCTTTTAGTAAAAAATAATAAATGCACATTATTTTGCAGGTAAAAAAAAGGGCATTTATTATTTTTGTCTGCAGGAGCCTAGAAAGCATTACACCAGCGATCAATAGATTGCAGATGCCATGCAGGTCTCCTGCAGACCTGTCAGAATGTCTGCTTAAATGTATGGGTTGTATGAGTAGGCAGGAAGATTCAATTAACTACCATGACGCTCCGCAGCACTGTGGTAGTTCATTGAGGACTAAAAGCTGACAGCCGCTAAGGCTGCTGGGACTTGCAGTCTCTCATTAACAGAATGCTCTTATGGGGGGGGTAGAAGATTATTATTATAATACAGGATTTATTTAGCACCAACAGTTTGCGCAGCGCTTTACAAAATGAAGGTAGACATTAAAGTTACAATACAATTTGGTACAAGAGGAAACAGAGGGCCCTGCTCGTTAGAGCTAACAATCTAGAAACCCCTGCTGTCAAACCAGGGAGCAAGGGGGAGTGGAGGACAGTCAAATCATAACGGTGCAACATGTTACAAAAGGTGAACTTATCCTTTAAAGCCCCGCCGTCTCTGCCTGCGATCCACTTTCTCAGCGGGGGTCCACTGATCCCTCAGAGAACAGAGCTGAGCTGGTGGATGACAGGTCTGTGTCCACTCCGCTTATGCAGAGCGGACACAGATACAGACCGCTCTGCTCTATGTACATTTATACCCGACTACCCTTCAATCCAAACTGGCCAGACGGAGGGTAATGGATCCCCTTCCGTTGGTTTTTGATGGATCAGATTGGAGGTAGGTGGGTATAAACAAACAAGTCCATTTATACCCAATGCTTCATAGAGGAAAATGGAGGGTCCGAACATGTCCGCCTGAAAAATGGAGGACTCGATTGGAAGGCTCCTGTGAAAGTGGTTGATCAAGTCTGCCTAGACCTATGTTTACCCCAAATATTTGTTTAAATTCATGTACTATTGATTGACCTACTACCTCTGCTGGAAGTCTTTATCAACCATCTACTACCCTTTCCAATAAATATTTCTTCTCTTGAACTTTCCTCCTGTTAAAGTGGAACTACAGTTTTTCCCTAAAAAAATGTGAGCAGGCAGGTGGTTTATTGGTGATAAAATAAACGTACTTGCCAGCTCACAGTGTTCTTTATGATGTACACTGAGCTGTGCATGCGCAGCTCAGTACATTCTAGCACAGTGCCTGTGTTTCAGGATGACTGAACTCCAGCGCATATGCATGAGACAAGGCATCACATACTGGGTAATCAAGATGGCAGAACACCGGCTCCTGGAAGAAGCTGGGAAGAAGGTGATGGAACCACCACGCAGGCATCGGACTGTTGGTGCTAAGATAAGTATTGTCGACTTTAGTTCCACCCAGGAGCGGACAGACAACTAATGGGGCCCCTGGGCAATAGGGGATCATGGGGCCCCTGTGTCCTCGCCCACACCCAAAAAAGCCTATGAAAGGTACCAGGGGCATCTCATGGGGCCCCCTACTGATCCCGGGCCCTCGGGCAGTCCCCGAGTGCTCGAATGGTCAGCCCGCCCCTGGTTCCACCTTATGGTCAAGCCTCCTGCTTTAGAGCTCAGTGTCCTATTTAAAATAGTGACCTTCTAAACATTATTTATACCCCAAAACCCAAATTAGTCTTGTTACTGAAATACAAAAAAACAGCTCTGGCTGCAATACTCACCTCCTCTTTGGTGCTGTCCCCCACCTGGGTCCATTGAATGCTGTTCAGCCTACTTCCTTTGAGCCCAGGGTGTCAAGGACCTACTCTCTGGGGGTGCATTAATGAGCTGGCCTGACCTCAAAAGGGGGAAGATGTAGGTAGCATAAATCCATCAAGGACATTGAAGATCCCTCACCTCCAAAGAAGACCAGAAAACAAATAGAGCTGCATGCCACATGACTGGACAGAAGGCAGGTGAAAAAAAAGGTATGTATGCTAAACATACAATCATACAACAGTGGTGGTGGAGGAGGCTGTCAGAGGAATGGGGAGTGACAACTTAGGGCTCATTCACATCAATACGTTTTATGTGCACTACAACGCAGGATCAAAGATTACACTAGCATTGCTCTCTGAAGACTGGTTCACATTTGGATCGTTTTTCAGATTGCATTTGACAGGCGGTCAGGCTTTGTATTGCTCCCTTGTCGCTTGTTTTAACCTCCTAAATGCTGTACTACCATGCCGCAACTGCAAGCAATGTGCTTGGTAGTGAGGCGGTTGCTGCACCTCAGTTTACTTGAATGAATTGTGTTTGACGGGTATAATGCTTGCCATGGACACAGCATGGGTACTCCCCTGATTGATCCTTTCCAGCTAAAGGGGAAGTGGTTGAGGGGTGGTAAAAATGTGGTTTTACTGCCCCCCAACTGCTAGTGTAAACTGAGTCCTAAAAGTGCACGAAAACAAATTACTTTTAAAGTGACACTAAACGCTGGTTTACAAAAATAAAATTCTTTTCAAGTATGTATTCTTAATTTAGGAAAGAGTCTTCTTTTGCTCTCAGCCGCTTCCAAATCTCCATTTTTTTTGCTGCTGTGATCTTACTTCCTTTTAGAGGGTGGCTACTTTCTTTCTCCATAGTCTCACTGATTGTGGAAACATAGCCACCTTATCTTGCTCATTCCCGAGAAGGACTGTGGGATTCATAGTGTGCATAGTGCAATGCACATGACTGCAACTAACATGCACTGCTCATTCCAAGTGGGGAGGAAAAGGAGAGGTTCAGGAGTTCACAGAGCACATTACAAAGAGGCAGAAAAGTATAGTAAGAAACAATTTCATGAAAAATAGATGACAGGGCTATTAAGTAGTGAATGTATATAGATTATTTTTGGATAATAAGGATATAGTTTAGTGTCACTTAAATCTATGAAGCTGTTCACAGAGGACAGTACTTTCTCCTTTTTTTTTAAATCCTGCTTGCTGCATTTTTTGTGCTTTTTGTTACAAAAAAATGTGCATTACATTATAGTCAATAGCAATGCATGGGAAAAAAAAGCACTACAAATGTAATATGCGGTTTAAATTAGAGCTTTTTTTCAAGGCACATCTCTGTGTTTCCCATTGTCCAGCAGGAAGTAAATGCACAAAAAACATGTCTTTTTGCATAACATTAAAATATAAAGCAACATAAGACAATAAAAACACATGATATGCTTTTGTTGTGCGTTTTCTAACACCAGTGTGAACAGAGTAGGGATCGCATGTATTTGAAGGTTAGAAGCATGTCTCCCTTTATTCCTCAAGGCTGTACATAGCAAGTTCTGATTCCTGATCTCCTGACACTTCCTCCTTGCTGACAGGTTTTAATCATCTAAAACTCTTCCAGTGTATAAATCAATTAAAATGTTTAATGTAATTATTTCCCCCAGTTTACTCTTATGATACTAAGCAATTCAACATTTCCCAAATAGCTGAGCCCTTTAACTGTTACAAGGAGAAATCTGAACTTCAATGCAAATCTCACCTGAACTTCTCACCGGCTGGACCTGTGATCTTAGTGATTTTCTCCATTGTATCCGTCAATCCCAATGAGTACCATGTGTGGCTGGGTGTCACTGAGCCCCTCCTGCCCCGAACGCAGCTCTTAAGCGCCTTGTGGAAATCCCATAGACAGTTTGGCTGTGTGCTTTCTTCTGTGCAGCGTGTAGTACCCACATACTCATCTCACATGAGAAGTAAAACTCGCCTGATCACATAGTCAAGTCTCAAGTTTCTGTTTTGTCACATGACTAATTCTCAGCCCATCCAGATCATGAATGCTCCTAGACAAGCCGTCAGGACTTCCACCTCCCTGGGTGTCAGGCTGCACCTGTACCTGGTCTGGCTGCCTTCCACCTGCATTCATTGTCATTGAAAGGTGTAGGCTCTATTTCATAAGCAATGGTTAGGTTAGGGTTTTTTTTTTGGTTTGGCGTACTATATTCGGCAATACACCAGGAAGAAAGTTTCATTTGCTTTTCTAACAGCAAACTTGTAAAGATAGCAGGTTGGATAAACAAGCTTTGTATCATAGTTCTCATAGTTTGAATTCTAAAGCTGCACTGAAACCTGAACTGAGCTTTGTGGTCGTTTTACAGGCTTTTATATTAGCACTTGTTTGAGCATTTTTGTGGGTTTCTTTAACTTAAGCTTTTTTGTTTTGCTTTTTATTTCATTATTTGTTTTGCTTTTTTTTTCATTATTATTTTTTTAATTCTAGTATTTTATTTAATTTTAGCCAATGAAAAGCTATTAGAGAAAAAAAGCGCAATTTCCAGGCACTCTAATTGAAGTTTATTCTGGCCAAAAATGCTTAAAGAATAAGTCCACCTTTTTTTAAAATAATAAATGGACATCTTTTTGCAGGTAAAGAAATGTGCATTTATTATTTTTCTTACTCAGAGCCTGTAAAGCAGGGGTGACAAACTGGCGGCCCTCCAGCTGTTGCAAAGCTACAGGCCTCATCGTGCCTCTGCCTGTGGGAGTCAGGCTTGTAACTGTCAATCTTGCAATGCCTCATGGGACTTGTAGTTTGGCAAAAGCTGGAGGGCCGCCAGTTTGACACCTGTGTCGTAAAGCATTGCACCCATGATCAGCAGATTGCGGGTGCAATGTAAGACTCCAGCAGGGCAGCACAGTGTCTAAGTAGTTAGCACTTCCGCCTAGCAGTACTAGGGTCGTTGGTTCAAATCCTAACCACAGCACCACTTGCCTGGAGTTTGCATGTTCTCACTGTGCCTGCGTGGGTTTCCTCCGTGTACTCCGGTTTTCTCCCACACTCCAAAGATATTATTATTATACAGTATTTATAAAGCGCCAACAGTTTGCTCAGCGCTGTACATTACAAAGGGAGACAGAACATGCGACAGTACGAAAACAATACAATGTGATACACGAGGGGTTTGAGTGCCCTGCTCTTTCGAGTTTACAATCTAGGAGGGAGGGGATAGTGGTACAGGAGGAGATAGCTGTGGGGAATGGAGTGGTAGGAAGAGTGGAGGAGGTCGGCAATTAACAGGGGGTGGGGCAGGCTTCCCTGAAGAGATGGGTTTTCAGGGTGCGCCTAAATGAGAGGAGAGTAGGTGATAGTCTGATGGATTGGGGTAGGGAGTTCCAGATATGCTCCTGAGATATGGAAGATATGCTGGAAGGTGAATTGGCTCCTGTCTACATTGACCATTTTTTGCAATACTTTTACTGACAATTGTGCGGTCATGCAACGCTGTACATAAATGAAATTTATGTGTATATGTAAAGCGCTGCGTAAATTGACAGCGCTATATAAGTACCTGAAATAAATAAATAAATGTCATTTTTTTCCCCACAGATAGAGCTTTCTTTCGGTGGTATTTGATCACCTCTGCATTTTTATTTTTTGTGCTACAAACAAAAAAAAGTCTGACAATTTTGAAAAAAAAAACCAACAATATTTTTGACCTTTTGCTATTAAACATATCCAGTAAAATTGAAAAAGCATTTCTTCATAAATTTAGGCTAAAATGTTTTCTGCTACATGTCTTTGCTAAAAGAAAAAACCCAATAAGTGTATATTAATTGGTTTATATAAAAGTTATAGTGTCTACAAATGGCAGTATATATACTGGAATTTTTATTTTGTTTATACTAGTAATGACGGCGATCAGCAACTTATAGCGGGACTGTGGCAGGCATTCTGACACTGGGTGGGAACTGACTAACTGCTACTGACATCCCCAGTAACATTAATACAGTGATCTGTGCTAATAAAAAGCACTGACCAGGGGCGGACTGACCATTTGGAAACTTGGGCACCGCCCGGGGTCAGTAGGGGGCCCCATGAGATGCCCCTGGTACCTTTTTCATAGGCTTTTTTGAGTTTGGGCAAGGACACAGGGGCCCCATGAGTTGTCAGTCCGCCCCTGGCACTGACACTGTACTAATGACATTGGGCATGATTGGGTTAACACCGGGGGCGATCAAAGGGTTAACTGTGTGCTGTGTGTGTATTACTAGGGAAACATGCTGTTTTGTATCTCTCTGCAGTGCAGAGAAATACAATGCAGCATGTTCATACTGACAGGAGAGAGACCTGTGTTGTTTACACACAGGTCTCTCCCCTGTCAGCTCTGCCGATGATCGCCGAGTCTCTGCACGCGCTCCCTCCCTGGAAATGCAAATCACGTAAATACATGATTTTGCGCATCCCTGCCACCCTGTAGCAATACGTCTGCTAAAAGGTGAAGGGGGGAGTGGTTACAAACCCTTACATATACCCAGTGAAGTGACTGTCCTCAGGTGATGTGTAGAGATGAAACAAACCCTCCTACATAAGTTGTACCTGTTTATCTATATCTGTCTGTCCCCAACATCCATTCAAAGAACAGAATTTACACAGAATCTCTCAGCTCTTAAAAAACAGGGGATGGGGAACTAAAGTTACACTCAGTGAGGGGAACTCTGAGGGCTGATTGTAGGGAAGTGACACCCTCCCCTCACACAGCAACCATGAACAGAGCTGAGGCTGTTAATCTGTTGGAGGTCCCTCCCCTGTCATCATTTTCTCTTGGTGTCAGGAAAACTCGTAATAAATGAGGCAACAAAGACAAATGACACTTAGTGCTCTGGATTGAGAGTGCACACCATATAGGGACATGCTTTGTTCATATTTCATGTCTGAGGTTTACAACCACTTTAAGTAAAACAGTTTCTCCACTCCCTAGACAAAATGAGCTACTAACCCTTGCAGTGCAGGAACAGCCCCACTGAAACAGATATTTTTTTTTCTGCCTGGAGATGGGCTTCAAGGGCCATTTCTCACAGGCCCCTTCCATTCCGATCACTAAGGAATTTGTCTGTTCATCCCCTGTTGATCGCAGCAGAGCGGGCAGATGACAGGTCTGAGTGCTCTTCTGTATGGGCGGCCGAGAGTACTCCTCTGTTCATTTACACCTGGCTGCCTCCGATCCAATCAACCCAAACAGGGGAAGGGCACAGTCCTCCTCCATTTTTTTTTTATAGCAGACCTGATTGGACCCAGAGGTAGGTGAGTGTAAAGAGACACAAGTCCATTTACTTTCGCCTGTCCATAGGAATGCATGGACCGTCCAATCAGGACCACCTGAAAAACTGATAGGCAGACCTGATCAGATTGCCCGTGTAAAAGGGTGATAACTCAAAAAGTCCCTTCTATTACTCTTAGCCTCCTCCAAAATTCCAAATTCCTAAAGGGAAATCTTCTCAGTTACTCATAAACCGAAAAAAAATAACAGAGGCTTTAAATTGTATGTAAAGCCAAAATGTTTTTCTTATTTTTGACTGTCTGTGTCCAGCTGGCTCACTTCACGTCCTGCCCTAGAGAAAGTGAGAGGAAATCTGTTAAAAGTAAAAAGAGTTCCCATCTTAGAGTGTCATCAAAGGAACAGGTATCCTCGATTTATCCACCTACACTTTGATACTCACTATGCTGTTACACAGTTAATATTTATGTTAATGTTCATGAGAATTCATATAGTTTATTTTTTGTAGTATTTCCTATGGATATTTCTATAGTTAGTTATGCTGCCATCCAGTGGTCTTATTTGGTAATGCATTTGTTTTATATTGCCTCCCTGAGATCTATGACACAGTTCCTTTGTATATGAAGCTCCTCCCTTCTTCTTGAGTTCAGCACTTCCTGTGTCATGGAGGCAGCTAACAGACCACATGTAACAGGGACACATGTATTCTGCATAGTACGCTATGGAAAGTATCATCTTTTGACCGCATAATACTGGAAACCATTCATTCTGCTGTATCCTGTTTCACATGTACAGAATAAAGCAACTTCTGGATGAACACAGTATTGGTGAGTTCAAGCTATCTGATAAGGATTGCCCACAGTGATTATATCTGCCTTTACAGGCTAGGCAGAGAGGTCTTACAAGCGATAAATCGCTATCACAACAATCTGAGTCAGAATACTCACAAAAACACTCTGCCAGTAAGAGACACAGGAAGTCTTTAACCTTCAGGTTATATCGCTGTGCACAGGGGGATTCAACATTTAGCAAAACTGTAGACAAGCCCAGGATAACCCCTCCTGTTAGTATCAGGGGTTGCAATTGCGACCCTGCCCCTAACTCCAGGAGGCCTGTGCGGCTCCACGGATTAGCATGCTACAGTCCCCCTATACAGTCCAGCTCCGATCCGCTTTGAATCCCACAGCCACAGCAGAGCTCTGCTCTCCAGTACTTCGCTTTGCCTTTTCCACAGATATTCCATTCCCCTCTGCTCTCATTGACCGGGGAGAAGCTGTGCTGTTACCCACATGCACCGTTGCCTGAATGGAGCGAAGGATAGGGTGAGAGCAGCCCGAGACTGGAAGTGTCTGTGTTACTGTCTGCTGTGTGCTGAAACCGCAGGGAGGGTGAGCTGAGCTGCCCAGTGTGACAGCCTGGTGTGTGCTCCACATTCTCTTTTTTTGCCATTTACCATTGAGGAAGCATCTCCCCACCGCTGCTCCTGCTTGCAAAGATCCTTGTGGAAGTTTTAGTTTTGGATTTGTTTTTGCTTCTTACTGACAGTGACTTTAGGCTTCGGTCAGACTTGCCATCTCACCCTGATCTGCTACCAGCTGGCTGGGTTCTGTGAGTACCTGAGGCCTTGCCTCTAACCCTGAGCCTTACATTGCCTTACTGTCACGCAATTGCAACATGTCCTACTACAGTTGAAAGAAAAAGTATGTGAACCCCTTGGGATTACGTGGAGTTTTGCATGAATTGGGCATAAAATGTGCTCTGAATGTCATCTAAGTCACAACAATAGAAGAACACAGTCTGCTGAACATAATACTACACAAACATTAGATGTTGCCATGGTTTAATTGCACATAACATGTAAACATTCACAGTGCAGGGAGGAAAAAGTATATGAGGCCCTAGCTTAATGACTTCTCCCAGAGCTAATTGGAGCCAGGAGTGAGCCAACCTTGACTCCAATCAGTGTGATGATATTGAATGTGTTGCTGACAGCTGTCCTGCCCTTAAAAAACACACACCTGTTGTAATTCCTACACCGTTCACCTGATTTGGATGTAAATACCCTCAAATTAAAGCTAACAGTCTGCAGTTAAAGCACATCTTTGTTTTATTTCAAATCCATTGTGGTGGTATATAGAGCCAAAAATGTTAGAATTGTGTTGATGACCCAATATTTATGGACCTGACTGTATCAGGTCTGTCATCGCCTCCTTTTTTTTTGGCTTTTGTGACCATCAAAGACATGTACCTGCATGTCCCCATCTTTCCAGTGCATTAAGGTTTCTTCAGGGTTACTTTTTGCTCTGGGAACCCTACACTACCAGTTTGTGGCCATGCCTTTCTGCCTCTTGGGTCTTCAACAGTTCACCTGGAATACTTATTTGGCCTCCTGGTGAAGGAACAGTCAGCACAGACACTGTTGGGCAATATGGCTTTAACTGTCTAGAGGTTACAGTGGTTTGGGTGCATCTTGAATCTTCAGAAATCATTTATGGAACCAACTTGTCATTTGTTCTATACAATTGACCTCTGTCCTACTGAATTTAATTTTGAGTTTAATTGGAACTCTTGGTTGTGACCTAGATCTTCCTGTCCAATATCACAACCTAACCTCACAAATGCTGTTTTGACTGAGTGGGCATACATTCAGTCCCAGACACATTCTGAAATCTGGGGCAGCACAATAGCTAAGTGGTTAGCACTTCTATGTGGCAGCACTAGGGTTGTCAGTTCAAATCCTAACCATGGCACTTGCTAAATGGAGTTTGCACATTCTCCTTGCAATGACCTTAGATTGTAAGTTCCTTAAAGACAGGGACTGATATGAACATATAATATATATGTAAAGTGCTGCATCAATTGATGGTGATATACTGTACCTATAATAAATAAATTATATTTAATAATATTGAGATCTTTCATTTTACAAACAGTACCTTCTTTCAAATAAGAAACATGATGTATAGAACGCAGTGTACTGAATCTAACAATATTCTACACAAGCCTACCCTTGGACTATTGTTTTCATAATTTCAGCAACTAAATGTACCTTTTTGAAAGGACATCCTTGTTTTTTTAAGTTATAAAGCCCACAGTAATCACATACAAATATAAAAGGTACAAAAAGCTATAATGATAATAGCAGCTGTGGAACATAACTAAAAAGATTTTCAATGGAACTCAGCCAAATCTCAGCTTACTAACCTGTATCTTTTCAATGTTGACTTACTCAAGGACATACAAAGTGCAAAATTCAGAACAAACTCCAGTGTAGTTAATTGAAAGACTGTGAAAAATGAATGCAGGTAATAAAATCATAGATCTGTTACTTACCGATGATAGTGCCAAACATTTTTACTCTTCAAAGTTAATTGTTTTATTATCATCTACAGTGGATATAAAAAGTCTACACACCCCTGTTAAAATGTCAGGTTTCTGTGATGTAAAAAAATGAGACAAAGATAAATAATTTCAGAACTTTTTCCACCTTTAATGTAACCTATAAACTGTACAACTCAGTTGAACAACAAACTGAAATCTTTTAGTGGGGGAGGGGAAGCAAACAAAAAACTAAAATAATATGGTTGCATAAGTGTGCACACCTTTAAACTAACACTTTGTTGAAGCACCTTTTGATTTTATTACAGCAATCAGTCTTTTTGGGTATGAATTTGTCAGCATGGTACATCTTGACTTGGCAATATTTGCCCACTCTTCCTTGCAGAAACACTACAAATCTGTCAGATTGAGAGGGCATTTCCTGTGCACAGATCACCCCACAGATTTTTGATTGGATTCAGGTCTGGGCTCTGGCTGGGCCATTCCAAAACTTGAATCTTCTTCTGGTGAAGCCATTCCTTTGTTGATTTGGATGTATGCTTTGGGTGGTTGTCATGCTGAAAGATGAAGTTCCTCTTCACGTTCAGCTGTCTAACCAAAGCCTGAAGGTTTTGTGCCACTATTGACTGGTATTTGGAACTGTTCATAATTCCCTCTGCCTTGACTAAGGCCCCAGTTCCAGCTGAAGAAAAACATCCCCAAAGCATGATGCTGCCACCACCATGCTTCACTGTGGGTATGGTGTTCTTTTGGTTATGTGCAGTGTTGTTTTTGCATCAAACATATCTTTTGGAATTATGGCCAAAACGTTCAACCTTGGTTTCATCACACCATAACACATTTTCCCACATGCTTTTGGGAGACTTTGGATGTGTTTTTGCAAAATTTAGCTGGGCTTGGATGTTTTCCTTCATAAGGAAAGGCTTCCGTTTTGCCACTCATAGCCCAGACAAATGAAGAATACGGGAGATTGTTGTCACATGTATCACACAGCCAGTACTTGCCAGATATTCCTGCAGCTTATTTCATGTTGCTGTAGGCCTCTTGGCAGCCTCCCAGACCAGTTTTCTTCTCGTCTTTTCATCAATTTTGGAGGGACATCCAGTTCTTGGTAATGTCACTGTTGCACCATATTTTCTTCACTTGATGATGACTGTCTTCACTGTGTTCTAATGCCTTGGAAATTCTTTTGTACCCTTCTCCTGACTGATACCTTTTAAGAATGAGATCTCTCTGATGCTTTGGAAGCTCTCTGCGGACCATGGCTTTTGCTGTAGGATGCAACTAATAAAATGTCAGGAAAGACCTACTGTACTAGAACAGCTGAACTTTATTTCGGGTTAGTCAGAGGAAATTTAAATGATGACAGGTGTGTACTGACTCCAATTTAACATGATTTTAAATGTGATTGCTTAACCCCTTCATGCCGACGTAACAGAAATAAGCAGCCTCACAGAACTGGGCTTTTTTCTGTGGGGCTGCATATTTGTGTACCTGTCTTTGTGCTGGGAGCATGCCGCACAGCACGCTCCCAACACAAACACCGCGGTGTCACTGAGAGTCTCGGGTCCTGTTCTAACGATTGGGACCCGGGACTCCCGATGCCGGGTCACATGATCGCTGTGATAGCCTTTGATTGGCTATCATAGTGATCAGTCACTGTACAGCCCGCCCCCCTTGTTTTTTATTTCTCTATGAATGGAGGAGAGAGATACATTGCATCTCTCTCTCTCCTTGCATAGAAGGGAAAAAAAAGAAAGAAAAAAATACCTAGATCAAAGTTTGAGTTCAGTGCCAAGGTTTAGTATTTGGGTCAAGGTCAAGGTCAAAGGTCAGGATTTTTTTCTTTTAATTGTTATCAGTGTTAGTCTGTGTCAGTGTCAGTGGGTTCTAGGTAAAAAAAAACCCCAAAAAACAAAATGTTTAATATTGTTTCTGGGCTGTACTGTGGCAACAAATAACATACACATATATGGTATCGCTGCAATCATCAAGAGCTGAAAAATTTATTTTGGGTTGCTCTTTGGTGGTAGGTTATGGTTGTAACAAGAAACACACAGCTAAATTTAAAAAAAACTTTTTTTTTACTATTTTGGGTCAGTTTTCCTTTGATAATAAAAAAAAATCAGGAGCTATCCATTACTATTTACCAACAAATGAAAGCCCAATTTGTCCTAAAGAATCATGGTATAATCCACCTAGATGTACAAAGTAGTTGTGATGATATGTACGGTTTTATAAACACATGTCAAAGTTGCAGAATTGTACTTAGGCATTAAGATTTGTTTTACCCTTAGGCGTGAAGGGTTAATTCTGAACACTGCTACATCCCCAGGTATAAGAGGGTGTGCACACTTATGCAACCACATTATTTTTGTTTTTTTTGTTTTACTCCCCCCTAAAAGATTTCAGTTTGTTTTTCAATTGAACTGTACAGTTTATAGGCCACATTAAAGGTGGAAAAAGTTTTGAGATGATTTATCTTTGTCTCATTTTTTTACATCACAGAAACCTGACATTTCAACAGGGGTTGGGTATGGACGTTTTATATCCACTGTAAATACTTTTCCTCATAGCTCCCAGAATTATGAAAGAAATCACATTTCTTTAACTGCTTCCCGATCGCCCTATAGCAGAAATACTGCTACAGGGCGGCACAGGTACGCAAACTCACGTATATATACACTTGATTTTGCATTTCTAGGTAGGGGGCATGCGTGACTCATGGCTGTCAATCACCAGGTCCCGGCCTGGTGATTACTCACCGGCGCCCAGTGATTACTGAGGATCTCTGACAGGTAGGAGGACTGTTTTGTTTACTAACAGTTCTCCTCCCTGTCAGCTCGGCACACTGCTTTGGATGGCTGTGCACAGCACAGCCATCCAAAGCAGTGTGCTTACAGTGAAGCACACTGACACGGCCCCCTAGTAAAACACCCTTTGATCGCCCCTCATATTAACCCCTTCCTGCCCAGTGCCATTAGTACAGTGTCAGTGCTTTTTTTTTAGGTAGCATTGGCCAGTATAATTGAGCAATGTAAACCATAACCAGTTGCCAGTTCGCTAAAGTACTGTGTATCATAAATATATATATTTTTTTTCATTTAGAAAATAGATGTTTCACCATTTTTATTTTTTTTATTTTTTTTGCTTAATCTGCACTGCTCATTTCATTTGATTGCTGTTAATCTCATGCAGCCTCTTTGCAGTCACTACTCATCTGCATGCATGTGCTCCATTGTCAGCTGCATGTCACTGCTCAGAATGTCAGCATGGCTGTTCATAGCCTCCACCAGAACCACGTGTGACACAGGAGAGCAATTCGGAGACAAGAACAGAACATTGCCACTCTATAACTAGAACAATTTGAACAAAGTCCTTTGTGGCAGGATCACCAAGTATTTTAATGAGAACCGAA
Source organism: Staurois parvus (assembly GCF_062004578.1). NCBI lineage: Eukaryota > Metazoa > Chordata > Amphibia > Anura > Ranidae > Staurois > Staurois parvus. The sequence goes on along the minus strand of NW_028318321.1, from coordinate 6,498,571 downwards.
GATTTAGAAATATGGAATATGACTTTGAAATTACAGGTATGTGTTAAAGATTATAAGGTTTTAATGACTGAGTTTAGCTCTACATTGAATAAAGTGCTCGTGAAGGTCCAGACAACAGAATATCATAGACCTAGGACATTAGGTCAACATATAGCTATCTTAGGGAACATAATGCATAAAAGCTAGCCAGCAGGACAATGGATTTTTAGCCACTACACACCCTGTCTGGAAGCCCTGCCTGGAGGATCAAGGAATATTGACCAAGGACAATATCGACGATCCATTAAAACTCTTCTCTTCAGAGAAACCTATCCCGCCTCTTCCTAAGAACTGTACTTTTATTTTCTTCATCAGCTCATCCACAGTTATGACCTTTTGTATCATTTGACCCTCCCTCTTAGATTGTAATCTCTAATGAGCAGGGCCCTCTGATTCCTCCTATATTGAATGGTGTTGTAATTGTACTGTCTGCCCTTATGCTGTAAAGCATTGCATTGCAAAAACTGTTGACACTATATAAATCCTGTATAATAATAATGATGCTGTATGCAAAAAGGGAATTGGTCGGGATTTCATCACAATACCCTGTGTGTGTGTGGGTAGTTATTATATTTAGCAACAAAAACAGGAGACATGTATAGATGACTCAATTGACATGTCAGTTCATGTTATGTGACATTTTGGCAGAAAAACAGGATAAACATAAGCAATGAACAGTCTCTTGATGACAAAAGGTTACATAAATTGGGTTTTCTCCTTTATTTTATATTAAGCTCTAATGAGCAGGGTCCTTTGATTCCCCTTGTATTGAATTGTCACTGTACTGTCTGCCCTATATGTTGGCGCTATATAAATCCTGTATAATAATAATAAAAATATTAATAAAGCAAACCTGTCATGAGAGATAAATGAAGTTTGCCGTGCCTGAGCTCCTAAAAAGCATAGTTAAGGTAAAAAATATCCCACTGCTTGTCCCCCTGACCCCAAAACACTTATCTGAGCCCTCCTTTGATCCAGCACTGTGCCCATCTGCAGCAGCGCTGCTACTTTCTTCCTGCATTGATATGAGTATCCAGCAGCAACAAAAGCCATTGGCTCCTTCAGCTCTCAGTCAAATCCTATGAGGAAGGAGTCAGAGGCATAGCCAAGCCACACTGTGTGTAGGTCAATGGACTCACACAGCCTTGCTCAGAAGTGAGTCTGCATGGATGCCCCCATAGGAAGTGATGGTGGTACATAGAGAAGTGGTGGTGTGGACAGTGCCAGAGGGAGATGGAGGAGGAGGAGACCGCACTGTACAATGCCATTGCACAGAGCAGGCAAGTATAACTTTTTTATGTTAGGAAAAAAAAATGTAACCTTAGAATAACTTTAAGGTCCTATTCACACCAAAGCGAGCTATTGTGGTGTTTAATACCTGCACGTTAACATGTTGTGGCATGAGTTATCATGCGTTGCATTAATGCAGCTCATTTATTATAAATGGGCTTCCAACACACCATAACAGATTAAAAAAAGTGCATAACCTTTTTTGCAAAATGCTGTGCACCATTACACATAGTATATGTGTTGCGGTGCACTGTAGTGCATTGTGTTGTACTGAACCACAAGACACTGTGCACAGAGCAGGGGCATTGCAGCACACATACTAAGCACACACACTAACTCATGTGTTTTAGCTCACGATACCACAAGACTCGACTCAAGTGTAAATAGTTATAGACTGGGGCAGTGGCCATTTTTTTGCACTGTTGAATTGTTGGTGAGGGGGCGCACTGGACACCTTAGCTGCCATTGTGCTATATGCTGGGTGTCCAGTGTGCTCCTTTACCTTTAACCACCTTCCGCCCGTCCTATAGTACAATGACGGGCGCAAGGTGGTTCTCTCGTTCTGATAGGACGTCATATGACGTCCTACCATTCTCACTGCGCATGTCCGGCTCAGGGAGCGCGCAGCGATCGCCGGTGCACTGTGTCCCTCAGACACAGCGGATCACGGAAAGAGCCGAAGATGTCGGCTCGGTCAAGTGATCAGCTGTGTCCAATCACAGCTGATCACATGTAAATACGGAAATGCCGGTAATCGGCATTTCTCTCCTCTCGAGTTGTCACGCTGAGGAGAGGAGAGGAAAGCCGGTAATCGGCTTTCCGCGGAGGGGACATGTACACTGATCATCAGGGCACTGATGACACTGTTCAACAGGTAAAAAGTTTTGGGCATAAAATTAGCTAATCTTACATAATTTTGGGGTGCTGAAAACGAAAATGACCCTAAAAAATGTTGATTGGCTCTAGTTTCCATGATATATTCACCCATCTAATGACGTAAGCCATTCAAAATTATGATGCAACTTCAGCTGCATATTGCGCAATTGATACTGGTGACCAATAGAAAATTGCATGTATACTGAGATGATGCAATATTAGCCTTTAATTGCATCACTTCACTGCATAAAAGCTGCAGTATCTGTAGCTGATTGTAGTTCGACAGCGTCTTTACATTTCGTTTTATGCTTATATAGGCTACTCAGTAATGCCTCGAACTTGTGTGAATAAAGCAGATAATTTCTGCTATATCTGCGGTGAAATAACTTTTATCTCACAAAAAAGGAGGATAACAGGAGTGATTAAGAAAGCCTACAACTTGTATTTTGGCTGCAAGATAGGAGACCAGGACAAGAGCTGGACACCACATATATGCTGCAATTCTTGTGGGACGGCACTGGAGCAATGGTTGAATGGAAAAAAGGCATCTATGCCTTTCGCTGTGCCAATGATTTGGAGAGAGCCAACAGATCATGTTAGTAATTGTTACTTTTGTATGGTGCCTCCAATTGTAAAAGGACTAAATAAGAAGAAAAAGTTATCTGTGCACTATCCAAATATTCCATCGGCAATACGTCCAGTTCCTCATGGAGAGGGGCTACCAATTCCTAAAGCACCAGAATCCTTCGTGGTTGAGTCAAGTGAGGAAGAACCTGAAGCGTGTAGTCACGTGCAGTTGTAAGAGATAGCCCTTTCCTCGAATACAAGAGAAAAGCCAAGAGAAGCAAAACCGACACAAACTGAAGACAAAACTAGTGAGAATCCTAAGTATTAAAATGATTCAACTTAGCTTATGGCTATAATTTTTCTTGGTAATCCTATGCAATATATTATGCCATTTAGGCTTTGTTATGTAGTCAATATCACTTGCTTTATATTTGTGGAAAGACATCTATCTATATAATTATTGTGCATTATGTAGTCATTACGCCTATAGTAGAAAACTTTCCGTTTACAGAAAAACTAGAGCCAATTGACAAATTTCATTGTTATATTTGAACTCAGAATGTGAAATTCATTAAGAAATGGATCCTTTTGTTTCCAAAACTGGCAAAAAATAAAAATTTGTTGAACAGTGTGATCAGTGTGCCCTGATGATCAGTGTGGCCCCAGAAGTGCCACCTGTCAGTGCTCATCAGTGCCACGTGCCAGTGCCCATCAGTGCCACATCAATGCCACATATCAGTGCATACCAGTGCACATCAATGCCACATATCAGTGCCCATCTGAGCTGCCTTTCAATGTCACCCATCAGTGCCAGTCAGTGCCACCTATCAATGCCAATCTGTGCTACCTATCAGTGCTGCCAATAAGTGCCACCTATCAATGCCAGTCAGTGTCGCTTATCAGTGTGCATCAGTGCCAGTCAGTGCCGCCTATCAGTGCCAGTCAGTGCTGCCTATTAGTGCCGCCTATCAGTGCCATATATTAGTGCCATGTATCAGTGTCATGTATCAGTGCTGCCTTTCAGTGCCCATCAGTGATGCCTGTCAATGCCCATCAGTGCAACCTACCAGTGCCTCCTCATCAGTGCCCATCAGTGCCACCTATCAGTGTCCATCAGTGCAGCCTATCAGTGCCCATCACTGCAGCCTCATTAGCGCACATCAGTGAAGGAGAAAAATCACTTATTTACAAAATTGTATAACAAAAACTAAGAAAAAACTTTTTTTTTCAAAATTTTTAGTGGTTTTTGTTTTGTTTAAGAAAAAATAAAAATTCCAGTGGTGAATAAATACCACCAAAATAAAGCTCTGTCTCAAAAAAATGATAAAAAATTCATATGGGTACAGTGTTACATGACCGCGCAATTGTCATTCAAAGTGTGACAGCGCTGAAAGCTGGAAATTGGCCTGGGCAGGAAGGGGGTATAAGTGCCCTGTAGGCTAGTGGTTAAGGAGGGGTGGGCTCCCTCATGTCCACCAGCCCTTGTTCTACCCATTAAATACATGTGCCTCTACTAAGGGGCCTCTCAAACTTTGTAGCGTTAGGAACTACAGAATATCAGGGTGCAATGACGAGGCTCTGTGGCTTACACATGTATTTGCAAATGTGTGCTAACTAAACCCCTGTTTTTAACACATACTGTTAGACAGGTTAATTCGGTTTGTTTGCAGGCTGGTTGGCAAGTTGAGCTGGGAATTTTTCTCTTTTGTTGTTTGTCATGTGTAAATATGGCCTATTAGTTCTGAGTCTAAGACTGTAGGAAGATCAGAGACAAGTCTGAGGTTCATATCTGCACACTTGTTCGGTATTAATGACTGAAAAACTGTTCTAGTAGGAGGGTCAGCATGACAGTCAGATAGCGCAGCCTTTTTCAAGCAAGGTGTCACAGAATCCTGGGGTGCCTTCTAGGTTCTTCAGAGGTACCTTGGCAAAATGCCTAAAAATTACCCCAAATTGCCCAAATTTTGACCACAAATCTTCCTTTCTTTTTTTTCACACAAAGCCACAGGTGTCTATTGTGCATCACTTACAACCTATCGCTGGTTTCCTAAAACTGATGCTGTTATAAGGAGTTGAGAAGGAATACATCAGGTGCTCCTTGTTTTCTCCTCCCCTGCTTGTCTCCTACAGCACTGGGGTCACATTAGCAGAGTGAGGGAGAAAAACTGAGCTTCAGGCTTTAGGAGGGCCGGACTGTGGCCAGTGGAAGCCACAAACGCCCTGGCATCAGTGCCCCATCATTGGTTTCAATGGGAGGAATAGTGCCCCATTGTTGCTATCAATGAGAAGAATAGTACCCCATGGATGGTGTCAGTAAGGGCAATTGAGCTCCAACATTGGTGTCAGATTGTGTGCTTGGGTGTAACTTTATTTTATTGCAATAAAAAAAAAATTTTTGCTTAACTTTTTTCTTTTCGTCATGTAGGGGTCAAGTCCCCAATGTGAAGATTTTAGGTGACAGGTTCTCTTTATTGAAACATGCAGGGTCTAAAAGACCGATACCGGGGGCTATGGAAGTGACCGGGCAGCAGCGCAGCCACCCAACTGCTTCCACCTGACAGGCAGGAGTCTACCTGTCAGTTTTAGACACAATCCCAGTGGCTGTAGTCACCTGATTGTGTATATAGCTCTCCGCTGTCAGGTCCGTATGCGTATGGGCCTGGTGGCGAGAGGGGATGCCTTGACTAAAAAAAGGTTGAAAAACACTGAGATAGCTAGTATTTTCATAAGGAAAGGTTAGCTATGACAGCCTATATATTTATCTTGTGGACATATTTCTTTTAAAACCAGAAACCATATTTAAATATAAAGTACATTTTCAAGGATTGCATATATTTTATTATCGCAGTGCTTATTATACAGTTGTTTTTTTATTTTACATGCTGCTTACTCTTCTTTTCAAGATGCCTTTGCTTATGTCATTGGTATATCAAACACCACTGACTTAGCCTATAGCTTTGGGACTACATTTCCCAGTATCCACTGATGCGCAGTCACACCAGGTGCTTGCTATGGAGTTAATGCTAAAGCTAACACCCAGGGAATATAATTTGTAACTCCACCAGACAAAACAAAACGCACATGTCTTCGATGAGTTGGTTGGGGAGAGGCTACAGTAAATCGCAGCTGTAGCACTGCAAAGTATGAAGCAAGGCCTACATGTGTAATAACCGGATAAGGCTGCTAGTGTATGTACAGAGGGGCCCAAAAAATATCTACACAGTTGAACAGTTATCTATAACCTTTTTAAAAAACCCAAACTGAATTATGGCAGCAATGCATATTATTATTTAACCCCTAAAGACATTGTCGATGTCATTATATGACCGTCAGGAGAGAGTCAAAGAAAATGGTACACTTGACTTTTGACCAACGTATGACCATTTTGAAGTGGTATTGTAAATTTGAAAGTGTGTGTGAAGTTCAATAACAATAGCGAGGTGAGTTTGGAACAAAACCACCAACATGAATAACAATCGCACAAATTCGTGATAAGTTCGGAACCGATGGCACTGTCTGTGATGTGTACAAGCAAAGATCTGAGAGGTGTCCACAGCAATGAGTTCTGCTTCTTCGGATATGCTGTTGCAACAGTTTACATGGTCAACGCAAAATTTTGTCAAATAATGTGCACGTACAGTTGCAAGAAAAAGTATGTGAACCCCTTGGGATTACGTGGAGTTTTGCATGAATTGGGCATAAAATGTGCTCTGAAAGTCATCTAAGTCACAACAATAGAAGAACACAGTCTGCTGAATATAATACTACACAAACATTAGATGTTGCCATGGTTTAATTGCACATAACATGTAAACATTCACAGTGCAGGGAGGAAAAAGTATGTGAACCTTTGGACTTAATAACTGGTTGACCCTCCTTTGGCAGCAATAACCTCAACCAAACGTTTCTTGTAGTTGCAGATCAGACCTGCACAACGATCTGGAGTCATTTTGGACCACTCCTCTTCACAAAACTGTTTCAGTGTAGCAATATTCTTGGGATGTCTGGTGTGAATCGCTCTCTTAAGGTCATGCCACAGCACTTCAATCGGGTTGAGGTCAGGACTCTGACTGGGCCACTCCAGAAGGCGTATTCTGTGCTGTTGCAGCCATTGTTTTGTTGAATTACTTGTATGCTTTGGGTCATTGTCCTGTTGCATCACCCATCCTCTGCGGAGCTTCAGTTGGCGGACAGATGGTCGTACGTTTTCCTGCAAAATGTCTTGATAAACTCTGGAATTCATTTTCCCATCAATGACAACAATCCGTCCAGGCCCTGAGGCAGCAAAGCAGCCCCAACCCATGATGCTCCCTCCGCCATGTCTTACAGTGGGGATGAGGTTTTGATGTTGGTGTGCTGTGCCTTTTTTTCTCCACACATAGTGTTGTGTGTTCTTCCCAAACAACTCAATCTTGGTTTCATCTGTCCACAGTATATTTTGCCAGTAGTGCTGTGGAACATCCAGGTGCTCCTTTGCAAACTTCAAACGTGCTGCAATATTCTTTTTGGACAGCAATGGCTTCCTCTGTGGTGTTCTCCCATGTATCCATTCTTGTTTAATGTTTTCCTTATTGTAGATGTGTCAACAAAAATGTTAGCATGTGCCAGAGATTTCTGTAGGTGTTTAGCTGACACTCTGGGATTCTTCTTTACCTCATTCAGCATTCTGCGCTGTGCTCTTGCAGTCATTTTTACAGGACGACCACGCCTAGGGAGAGTAGCAACAGTGCTAAATTTTCTCCATTTGTAGACAGTCTGTCTTACCGTGGACACATGAACATCAAGGCTTTTGGAGATACTTTTGTAACCCTTTCCAGCTTCATGCAAGTCAACAATTCTTGATCGTAGGTCTTCTGAGAGCTCTTTTCTGCGAGGCATGGTTCACATCAGACAGTGCTTCTTGAAACCAGTAAACCCAAAACAGGTGTGTGTTTTTTAAGGGCAGGACAGCTGTCAGCAACACATCCAGTATCATCACACTGATTGGAGTAAAGGTTGGCTCACTCCTGGCTCCAATTAGCTCTGGGAGAAGTTATTAAGCTAGGGCCTCACATACTTTTTCCTCCCTGCACTGTGAATGTTTACATGTTATGTGCAATTAAGCCATGGCAACATCTAATGTTTGTGTAGTATTATGTTCAGCAGACTGTGTTCTTCTATTGTTGTGACTTAGATGACGTTCAGAGCACATTTTATGCCCAATTCATGCAAAACTCCACGTAATCCCAAGGGGTTCACATACTTTTTGTTGCAAATGTAGAGGTGCTGTTGAATTCCCTCCACATTCCATGGACACCGCTAGATTTCTATCTGTGGGGAACACTAAAGGATGTGGTGTACCGTAGAAAACGACCTACACTGATTGCACTACGGGAAGAAATTGAAACATCATCAACAGCAATTCCTGTGAACACTCTAGTCAATCTTGTTCATGCAGTAGTTCATCAAAATCAAAAGTGTCTGGATGCTAATGGTGACCACTTTGAGCACCTAATGAGATTGCATAATTCAAACATGACTTACAATTACCCTTTGATGTTTATGTAAATCTAGTAATAACATTTTTATACATATATTTTTCATGTTGAAGCATGTATGCATTTTCTGGGCTCACTGTATATACTTATAATATATACAGAAAACAAGGCTTTGCAAATGTTAGCACACACAGACTTGATGGACCACTTGATCTTTTTCTGCTGTTACTCTTCTATGTTTACAAATTATTTATAATAAAGTGTCCCTGGAAATGTTCATTTTAATATGGTGGTAGTTATGTCCAATTTTGACAGCTCTAGTATTATTTATTTATTACAGGCACTTATATAGCACTATCAATTTTGCACAGAACTTTACATATACAGTATATTGTACATTTAAATCAGTCCCTAACCCTCAAGGGGCGTACAATGTAAGGTCCCTAACTCACATTCATACATACACATACTAGGGACAACTTAGACAGGATCCAATTAACCTACCAGCATGCCTTTGGAGTGTGGGAGGAAACCCACACAGGCAGAACAAGCAAACTCTATGCAGGTAGTGCCGTGGTTGGGATTTGAACCAACGACCCTAGTGCTGCCAAGTGCTAACCACTTAGCCACTTGCCCTTGGGATCAGAGAAACGAATATTCCCAATTTAGGGGAGCTGGTCAATTCTTTTCTCGATTATTTTCTTATTTATAAAAATATAACCTGATTGGTTGCTTTAGACAGCAAGTCCAATTTTACTGCAGATTTATCTAATTCAATCTAATTTAATAATAATATACAATCAAGTCTTTGGAAAATAAACAGGAGGTGCACAGAAATGGCACATTTATACGGCTGACAGTATGAAAGCAGGGAAAGTATGTTTTTTGATTTAAAATGCCAGTGACTAATGCTCATAGGACAAAAACAGGAAAAGCTCTGTGTCTGAATGTGGTTTCCATGCTTTGTAATGTTGTACAGAAAGAATTATATACAGTGCACTTGGCTTTATTTCACTATATAGTGTAAGGATCAATGCTGTGCTGTGACCATTAGCAGCTAACGTTTAGCTTTTCAAATTTAAAAGATTGTTTCTGATTTTTATTTGTTTGTTTTTTTAGCACTGCCCTTTGTTGCTTCATCAAAAAAGTTCATTGTGTGAAATGTTTTATATATTGTTTTATTTATATTTGTTAGATTGGCAACACATACACTATATGGTAAAAAATATGTGGGCATCCCTCCAAATTTTGGGAGTTCAATTGTTTGCTGTCCCACCTGGCTACTTTGCAAGTGTCCCAGAGCAAGGGGTTAGGTAAGCTGTGACACCGTCCCTGTGAAAGTATGCTGGATATTGCATCTGGCAGGCTTCTCCCTTATAGGCTGTGGGGGTGTAAAGGTACTCACTCAGTCCCTTGTATCCTGTGCTTTGCATAAGATTGCTTCTTCAGGCCTTTTAGCTTAGTCTTTCATGCTAAGCAGGGTTCCTCCTGCATAGAACTTGTGGTGCAGTTCCCCCTGTCTAACTTCCATCTGCTCAGCTCCAGCCTGGAGGCAGAACCCCCCTTCCCTGGAGTCCCTCCCAGGTCTCACGATTCTCAACACTCCATCTTCTACTCGTTCGCCAGACTCCCCTGCTGGCTAGGCTCCCTCATATTTATGGGCCTATCTGCCACATTGCCAGGCCACCTGCCTGGGATTGGCCAGAAATAACCCATGAATATGCAGACTTTAGTCTCCAACGCTCACCCACTAGCTTCCAGAATCTTCTGGAAGACTCCAGAACCAGAGGAAGGTACCAGAGACCTGACCTGTAGAGCTCTCCAGCCTGACCTAAAATAACCGATACAGACATGCTCACTTCACTACTGTGAGTCAAACTAAATTTAACTCTCTAACACCCCGTGAGGGCACTACAACAATATTAAAGATTTTCATAGTGCAGTATACTATATAAACGTAAGAAATGGAAAACCACTTTAAAAAAAGTGAACCTAAATCTAATGCACTAGAATGGGTTCACTTTAAGATTCCCCCTTTAGATCAGGATTCAGCATCGTAGAGATAGAAAAACCTCTATCTGTGTGGTACCGAAGGTCAATATCCTGAGGTAAGCGGATGGTGTGAACAGTGGTGGAGCACACAATGGTATATATTGGAAAAAAATCACACAAGCACAGAAGGAGGATCTATTCATTTTATTACAGACATAGTTATGATGGACTATATACAGTGGGGCAAAAAAGTATTTAGTCAGCCACCAATTGTGCAAGTTCTCCCACTTAAAAAGATGAGAGAGGCCTGTAATTGGCATCATAGGTAGACCTCAACTATGAGAGACAAAATGAGAAAACAAATCCAGACAATCACATTGGCTGATTTGGAAAGACTTTATTTGCAAATTATGGTGGAAAATAAGTATTTGGTCAATATGAAAAGTTAATCTCAATACTTTGTTATATATCCTTTGTTGGCAATGACAGAGGTCAGACGTTTCCTGTAAGTCTTCACAAGGTTGGCACACACTGTTGCTGGTATGTTGGCCCATTCCTCCATGCAGATCTCCTCTAGAGCAGTGATGTTTTGGGGCTGTCGCTGGGCAACACGGACTTTCAACTTCCTCCAAAGGTTTTCTATGGGGTTGCGATCTGGAGACTGGCTAGGCCACTCCAAGACCTTGAAATGCTTCTTACGAAGCCACTCCTTCGTTGCCCGGGTGGTATGTTTGGGATCATTGTCATATTGGAAGACCCAGCCACGTTTCATCTTCAATACCCTTGCTGATGGAAGGAGGTTTGCACTCAAAATCTCACGTTACATGGCCCCATTCATTCTATCCTGTACATGGATCAGTCGTCCTGGTCCCTTTGCGGAGAAACAGCCCCAAAGCATGATGTTGCCACCCCCATGCTTCACAGTAGGTATGGTGTTCTTTGGATGCAACTCAGCATTCTCTCTCCTCCAAACACGAGTTGTGTTTCTACCAAACAGTTCTATTTTGGTTTCATCTGACCATATGACATTCTCCCAATCCTCTTCTGGATCATCCATATGCTCTCTAGCAAACTTCAGACGGGCCCGGACATGTTCTGGCTTAAGCAAAGGGACATGTCTGGCACTGCAGGATCTGAGTCCCTGGCGGCGTAGTGTGTTACTGACGGTAGCCTTTGTTACGTTGGTCCCAGCTCTTTGCAGGTCATTCACTAGGTCCCCCCGTGTGGTCCTGGGATTTTTCTCACCGTTCTTGTGATCATTTTGACCCCACGTTGTGAGATTTTGCGTGGAGCCCCAGATCGAGGGAGATTATCAGTGGTCTTGTATGTCTTCCATTTTCTAATTATTGCTCCCACAGTTGATTTGTTCACACCAAGCTGCTTGCCTATTGCAGATTCAGATTTCCCAGTCTGGTGTAGGTCTACAATTTTGTTTCTGGTGTCCTTCGACAGCTCTTTGGTCTTCACCATAGTGGAGTTTGGAGTGTGACTATTTGAGGTGGTGGACAGGTGTCTTTTATACTGATAACAAGTTCAAACAGGTGCCATTGATACAGGTAATGAGTGCAGGACAGAGGAGCCTCTTAAAGAAGAAGGTACAGGTCTGTGAGAGCCAGAAATCTTGCTTGTTTGTAGGTGACCAAATACTTATTTTCCACCATCATTTGCAAATAAATTCTTTCCAAATCAGCCAATGTGATTGCTTGGATTTTTTTTCTCATTTTGTCTCTCATAGTTGAGGTCTACCTATGATGCCAATTACAGGCCTCTCTCATCTTTTTAAGTGGGAGAACTTGCACAATTGGTGGCTGACTAAATACTTTTTTGCCCCACTGTACATGGGGTAGGACAAAAATATGGAAACACTACATGATCTGCAGGTGTGAAAGTGACGACATGTTTGGTATTGAAAGCGGAAGTGATGTAACATTTTTTTTGCTTCCGCTGTGTGAAGAGACACCTAGCTAACAGAAAGGAAGCCTCACTTTCATCATTCACTGCGTGCGCTGCTAGTAATACGGAGTCATGTCAGAGCTTACTGATCTTCAAAGAGAGCATATTGTTGGTGCCCGCTTAGCTGGTGCCTCTGGGACTGAAGTTGCCAATTTGTTTGCCATTTTGCGAGGTACAGTATCAAAGGTTATGACAGCATATACAGTTTTTGGAAAAATGTCAACTGATAAGCATAAGAATGGTCAACTGACTGAAAGAAACAAAAGAACACTGTGCAGGATTGTGACCTGGAATAAAAACACAATTGCTGCAAATGTGACTGCCGAGCTCTGCCAAAGCCCATATCCACTAAAACCATGCGGAGGGAAATCCATAGCAAACCATTCACGGGTGAGCTGTAATTGTCAAACCACTAGTGACAGATATTAATGCTCATAAGAGGAGAGAGTGGTGCAACACCCATAAATCATGGACAGTCAATCAATGGAAGACTGTAATATGGTCCAATGATTGGAGCTTCTCACTGCTCCCAACCACCAGACGTGTTTAGGTGTGCTAAACACCTCCCCCAGCTTACGACCAGGGCTGTCTTGTGCCAACAGTAAAGCATGGTGGCAGCGTAATCATGGGTTGGGCAGCCATATATTGATATTCTGCAGGCCCCATAATCACCTTGAAAAGTAGAGTCACTGCCAGTGACAGTGTACAAATTTTGTCCATCCACGTACACCCCACAATGCAGACATTGTTTCCCAAAGACAATGCAATTTACCAAGATGCCCAGATGATAATAATCCGATTCACACAGCGGGTGTTGTCAAATCATGGTTTGACAAGCATGCAGACAACGTTTCACACCTTCCCTGTGCACCACAGTCGCCGGACCTCAATATTATAGAGTCACTATGGTCAATTTTGGGTAACTAGGTTCAGGCTCGTTTTTTGCCTCAGGCATCTCTGCGTGAACAGGAACAATTTTTACATGACAGATTCCATTATCCACTATCCAAGACTTATATTTGTCGTTACTTAGGAGAATTCAGGCCGTCTTGGATGCCAAAGGCATATTAGGTAACAATTTTCTTCCTTTGCCTGATGTTTCCATAATTCTGTTCACCCCCTGTATATGCACTTCCGTGAATATTATTTAGTGGACTTTTTACACATAAACAATATTTTTGGATGTATTGGAGCACCTATAGTATATATCAGCATTTGATCACAGGGTAGATATACAGTATATAGTTTATTTGTTGAAAATATTTGAGCTGCACTTTTGGATACATCAGTTTTAAATAAATGTGGGAACACATAGTAGTGCACAGCTACAAAAGTTATGGGTTTAGTTTTTTTCAATAACACTTAGGTAGCATGGGGAATACTTTTCTTTTAATATCCACACCATATTAAAGTCCATAGATTTGAAATGTTCAACTCCATATAGGCTTTTGGTCATGTAATATACTGCAATCTTTTTTTTTCATCCAATTTTTAATTTATTTTATATAACATTGTTTTATTTCACACCATTTTTCAAGGAACATTGAACTGATGGTCTAATCTTCACTCTGCAGTCATAAATTCAGACACGCGTGTCATTGATTGAATACTTAGATAAATTTGTGTGCTTCCAAGCAATTCATAACTATTACATACTGTCTCATAAAGTGCAAGTGAGTATATGAACAATTGATCACACAAATCAATAAATAGAAAAAAATAGAAAGAATAACCATAGAATTAATGCATCTTGCTAATCAATAAGTAATTTGTTTGTGCAAATTCAGGTACCAGGTCCATGCAGATTTCATCCACAAGTGCAAAGTACAAACATCAGGTAAGTGTTTCTCCACATGACTCCTCCACCATGACTCACTCAGCCGCATACCAAATGTTTTTTTTCTCCAATTGTAACACAGATCAATATGCACTCAATGTGAATATGCCTTTAAGGACTGCTTGCTTGTGGCAGTATAATTTGCAAGACATCCAGCCACCCAGACATAAAGGGTTAACAACACAACATATGCAACATATGGCATAATCATCCCCCAAAAAAGCATAAAAAACAAAGGGAGCCAGCATAGTGTTATACTGCCAAACAAATTCCTATATATTCTTTAGTCCATAGTAGGCAGGTACTTACAGTACACAGCCAAAAGAGTACACAACTTGAGAACGCCACAGTTCCAAGACATGGCGGGCGTGATGATGTCACAGACTAGGCCCCGCCCAACATGTTTTGCTACCAGTGAGCATCATCAGGGAATGGAGCAAGCATTCTGAATGCTAAATAACTGTAGTAGCCCATGGCCAATGGCTACCCTTCTGCAAAGTAACCACAAGGGGTCGCTTGCTCATCATGGCTGCCATTAGGAGAAACCCTTGTATTTTTCTCAATGACCGTAAAGCATTCTTTGACTTGACAAAGTGGATATCATGACATCACAGCCCATCATCTCACTACCCAGTCATTGAGAAAAATGCAAGGCATTCTGAAAATGGTGGCTGTGACCCCCCTGTGGTTATTAAGCAGAATGGCTGCACTCAGGCTTACAGCTTCCACAGAGGCCAATTAGGTATCACCTATGCATACTTACAGTGGACCAAGCTGGCCCATTGTCAGTATACAAAATATATAATTCCTGGAGTTAAAGTGATTCTAAAGGATACATTTTTTTCAATAACAAACATGTCATACTTACCTGCTCTGTGCAATGGTTTTACACAAAGAAGCTGTGACGGGAACACTTTGGGTGGGGGGCCCTTGGAACCCAGCTCACTTTGGAGAGGTGGGGAGATCCCTGTCTCAGCTCCCCATATCCCTATTATGTGTAAGTCACCCTTTGCCTGTTAGGGGTACAGGGTGATCTGTCCTAATATTGTATAGACATGTCTAGGAGATAGCTGGGGTGGGGGTTGTGGATTGTTTGGTGCTATGTGGTTGCATCCCATTGTTCTATTGTGTGTCTGGTTTGGGAGCAAACTGTTATGAGATGTATGTGTTTATGTGTATTAGCTTAGTGGGGGGGGGGGGGTGTCTCCAGCAGCTCTCACTCCTGATGGGACTGTCTGCTGGTATAAAGTTTGAATACCTGTGTGTTTCTTGTTACTAAATGTAGATTGCCCCGCCCTGTGTCATTATGCAGGGAGGGGGGATTGTCCCATTAGTGTATATATCTTGTATCTGTGTTCAAATAAACTAGTCTACCTTCTGGATTACTTCAAGATTGGTGTCGTCTAGTCTTGTATGGTCTGCTGTGGTGTCTGTTGGTGTTCGGACAGGGAAGCGGTAGTCTAACGGAAGTAACCAAGCGCAGACTGTGGTCGGTTTCGTTACAGAAGCCCTGATCCTCCTCTTCTGGGGTCCCCCGCCAATGATCTTTGCTCCTCCTGAGTGCTCGCTCCCAAGCCAGCTCTGTCTGTCCATAAGACGGACAGAGCTTGGCTCGACCCCGCCACTCCACTTCCTCCAGACTCTTCAATGGCTCCTGTTGTTGCCTCTTAGTACAGTGAGGAGAGAGACGGGAGAGCCTTGTGGTTCGAGACCGGGCTCAGGGGGGCTAAGGGGGGCTGCAAAGAGAAGGTTTGTTTTTTTAAGGTAAAAAAACTTTTACCTTTAGGACCACTTTATGCTTCCAGATTAGGCTTGTGAACATTTGAAAGGACCCTAGAACTCTACCTGTGGGTTGGACATAGTAAATATATAATATTTCATATTTATGGACATGGGTAAAAGGGTACCAGCATGGTCCTAAATGACCCAGAGGAGATCTGTATAAAATATATTATAACCCTCTTTGTTCCAGTGTCTGTGGTCTTATTTTTGAACTATAAAAAATACCCGGTGCAGATTTAAAAATGGTCTGCTATTCCTCGTATTTAGAAATATTTCAAAAATGTTATAAGCACTCACATAAGAATCGGTAAAGTTTATTTTCTATAATATGTGCTACACTGTGAATGAGCCTGTTGTAATTATTGTTAATGATGTCCCAGAAGTTTGTCATAAAATCTTTGGCACAATAAGCACCAAAATGTTTTGAAGCCTAAATCATTTATAAAACCAGATAAGAGTTTTACTGCAATTTTATATAGAGTGTATATTATTCTCGATCTAAATCTGGAACCTGGTTTGATAAAAGGGAATGCCGATCTGCAGTAAGTTCTGTGTCAGTGATGTATCTGTGTCTCACAAAGTGAGCCATTGTCGGGCTTTGTGATGAATACTGTTATAGCAGCCAATATAAACATGACGGTTCATGCTTCCCTCTTTCAGAATCCTTCCTACTGCATTAAACATCGTTATTTTCTTTTTATTTTCTGTATCACTGAGGCAGCATTTTTCAACTTTTTGTTGTTTCCTTCCTTGAGTGATATCATATCATTCAGTGGGCATCACAAGAGAATTAAAGTGGTATTCAACCAAAAACCAAAAATTTAATATGTTGCAACTTGCCAGTCCTTGGATGTGGTTGGCTGCATTGGTTTTCCTGTTTTCAGGCTTTTTTTCCTTTTATTTCATCTGGTGATCCAGCCGGTAATACACCTTCTGTCTTAGGGTGTCTCCATTTTAGATGGAAGAGTGCCAGAGACACCTTTAGACCGCTGCATTTAGGAATGTATCAAACTCTTTTTTGAACATTTACACTTACTGGTCAGATCACCAGATCAAAATAAAGGACAAAAAGGGGCTAAAAGAAAACAAATGAAGCTAAGCACTGGGGAGCTGCAAATTAATAATTTTTAGTTTTTGGATGTAATACTGCTTTAAAGCTGAACTCCAGCTAAACAGTTAAATAAACATATGGACCCGTTTTACCAAAAGATTTGTATAAGGTCTTGTTTAGATCCGTGACAGTCTCTACTCTCCCTCTAAAAAAGTGAACCATGGTGGAAAAGAGCAGTAGAGTATTGGCTTCTAGATATTGAAGAGGTGATATTGCCTTCTCCTGAATGACTTTTTTTGTTGTTTTTTTGTTTTTCAGCTGAATGGACGAGTTCGAGTGATACCACACTGCAACTGTGCACCAAGCATTTGGATCGCAGTTGCAGAGCGATCCCATTGACATCAGTGGGTGAGTTTGTCAAACTCAGCATTCCAAGTTAAACTTGAGGCCACGAAGCAAAGCATTCACACAATCCCCTCTGGCTACATGTTATGTTTTAGGTGAGTGGCCAGGGGTAGTTAAACCACAGCTGAACGTCCTGTTTTTACTGCCCCTTGCTGCCAGCGTAAACAAGGGCTAACTGTCTGTCCATTCCTGAGATTTATACATCCCCATCACACAGCACGTCAAGTGCATGAAACCACTTACAGTTTAGGAATACAGTGGTGTCCAGGGGCAGACTGACCATTTGGACACTCGCGCACTGCCCGAGGGCCCGGGGTCAGTAGGGGGCCCCATGAGATGCCCCTGGTACCTGTTTCATAGTCTTTTTTGAGTTTGGGCAAGGACACAGGGGCCCCATGATCCCCTATTGCCCAGGGGCCCCATGAGTTGTCAGTCCGCACCCGGTGGTGTCCTCACTCCACCCTCAGCCTTGTAAGTATTAAACCTTTTTTAATCAATTTATTCAAAGATGTAGTTACAGTATATGTACAAATTTATTAGTCACAGAAGACTTGATGAGCTGTTGATTAACTATGGCTAATACACGCTGGATGTATGAATCACTAATTCTTATGAGTATTCTTTTCTAATGTATGTTTGCAAATTACCTGGAAAATTCATGTATACCAATCAGTTGGCAAAAAAAGGAGCAGCAGCACACTGATCAGAAACATTGTGTAGATGGTTATATACCATGTAGTGCTCATGCCAAACCAAGACACACCAGTCAGTAAGCACAGGTTACATCATAAGCCGCATTGAAGTCACATCAAAGTAGTGCAGAAACATTTTTTTAAGTCGCTGCAACATGAGTAGGATTGATTGGAATGGCTGCAATTGAACATCTCTCTTCTCTCTCCTCCTATTAGCAGTTTTTTATTAACACATTTAAATGCAGTACACCTGATTGGCTTTTAGTCCTAAATTCACACCGCTACGACCCCATAGTCATGTGATTTCCAGTGCGACTTTCATTTCATTTAAGACGCATTGAAGTCACATCAAAGTAGTGCAGGAACATTTTTTTAAGTCTCTGCAACTTGAGTAGAATTGATTGGAATGGCTGCAATTGAAATAAATGTGTTTGGACTTGTCATGTGACTTTATGTGTTGCAAGGCGCATGACCAAATGCAGCAGTGTGAACACAGCTTAATGATTTATTATTAAATACAGAGCTGCATTCGTTTCTTTTATTGACAATCGGCTTTAATATGACGCAATGTTTTTGATCTCAATGAGCATTAGTGAAGCTAATTTGTCCAATGGTGGCGCTCCTTATGTACTAAGCATAGCAACCAATGAGATTACTGTTGTCATACTTATACAGCGCCTTAGAAAATGTAGCCAGGAATTCGATTGATTGCTCTGAGCAAGACAGACAGATTTTATTTGTAATGACAACCAGACCTGTACATTTCTGCAAATCAGATCAATGAGAAATGATTGCTTACTTTTCGCTGACCATGATACTGTATTCCCCTATGATGTAACCTGTGCTTACTGACTGGTGTGTCTTGGTTTGGTATGAGTGCTATATAGTATATAACCATCTATCAATGTTATACACATCTGCCTGGTCCTATAGCCAGATGAAGCCATTAGCTGCACATTCTCACTTCACGGCTGGCTGGCCACATAAACTGAACATTATTTTGCTCATCCTCTGTGCTCCCAGGTGCAGAGCTGAATTTCTGAGCAACGGAAGGGAAACCAATGATGCAAAACACGTCTGAGTAACTGTATTTCAAGACCATGGCATGAACAATGCAGAGGAGTCAAACAGTTTCACAGATATAAAAATAATTCTTACATTTATATGTGTAGTGAGGTCAATATCTTATTATTCAGCAGTGGAATTTATGAGGAAAACAAATGGTATTCTATTGTGCTTGTCACATTTTATTCCATATACATAGTGAGAATCATTTTGGCCTTGTTCTGTACGGCTTATTGTTGTAACTTGTTACTCCCAGTAAGTAACCAGTCACTAATCTTTTATTTATCTGACGGCACTACACTAAAATCTCCTGGCAATGAGTTACTGTACTTGTTGCTTCGCTATTGTCCTTTGTATTGCCCCTTTCATTAAGCTTGTATGAATATTGCTTATCCAAGGTTGTCTATATTGCCACCTTAATCTCCATTTAAATTAAACCTGGCCTGGCCTAAAAAGTGCCCAAGGTAACAACCTTCCTAAAATACCAGCATCATTTGATGTCCACAGGTATCTGGTTTGGTCATCGAACCAATTCATGTGATCCTGGGGAACCTCTTGGATTCTAGGCCCAGTCTATACAGGGGCTTCAGCTTTTTTCAAAAATGACTCCAGAGAGAGAGAGAGAGAGAGAGACATCATTTTGCTTTAAAAAAGGCCTGGATTCTTTCTTAGATACACAGAATATAACTGGATACTAACATTTATAGATAAAGTTGAACCAGGGAATATCCAATTGCCTCTCGGGCGATCAGAAAGGATTTTTTCCCTGCAGGAGCAAATTGGATCATCGTTTGCTGGGTTTTTTTTTGCCTTCCTCTGGATCTACTGTGGGTGTAGAATTATAACTTTTTTTTTTTTTAATGGTTGAACTGGATGGGCTTCTGTTTTTTTTCAGCCAGACTATGTAACTATGTAATTTTTCCCCCTGTACAAATCATTACTAAGACTTCAGCTAGAATATGGATTTCAATTCTGGGAACCAGTTAACATAAAGGATATCAGAGAACTGGAGAAAGTACAGAGAAGGGCAACCAAGCTGATAAGAGGCATGAAGGAGCTCAGCTATGAGGAAAGAATATCTGAACTGAATTTATTCACTCTTCAGAAGAGGAGATAAAAGCTCACCATAGATGGATCGAAATTTATCTGGTTCAGCAGGGACTGGCTGAGATTTAATCCATCTATGTGTCAAAAAAAAAAAACTAATGGACTTTTTAGGCACATAAACTCGGTACACAAAAGATAAAATCAACTGTTACTTTATTAACATGTCACATCTAAAACATATCAAACGTGTATTTAAAATTGCATTGCACAATTGAAACATAGCATGTTTCCCCCCATCAACCAAATTACTGGCTGTTCCACAGTAACAATTGATTTTATTTTTTGTGTACGGAGTTCATGTGCCTAAAAAACTCCATTAGTTATTTTTTTGACACATTTATCCTTAATTGGGTTGTGGCACTATGACAATTCATGGGTGTGACCTCCTACCCCCCGATGGTCGCAATACTTTTTTTGTTTAATCCTAGAATTAATCCATCTATGGGCAGGCTGGTAGTAACCAAGTTGATCCATCGGTTGACTTGGGTTCAACTAGCCTGTTGGATACGTACACGGTCCAAATCTGGCAACATACGTTTCATTATGTATGTTGCAACACATGTCCATAGTTGTGAATAGGCCCTAAATATTTCAATCTCTGGCCCATCATCTTAGCAGGCAAATGTACAGTAGCTAGCATGCTCTGAGCTGGGACTTGGTAAACCAGTGTAAAGAAAATATCTGGCACAGTATGGTGCTGTACATATGTTCTCAGAATGCAATGTGGTTATAGAAGGAACCAGGGGCGGACTGACAACTCATGGGGCTCCCGGGCAATAGGGGATCATGGGGCCCCTGTGTCCTTGCCCAAACTCAAAAAAGCCTATGAAAGAGGTACCAGGGGCATCTCATGGGGCCCCCTACTGACCCCGGGCCCTCGGGCAATGCCCGAGTTTCCAAATGATCAGTCCGCCCCTGGAAGGAACATTTAAGAACAAATATTATTCCAAACTTCCACCTCTGTCTATCAACTGATTTAGATAATCACATGTATTCCAGTAAAGAACCTGCAGAGTTCTGCATCATTAAGGAAGTATGCCAAGAATGTGCATAGAAAAGTGTGTTCCTGACAGCAGCCAATCAGTTTCTGATTTTTTTTTAACAGATGAAAGATAAGAGAATAATGTCATTGTTACAGGTGCAAAAATAATCGCACAGGGCAATGAGGATCTTATTATGTTGCAAAGAGGTATAGCTGATGAGGGGAAGTTGGAAGTTTACAGACATGCAATGCACCCTGCAGAACTAGAAGAAACTGGTTTATTCCATCATAGCATATGTGGCAAACTGGGTTATACAATATGACTTTTCAGGGTAAATCCTGCATTGATTATCTCCAGTAATTGTTTTCTGGCTTCTAAAGTGAGAAAATCAGAAGAAAAATTCAGTACCGATCGTTCGGTTTTCATATAGAATGTACACAGCCTTTGACATCTGATTCAGACTTTCCAAATTAAAATTTCCAAAGGGACAAACTTCAACATTTTTCTCATATGTGAACAGAACTAATGATTTTTGTTCAGTGTGTATGGTTTTCGTATGAGAAAAATCAGGTACAAAAAAGACTGCCCATGATCAGAAACTATAAAGAACAAAAAGCCTTTGTCATACGAGAATTTTCATATTAGTACCATCCTCAGTTTCGATCATTTGTCCAATTTTCTTATAGTGTGTACTGGGCTTTAGACAGATCTGGTTGTTTTCTTTTACAGCATGAAGCTGATCTTATCATAGACAGTGTCTGCTTGTAACGCCAAGCCCACCTTATTTCTCTTTTTTTGCTCAAAATCCAATATTCTGTAAAAGGACAATATAATATAAAAGGATGGAAACCATGTTTGGTAGGTTAATTGGCTCCTTTCCAGACTGGCCCTAGAATGTGTGTATATATATATATATATATATATATATATTTATATGCAGTGGCATCCCGAGGCAGGTGCAGGGGGTGCGGCCCACACCGGGTGACACCGACCGCACGGGGTGACACCGAACCCGCTCCACGAAAAGGTAAGTTGTAAAACAAGCCAACGATCCCCGCAGGATGGATTGGATCTGCAGATTGGGGAGC
Source organism: Staurois parvus (assembly GCF_062004578.1). Classification (NCBI taxonomy): domain Eukaryota; kingdom Metazoa; phylum Chordata; class Amphibia; order Anura; family Ranidae; genus Staurois; species Staurois parvus. Next base: position 6,476,367 of record NW_028318321.1, on the reverse strand, counting down.
ATAATGGATCGGACTCTGATCCATTATGTTCAATCCACAGATCCGAACCATCCTGCGGGGATCATCGGCATGCAACCTATACGGGGTGACACCGGACCCGCTCCACGAAAAGGTAAGTTGTAAAGAAAGCTGACGATCCCCGCAGGATGGATCGGATCTGCGGATTGAGCATAATGGATCAGAGTCCGATCCATTATGCTCAATCCGCAGATCCGATCCATTCTGCGGGGATAGTCGAAGGCGGTGTGACCAAGTATTACAGCACCGGATGACACCAACCCTAGGGACGCCCCTGTATATATGTATGCATGTGTAAGCTCCTGCGTAAGCTGCTTGGGGATAGGGACTGATGTGAATGTGCAACATGTAAGCTCCAACGAGCAGGGCCCTCGGTTTCCTCTTGTACCAAATTGTATTGTAATGGTTCTGTCTACCTTCATTTCGCAAAGCGCTGCGAAAACTGTTGGCGCTATATACATCCTGTATAATAATAATAACATGTAACATGCTGCATAAATTGTTGGCACTATTTAAATAATTGAAATAAATAGAAAAATATAGTTTTACCAAAGTCAATGAGCATATAGTGATGATGACTTGGAAAACTGAAAGTGATTCATTTTCACTTGGACCTTCCCTGGAAATCTAGGCTAGCTGAATGTGCAAGATCTTGCTTACTAAACCTGTTACACAATCCTGGTTGTACTGTTAGCATGGCTGAGACATGTTGGGTGAATATGCAATCTAGCAGGCACAACCTTTCAGTAATGCCAGAAAGAAATCTCTGCATTTGTTTTTGGAACAATAACGTTCTAGGAAACCTTTACCCGCATACTGTGTTCTATGTACGGTATTTGTCCTATTGACGTTTCAGGCTGGCTCACCCATTATCTGTGCTGCATCTTGCTTCCATTTCTGACTTATTTCCTGCTACAGGCTGGAATTCCCCTCTCTGTACTGTATAATTCCACTGGCATTTGCATTGCATTATACCAAGGAAGGAGCTCTCCTGGTCTAGCTCCTTAGATTTCTGGCACTAAAAACTCACAAATACAACTTTGTACACCTCTCTAATATGTCAAAAGCTAGTCATAGTTACATTAAGCTGATTTAATAAAAGTATTTGTTTTTCTTGATACTGATTCCAAATTTAAAACTGAACTCAAATAACTGAAATACAAAGCATGTGAACTCCTTTACCTGTCAATATTATTATTATTATATAGGATTTATATAGGAAGCGACGTCGGATGTTGACAGGAAGTCACGAAGTGGCCATCTTGGAGGAGGTTTTGTCCATAGGAAATTGCCAATACTTTTAATGCTGGTTTTTTCACTCTGTTCATGTGAGCATATTTTAGGAGATTAAAGGTTTTTGCTTATGGTATATACTACACTATATTTGGTTGTGTTTTACACATGTGATGACGCTGATACAACCTGGACATGACATGGAATTAAGAAACATCTTTATACGCCATTCACTTTCAACCATCTGGTAAGAATGGGTGAAGGCAAGGGGGTCAACTTGCACAGCGTGAGCATTTGATAAGTGGAGGGCGCACATAAATGTTTGGAAGATTCCTCCCTTGTACGAATACACGTTTATAATCGCTTATCATCTGGGAATTTCACAGAAGAAGAGGAGTTCAAATAATTTTTTTCCTTTTAAAGAAGGAGGATTCCTGTTAATTTGGAAGATCATTTTATAAAGAAACATTTTTTGGGGGGTTTTCTATAGAGACACTGAACTACTGGACTTTAGGATTTATATAGCGCCAACAGTTTGCGCAGCGCTTTACAAAATTAAGGTAGACATTACAGTTACAATACAATATGGTATAGGAGGAATCAGAGGACCCTGATTGTTAGAGCTTACAATCTAACAGGGAGGGTTGAGTGATACAAAAGGTAATAGCTGCGGGGAATGAGCTGATGGAGAAACTAAAAAGTTTAGAAGTTAGAAGACATAGATGCCTAATTGTGTTCAGTCATCTAGGCAACCCTTAAAGATGGCACTGCTAGGTCAGTGACCTTCCTCTTCTCTACTGTTGTTAGGCAGTTAAGTATGGTCAAGGACTTACCCCCTATCTGCCAACTGGTCAGTTAGAGAGCAGCTTCCTTATGAGATCAGTATAAATAACCCTACATAACATCAACTGTGTGAGATTGCTGTTTCTTCTAGTGATCCTGAAGGCCTTCTGACCCTGTGCGGGTCGCAAGAGGGTCGCAAGAGGGAGGTGAGCGGGCAATTCAGCCATTTTTGGATATCTCTGCACATTTATCAGCATTTTTTTTTTCTTTCTTCAAGAATTGCTGTGGACTTTATATATGGTTTTTTGTATATTGTCAGGTGTTTTACACCTCACGGGACTTTATATATTTATTCATTTATTCATGTTTGTTTGCATGATCAGTTTTTAGTTTATGCGTTTATTGGGATGCACATGTGTTATATGGTGGGAACTGATTTTTAGTTCCGGTGGGAGGTTTTTTTTAGCACATTGAGTCCTGTTGTGACTTACTTGTTTGATTTGGAGCACCATTGGATCCCATTGGATTACTTGGGACACCATTTATGTTATTTGGTCCCTTTAGGACCTCGTATTGACACTTGTCACACGTGATTATTTATGAGTTTTTTGGCACTATGTAATATTGCGTGTTTATGTTATTTGTGTCACTAATTTTGCACTGTTTCACTTATTCATTTATGTGTGAAGAATTTTTACGGTAGTAGCGCTGCATCATTTGTGTTTCATTTATATTTTTTGTCTATGGGTATATTACTGTATGTAGCTGCTTTACCTTTGTTGGTAGGTATTAGTTTTTAGGTAGGAGCGCAGGAGTTTGTCACATTGTTTCTTCTGTACCTCTAATGACTTCTACAAGTGTCTGAAACTAGCTTTCTCTGTAATGAGATTGGAGGAATTAGATACAATTTAGGGTATAATTCCCATATAGCAGCTGACAGCATGTTCTTTAATCAAGAGAGAGGCATAGGGGAGGGTTTAACCTGGACTACTGTATGTGGACTTTTATTCGAGCAGCTCAGTCCCCATACTAAAAGTGTCTGTGATTACAGATAGAGTAGTAATCAATTGCAATCTGATGAAACAGATGGCTCCCTGTGGTACAAGCTACGGCAGCATATAACTGTGATTAATCGTACAATGCAGATTGTCTAGGGTCATATACATCCTAGTGTTTATTTTAAACCATACGTAACCATATGTTCCATCAGTTGGAAATCAATCACTTCTCTTCCATGAGATGCATCAGCAATTTAATGTTGCATAACGCTTAACTCTGATAATGATAAAAATGAACCCTTAAGCAGATCATAGACTGGTTACAGGAAAGTGTTGACAGGGGAATCTCCCCCATCAAGCTATTGTGTTGTCCTGGCGGGGGGAAGCTGGGAGAAGACAGTGATTATTGCCAGTGGCTATAACAGCCGCTAGCGATAATCGCATGTATAAACTTGTAGGCTGATTGTACCCAAGTTGATCGATCAATCAACTTGGGTACATCCAGCCTGCCCATATATGATTCGCATCTTGGCCTGTCCCTGTAGAACCAGCCGTGATTCCAAAAGTTTATGGCTGGCTTTACAGTGGGGCATCTCCTGAATTGCAAAGGTTCAATGCTTTTATCTATGGGCCACAGAAAATACAGTTATATTTTTTTTTTGCTTCTGAAGGCTTCCTGCGATTAGTCCTCTAAAGCCACTTTTCTTTGTCTGTCGTAGGCAGACAATGACATCATGTACAATGCATGAACATCAGTCTGGCACTTTAAGTGAAAATGCCAAGGGCCTATACCCACACTGGGATGTCATAGAGAGCAGAGGAGTGCTGGTTGCTGAGGCAGTAAAGGATTTGGTAAGTATAACTGCATTCTCTGTTCCCCCTCGACAAAAACAAACATTTGGTCAATTGAAAGGGTCAATTTTTATTTAAACTGGAGTTTAGCTTTAAACTAACGTTGTGGTTTAAAGTGGTCAAAATACTGTAGAAAGTTGAGAGGCAGCAAGAAAAATCTAAATACACTGTGTAGTCACTATTTGTGCCCTTCCACAGTCCTGTATAGAGTAGAGAAATGTATTCAGGATACCAACTGTGCCGGTCTTACATATATGACATCTGCATTGCCAAAAACGTCAGACACACTACAGATTCTGTTGAACAGGACAGGTACCTGCAGAGTCAGAACTCTTTCTATACAATGGTTTTGTATGTTTATTTAGGACCAGGGGCGGACTGACCATTTGGAAACTCGGGCACTGTCCGAGGGCCCAGGTCAGTAGGGGGACCCATGAGATGCCCCTGGTATCTTTTTCATAGGCTTTTTTGAGTTTGGTCAAGGACACAGGGGCCCCATGATCCCCTATTGCCCGGGGGCCCCATGAGTTGTCAGTCCGCCCATTTAGGACTGTGAATAGCAATCCCAAATAAACAGAGTAATTCCACCCCAAAGTTATGTTTTTGTTAAAGGTAGCTGGTAGGCTGAGTAAGACTTTATTTTGGATACTCCAGCAAAAATTCTCCCTGCCATTTTCCTATTTCTGTCCTTGCCCCTCTGGGAACTTTGGGTGTTCCCATCACTTACAGCACTTTTTATTCCAAAACGTAGTGCATACCTAGAAACTCAAGCACTGATTTATCAAAATTCCAGAGTATTATAATACATTTTAGGGAGGTTTACATATCCATCATATACCAAAAACTAAAGTATCAATAGTGAGTGGACTGACCTTTTAATTGATTCCTGATAGGTGTACAGATCTTTAACCACTTGCCTACCGGGCACTTTTACATTGGAACTTTAGTCAGAAAATTAAGTCTTGATAGATCAGTTTAGGTTGACCCTTTCTGCAGGTATAGCTATGTAAAACATTAAAAATAGGTGCCTATACTGGTAAACCCCTTCATGTCTTAAGGTAAAACAAATCTTAAAGCCTAAGTAAAATTTTACAACTTTGACATGTGTTAGTAAAACCGTACATATCATAACTACTTTGTATATCCAGGTGAATTATAGCTTGTTTTTTGCAGGACAAATTGGGCTTTCATTTGGTGGTAAATGGTAATGATATTCCCTGTTTTTTTTTATTATCTAAGGAAAACTGGCAAAAAATAGTAAAAAAAAAAAAAATCATTTTTTAAATTTAGCGTGTATCTTGTTGCTACCATAACCTACCACCGAAAAACATCAGAAAATAAATTTTCCAGCTCTTGGCGATTGCAGCGATACCATATATGCGTGTTATTTATTGTTTGTACCTACAGTAAAGCCCAGAAACAATAGTGCACATTTTGTTTTTTTACCTAAAACACACTGACACTAACTGACACATACCTTGATCTAGGTATTTTTTCTTTTATTTTTTCATTAATTTATTTATCTTTTTTTTTTTTTACAAACAGTTGCTTTTATTTTTTTTCTCTGCAAGGAGAAAGAGAGAGAGATACAATGTATCTCTCTCCTTCATTCCAAGAGACAAAAAACAACATGGGGGGCGGGCTTCACAGTGATAGCCGATCAGAGGCTAACACACCGATCATGTGACCTGGAATAGGGAGTCCCGGGTCGTGATCGTTAAAATGGAACTCGGGGCTCTCATTGACACTCCGGTCTTTGTGCTGTGCTGTGAGGCTGCATATTTATGTTACATCGGCGCTAAGGGGTTAAACTACAGTAATGCACTGTGTTACCCACCTCTGCACATGCTCAGCTGCACTCTACTCTCAGCACTGTGCCTAAAATCAGAGTCGATCAGCTGACAGCTTTAAGATTTACTATTGCTAAAGGGGGAAGAAAGCAACAGGAATGACACAGACTGTACGGAGGGAACACATATTAGGGAGGGAGAAAAGAAAAGCAGAAGTGACAAGACAAACTCTGCTGCCAGGGAGAAAAATAAACTTAAAATATAGTGTCTTACCATATTCTCTCCTTTCTCCCTCATGGCAGACTGTGAACTTCAGCACTGTAAAGTTTCTGTAAGCCTTCCTCTCTAAATCCGACCATAGAGGGTTTGAATCTCAGCCAGTTCAGCAGGGACCAGCAGGGACCAGTCAAGATTTGAACAATGTATGGGCAGGCTGAATGTGATTGATCTACTTGGGTACAACCAACCTGTTGGTTTATACATGCGATTATTGCTAGTGGCTATAACAGCCACTAGCAGTAATCACTGTGTTCTCCTGGGAAGGAAGGCTCGCCCCCCCCCCTCCCACCAGGAGAACACAATGGCTTCGGGGGAAGGATTCCCCCATCAACACTGATTATGTTGATGGGGAATAGAGCGATTTTCTTTCCAGCAATCCGTGGCTGCAGGAAAGGAAATTGCATGATCTATGGCCGGCTTAACTTCACTAAGGCACACAATCAAGGCTAGAAATGTACACATTTTAATTGAAGATATTTGAGAGAGGGGGAATTGACTGCTCTGAGCTTCAACAAAATGGTGACCTCCAGCAATGAGAAACTGGAGCAATGCTGGAGGCAATTTACAGAACACACTAATTTTAGTAGCATAATTATTAACCACTTGCCCTCCAGAGGATTTACCCCCCTGCCTGACCAGGCCATTTTTTGTGTTTCGGAACTGCATTACTTTAACTGACAATTGCGCGGTCATGCAACGTTGCACCAAAATGAAATTTACGTCCTTTTTTCCCACAAATTGAGCTTTCTTTCAGTGATATTTGATTGCCTATGCCTTTTTTTTATTTTTTGCACTATAAAAAAAAGACTAACAATTTTGAGAAAAAAAAATATTTTTGACTTTTTGCTATTAATCATGTCCACTAAAAAAATTAAAAAAATTTAATTTCATCATAAATTTAGGCCAAAATGTATTCTGCTACATGTCTTTGCTAAAAAAAAAATCACAATACATGTAAATTAATTGCTTTACGTGAAAGTTATAGCATTTACGAATGGCGGTACATATACTGGGATTTTTTTCTTTTTTTTACTAGTAATAGCAGCGATCAGCGACGGGCGGTGGGCATTCTGACATCTCCAGTGACACCAATAAAATGATTAGTGCTAATAAAAAGCACTGACACTACTAATGGCACTGGTCAGGAAGGGGTTAACATCTGGGGCGATAAAAGGGTTAACTGTGTGCTGGGTGTGTTTTACTATGGGACTGTGTTTGTGTGCTTCACTGTAAGCACACTGCTTTGCATGGCTGTGCTGTGCACAGCCATGCAAAGCAGTGTGCACGAGTTGACAGGGAGGAGAACTGTTTTGTTTACTAATGGTTCTCCCCCCATCGGAGATCCTCTGTAATCACCGGGCACTGGCGAATAATCACCAACCGGGACCTGGTGATTGACAGCCGCAGCCATGGACATCGGTGTAAGTAGGGCGCTCGTGCCTCGCACGCGCCCCCTACCCGGAAATATAGTATAACGTATATATACACGTGATGTTGCGCACTCGTGCCGCCCTGTAGCAGTCGGACGGGAAGTGGTTAATGTATGTTCTTTTGTTAAAGAGCATTAACTGATATAAAACTGGGTAAAGTTCAGCTTTAAAAGGGGTTTGCCACTATGAACCTTCTGGAAATTGGCTGATCTGCTGTTTGAATAGTACTGCCAAGCACCCCTGACTAATGCCATCAACACTCAGAATTCACATATAGTATCTGGTAAGTTTGGTCTTGGCAAACCATTTGTCTTCAGTGCCCTTAACCACTTGCCTGCCACTGTACATATATGGCGGCAGGGCGGCACTTTTAAGACATGTGTTTTGTAAACAAATAGGGGGCGCGCGCGAGGCGCGCTGCCGCCCTATTTGTCCCGCGGATCACAGCCGCTCCTTAGCGGCTATGTCCGGGCGATCGGCGTCAAACAGTGACATAGAGCACAGCTGCAGTAGCTGTGCTGTCTGTCACTTCCTTCTCAGCTCGAGGATGAGCTGATCGAGAAAGAACAGTTTCTCTTTCTCGATCAGCCTTGTTCTGCCCAGTACACACCCCCGCCCCCTAGTAAAACACTCCCCTCACTCCTATAACCCTTCCCTGCAAAATAAAGTTAACCCCTTCCTCCCCAGTGCCATTAGTACAGTGTCAGTTTTTTTTTTTTGCACTGATCACTGTATTAGTGTTTTTGGGGATGTCAGTGACCCCAAGTCAGTACCCCCCAATGTCAAAATGTCCGCCGCAGTCCCGCAGTCTTGCCATAAGTCGCTGGTTGCTGCCATAAGTCCCTGATCGCCGCCATAATTCGCTGATCGCCGCCATTATTAGTATAAAAAAACCCCTAAAAATCCCAGTATCTTTCCCGCCATTTGTAAACGCTATAACGTTCACGTAAACCAATTAATTCACACGTATTGGGGTTTTTTTTAGCAAAGACATGTCGCAGAATGCATTTTGGCAGAAATTTATGACTAAATTTGATTTTTGCATTTTTTTTTTACTGGACATGTTTTATAGCAAAAAGTCCAAAATATTGTTTTTTTTCCTCAAAATTGTCAGCTTTTTTTTTTATAGCGCAAAAAATAAAAACCGCACAGGCGATCAAATACCACCGAAAGAAAGCTCAATTTGTGGGGAAAAAAAAATGTAAATTTCATTTATGTACCATATTGCATGACCGCGCAATTGTCCGTTAAACTAGCGCAGCGCTGTATAGCAAAAAAATGGCGTAAATTGCAGTATTTATACCATAGTTTGTAGACGCTATAACTTCCACAAAAAGCAATCAATATACACTTATTGGGATTTTTTTTACCAAAAACATGGAGCAGAATACATTTGGCCTAAATTTATAACTAACTTTGAGTTTACTATATATTTTTTATAGCTGAAAATAAAAAATATTGTTTTTCTTCAAAATTTTTGGCCTTTTTTTGTTTATAGCGTGAAAAATAAAAAGCGCACAGGTGATCAAATTACACCGAAAGAAAGCTCTATTTGTGTGAAAAAAAGGACGTAAATTTCGTTTGGGTGCAGCATTGCATGACCGTGCAATTATCAGTTGAATTAGTGCAGCGCCGAGTAGCAAAAAGAGGCCTGGTCATTTAAGGGGGGTAAATCCTCTGGAGCTCAAGTGGTTAATACAAGAAATCATAGCTTTGTATTGTACCAAAACCCATGTGAATGTCAAAGTAAACCTTTTAAATTTACAGATGTATGACCGCTAGGTGACAGAGCACATCTGCATTCTCCATATTCAATAATACTGGATAGAATTTGTCAGCAAAGATGGAGAGCTAGTTTCTCTGGTTTTTAATTCAATGTCCTGTGCACTTCATATCATTTATGAAAACATTAGGTATTCAAACATCGCAGAAAGATTGATGGTCTAGACTCCGTAAATAATATGCAAATAAAATTCTAATGATGTATCACCAGCCCCTATGCATATTCATTTTATCTTTACTTATGTTTCTCTTTCTCAGTTCATCTTTAAAATGCTGTAACAGATTAACATATAACAGAGTGACGGAGTGGTGAGGTCAGGTTTTATTACCATCTCTGTTCCTATTATGGAGACTCACTCTCTCTAATAGGACTGATTACCAATGTCACCAAGAATGACAGGGTAAATCCAAAATTTTGAGTTGCCACGAGTAGAGGAAAAGGGGGAACACTCTTACATCATGACAACTGTCTAGGAAGGGATATACAGTTGTGCTCAAAAGTTTGCATACCCTGGCAGAAATTGTGTATTTTTGGCATTGATATTGAAAATATGACTGATCATGCGAAAAAAATGCTCTTTTATTGAAGGATGATGATCATATGAAGCATCTTTTTATGTCCTTTTCCATCTTTATAAAGTTCCATTACCTTGTTACGCAGGACTTTTGACAGTTCTTTGCTGAGCCCCATGGCTCAGTATCTAGCTTAGTCAGTGCTTCCACGTAAGAGCTAACAAACTCATTGACTATTTATGCACTGACACTAATTGCAATTTAAAAAGCCACAGATGTGGGACATTAACCTCTAATTGGCATTTTAACCCGTGTGTGTCACCTTGTGTGTCTGTACCAAGGCCAAACATTCCAGGGTATGTAAACGTTTGATCATGGCCATTTGGGTGATTTCTGTTATCATTATGATTTAAAAAAGAGCCAAACAACTATTTGATAAGAAATGGCTTCATATGATCATCATCATTCAATAAAAGAGCATTTTTGGCATGATCAGTCATATTTTCAATATCAATGCCAAAATTTCACAATTTCTGCCAGGGTATGCAAACTTTTGAGCAGAACTGTACCTCCGTTTGAAGATATCTTCTCACTTCTTGTGTCTACAGGACAGGAAGTGAATGGAAACCTACCTTATGAGGGATAGGTGGCAAAAAAGTTGAGAGTGGATTTAACCCACTCCTAATCTATCCCACATGAAAAACAGTTTTGGTGTTAGAAATAACTTAAGTCTAGATGCTAAAAATGTATAATTTCCAGAAAGTCTTTGAAGAACTACAACTTCAATGTAAACCTGACTTGCCCTAAAACGTTACAGAAACGTACTAATGTGATGTCACCTTTTGGTGCCTGCAAGTACCTGTACTGTGCTACAAAATCTCTGCTTCCCGAAAGATCCCCTTTGGCCCCTATACTCAGGTGTTACATAGGGTCTCAAATTCTGTTCATCTCTATTTTAAATCTGTCCCTACCACTGCTAAATTCTGCCTCTGCCATTCAACTCTTAAAGTGTTACTAAACCCACAACAGTAAAATCAGTCTGTATATGTAGTAAAGCATGCTTGTTATAGTCCCTGTGGAACATAAGGGGTTAATCCTCAGCACTGTGTAAAAATGCTGTTTGACCCCAACATCTCTGATCTCCCCCCTTCTTCCAGTGTCTCCCTCTTATCTCCTAATACGACATATCATGTGGAGACTCTGCACATGCTCGGATTGGTGTGTATTGCTAGAGAGGTTTTTTCTTTCCTTGGGAGAGTGCATGTGATCAGCACAGAGCCAAGCAGCACTGTCCAGACAGAGGTCAGGGGTTCTGCATCCTCCTAAAGAAAACTTCTCCTACAAGCTTTAACCAGTGCTCTGCTGGACACTGATAGAAGTCACAAGACTGCTCTAACTGCTGATGAGAAAATGTATTTAGCAGTTTATATTTACTAAAATAATTGCATTTCCATGTTCTGTGTACTGTGGGAGACCAGATATAGTGAATGCAGGGTCCTGGGTTTAGTAACATTTTTAATGCTCCACAGTTTTCAATCTGAAGACTAGCACAGGTACTTGCAAGCAGCACAAAAGTATCTATACTTCAGAAATGTTGTTACCTTAGATAAATATTAAGCCAAATCAGATGCACTTAGAGGTTAAGGTACAAAGCTGACCCATTTTTTCTTTTCACCAGCCATTTCTGAAGAGAGTACCAAATGCTTTACATTAAAATTCAAAATGGAATTATGCCTGCATAATATGAAAAGTTTTCACCCAGCAGCTCATATGCCATCAATGCTACTCTTAGCAAGCCAAGATGCCTGGCAAAAGAGATTTAACATGAAAACACATAACTAGGCTGCACATTTACTACCACATATACTCATAAGTAACTGAAATAAAAACAGGCCAATGGTGTTCAAATATGAGGCATTTTTAAAATTTATGAACCACTCCTCTATCACATGCATCAACGTAGAGCAATATATATAAAAGCTTCAGGAATTTAAACTAGATATATATCAGTCATATACAAAGCTGACCTTAGAGTCATGGTCACTCAAGATTTTCTTTTGCAAACTTTTTATTGTCAAGAGATGAAACAATAGGAATGTTTCCTGTGCAGGGTGTAAACAATAGATACATAGGCATACATCAATGTCATCAAGAAATTGGACTGGGAAGGCAAGCCTTGGCATATAAACTGCCCACACAGGCCAGTTAGACATCCTAGCCAGGATGTTCTGTACTGAGGTTAGCCTAGTTTCAAGGTTCTAAAAGGTAAACAAGAAGGAGAAGGAATAAAAGACAATGCAAAAAAATCAAAAGCAGCAGTAAGATGAGAACATGAAAGCTGAAGGATGACAGGAGAAAAGGGGGGGGGGGGATGAAGAGAGAAGGTATTCCTCTTTGCTGCTCAGAGTCAAGCATTCAATGCTTGCCTATAGGTAACTAAGGGTAGCTGGGTCCAGGGTAGGTAGAGTATAGCAGAGCCAATGCTAGGAAGTTTTTCATTGACAAGTAACATATTCACATATGCCTTTTACCTCATAGAAATGAACTGTTTAGCTGCAATGAAGAGGGGAGTAGCCAGTTTTTGTTGGGCTACAGTGTGTGCCAGGATGGAGTGGTGCAACAGAGCAGTTTCTGGGTCTTTGGGAATTAAAATGTGAAACAAAATCTAGATAAGGCTGAAATTTGTGGACCAAAAGGAAATTAGGTTTGGGCACAGCCACCAGACATCACTTTTCTGACTGCAATCTTTAAAGCATCTGTTGGAAGAACTTTGGATATCTGTACCCAATACCAATGGCATACCACCTGATAAGCAGATACCTTGGTGTTAGCATTAAATGAACATTTAGAAATTCTAGATTGGGCTTTGCTACAAACCTCTAAAGTCATCGGGCGGTTAAGTTCTGTAACGACTGTGTGCAATAGGGACATGGAACCTGTATGCGACATCCATTCTTGTTTTTTATGAGCAATGACCTTCCTCCCCTCTCTCCTCCTGAAAACTGGAATTTGTAGCTGTAACTTTTAACAAACTTCAAAAGAACTTCTTATCCTAATTAAAACACAGAGCTGGCCAGGCTGTAAACAGCTAATTAGTTTTGGCAGGATGTCTGTTTCCACCAACCATGGAAAACACTTTCCTCTGCCCTATCATAAAACAATAATAACTCAGTAAAGCAATCACATATGACCTGTAAGGCCATTAAGGCTCTAGGAATGCGGAGCGTGCCATGAAACGTCTATTCCACAACTTAACAATTCCTCATACAATTTATAGAATTTAACAGGAACAGGACACATTAATAACAGGTATATATTTGAATGGGGAATATCATACCAAACAAATCAAGGTCATACATGACTATGTTAGCACATACAAAAGGGGAAAAAGCAGTATCCTGCCTCCTGGGTGACAAGGTATGCTGTGTTTTGTATCCCTGGGTTCGAAATATAATTCTGAATATTAATCTGCCAGTTGCTAGAATACCACATGCACACATTGGAAGTTATTAATATTAGTGTAAAATTGTATTTGGGAATTGGGCATAAACGTAGTGGCCTCCCAGCACCCATCCCTTAAACCGGATTATTGGTCAGTTGGTCTCTGTCCACGCCCCCTTGATATCATAGAAAAGGGACTGACAGTACTTGTGAAGATGGAGCCCTCGTTTAACAACAACCAAGGAACATCTTAACGAACTTGAAAGCCAAGGCAACGTTTTTGCTTGGACAATTGGGCTCTGCTAAAACCAGGACTTTGCAAGTATTCTGCCTTCTTAACTCTTTACTTTTATCTCTCTGTTGCATTGTTCTCTTTAGGTCTTTGTAACATCCTTTTTTGTAAATATTTTATTTTTGCACCATTTGATTAACCTCCCTGGTGGTCTGATTATGTCAATATTTTTGAATGTCAAAGCAGTACATTGTTTTGTATGGAAATTTGTTGTTTTATATTGTAGGCCTGTAATTCTTAGGAATAACTCACTTAAATCTGTCCAAACAAGAATCTAGTAAACATCTCAGGTATGATAAAGTTTGAAACACTAAATTATAATATAATAATTATAAAAAATAATAATATAATAATAATACATTTAATTCAATAATGTAATCAAACTAAAAACACTGAAATTCTTCCAAACAAAGGTGCAATATTACTAGACACTGCATATTGATTTAGTAAACATCTCGGGTATGAAAAATTTTAAAACATGGGACTGCACAAAGTCCGAAGTCACAATCAGAACAATGGAACCTGGTTTCCTTTCTGATTTTCTTTCTACTGTCATCTTGCTTTGGGCAACAAACCACTTTTTCTTGATTGGTGGGATGTAGTCCATGAAGTGATGACCAGTCAGGCGTTCTGGGTTGACAACACCTACAGCACGACTTCTAGCTCTATTCACAGCCATTTATGGTTTTTGGTGGTTCACAAAGATACATTCAGCAACTTTCCAAATGAAGTCAGAATCAATCACAAGCTTGTCACTCTTTTTTTTTTTAGTAGAATGTAGGCATTTCACAAGCAATGCTCAAGAAGATGCCTGAAGATCTTCTTGTAGTACGTCTTTTGCTGTTCCTCATTGCTGGGTAGAATGATGGCTCTGTCAACACCTCCCATGGTGTTATTGTAGTCTATCACTACTTGTGGCTTCATGATTTATTTCCCACCTTTGCCGTACCATAACAGTGGAGGTATTATGAATTGTACTCATTAGGCACACATCTTTCTTGTCACGCCACCGCAGTGCCTTCATTTTGCCTTTCTGCCAGGCAACCATTTCTCCAGTCTTCAGCTTTTTATTGCCAAACATTGGCGACATGTTGCACCAGTTAGCCCTAACGGTTCCAAAGGCATCTGTTTTATTTTGCAGAATAAACTCATAAAGTTCAGGAGACATAAATATGTTGTCGGTTGCTATGCAATAGCCCTGATTTAGCAATGGCTCAATGAGTAAAAGAACGGAAGATGTTGCCATTCCATAGTTGCTGTATGTTGGATTGAATTTTGTTCCTTTTCCAGTGTATATGACTGAATTCCAAATGTAGCCAGTTGACTATTTGCATAGCATGTAGGATTTTACATCAAATTGTGTTGTCTTTGATGCAATGTATTTTACCCGGCTGAGCCTTCCCTTGTAGGCCATTTGACTTTCATCTACAGTTGCAAGAAAAAGTATGTGAACCCCTTGGGATTATGTGGAGTTTTGCATGAATTGGGCATAAAATGTGCTCTGAACGTCATCTAAGTCACAACAATAGAAGAACACAGTCTGCTGAACATAATACTACACAAACATTAGATGTTGTCATGGTTTAATTGCACATAACATGTAAACATTCACAGTGCAGGGAGGAAAAAGTATGTGAACCTTTGGACTTAATAACTGCTTGACCCTCCTTTGGCAGCAATAACCACAACCAAACGTTTCCTGTAGTTGCAGATCAGACCTGCACAACGATCTGGAGTAATTTTGGACCACTCCTCTTCACAAAACTGTTTCAGTGTAGCAATATTCTTGGGATGTCTGGTGTGAATCGCTCTCTTAAGGTCATGCCACAGCATTTCAATCGGGTTGAGGTCAGGACTCTGACTGGGCCACTCCAGAAGGCGTATTCTGTGCTGTTGCAGCCATTGTTTTGTTGAATTACTTGTATGCTTTGGGTCATTGTCCTGCATCACCCATCCTCTGCGGAGCTTCTGTTGGCGGACAGATGGTCATACGTTTTCCTGCAAAATGTCTTGATAAACTCTGGAATTCATTTTCCCATCAATGACAACAATCCGTCCAGGCCCTGAGGCAGCAAAGCAGCCCCAAACCATGATGCTCCCTCCGCCATGTTTTACAGTGGGGATGAGGTTTTGATGTTGGTGTGCTGTGCCTTTTTTTCTCCACACATAGTGTTGTGTGTTCTTCCCAAACAACTCAATCTTGGTTTCATCTGTCCACAGTATATTTTGCCAGCAGTGCTCTGGAACATACAGGTGCTCTTTTGCAAACTTCAAACGTACTGCAATATTCTTTTTGGACAGCAATGGCTTCCTCCGTGGTGTCCTCCCATGCACTCCATTCTTGTTTAATGTTTTCCTTATTGTAGATGTGTCAACAAAAATGTTAGCATGTGCCAGAGATTTCGATAGGTCTTTAGCTGACACTCTGGGATTCTTCTTTACCTCATGCAGCATTCTGCGCTGTGCTCTTGCAGTCATTTTTACAGGACAACCACACCTACGGAGAGTAGCAACAGTGCTAAACTTTCTCCATTTGTAGACAGTCTGTCTTACCGTGGACACATGAACATCAAGGCTTTTGGAGATACTTTTGTAACCCTTTCCAGCTTCATGCAAGTCAACAATTCTTGGTCGTAGGTCTTCTGAGAGCTCTTTTCTGCGAGGCATGGTTCACATCAGACAGTGCTTCTTGAAACCAGTAAACCCAAAACAGGTGTGTGTCTTTTAAGGGCAGGACAGCTGTCAGCAACACATTCAATATCATCACACTGATTGGAGTCAAGGTTGGCTCACTCCTGGCTCCAATTAGCTCTGGGAGAAGTCATTAAGCTAGGGCCTCACATACTTTTTCTTCCCTGCACTGTGAATGTTTACATGTTATGTGCAATTAAACCATGGCAACATCTAATGTTTGTGTAGTATTATGTTCAGCAGACTGTGTTCTTCTATTGTTGTGACTTAGATGACGTTCAGAGCACATTTTATGCCCAATTCATGCAAAACTCCATGTAATCCCAAGGGGTTCACATACTTTTTCTTGCAACTGTATGCATATATTTCTTTCTGGCACATAGCTGGAAATTGGAAATTCTTTAGAATCATTTGTATAAAAGTAACCATCATCTGAACAAATGTCATATTACCTTTGTCCAATAAAAAATAACAGAAGGGTCAGGTCAAGTCAAAGAGTGATAGCCATTCTGGGTCCTTGACCTACCATTGACTACTAGTGGCTGCTCATAGGCTTTAAGAGATGTATTTAGGTTTGGTCAAAGTTGGCCTAACTTAGGTAGGGAGAGGTGCAACATAAGTGGACTGACGACCTCAAGGAAAAGTCTGGGGAAGTACAGGAAGGTGAAGGAAGGGCCAATCCCCAGGAGATTGGCCCTTTAGAGGAGACTATGTTTTTAGGAGGGTTGGGCTCTCTATTAGGGTCCATTAAAGTATAGTTTATTAATCATGTAGGGTCCCTCAGAAGGAGGTTGTTTTGTTCTTGCTTGAATGTAGGGGTGCATTTTTCCTCTGTGTTATATACTGTCATTTTATTAATATATATAAAATTTATTTTATTAATGGAGAGTTTTGTAGGAAATAGATGTGGCTCATCTCTTAGACTTTCCCCTGTCAAGAGTGCCAGAAGGACATTTTGCCAACAACATTTGGTAATAAAGTTTAATTCTGAAATTCTGTTTTTAGTGGCACTTCCTGATGTCCATGTGTAAGGCAGCTACTGTATAACGTAGTTTATCAGTTATTAGATATTATAAATAGAGCCTATTAATAGATAGCAGTGCAAACTGTAAATGTCTTTGTTAGGATTTTTCTAGCATCTCAGTTCAGGTCTTCCCGAAGCAGAGACCATCTCCTGATCCTGCTGGTGCAGAGAGAGCAGGTTTTGTGCTTCCTGTTTTATCTTTTTGACTTTCAAGTAAAGACAAACAAAGCGCAGTCCAGGGATTTACACCACTTCCTCCTCTTTGTGCAAACTGCCTGTATAAATGCAATACAGTCTCACAGTAAATGAGCATTTTGTAGAAGGCATATGAACTGACTTGTTCATTGTCAATCTATTACATCCAGATGGCGCAGTCCTTGGACCATGTGGAGGACAAGAGAGGGAATACTGTAAGGTTAATTTGCTAAAGAACTGAAAGCTTAGCTTAGTAATTAAAGTGAAGTGATATTCATCTAAATCATCCAATCATTTGCAAGCCAATACTTTTGATCCACATAATTAAATATTTAAAGCGAACAAAGTTTTATCTCAATCATTAAGCTATGTGGACAGTATTATTGCTAAGTGTTTGGTTTGCTAAATTAACTAGTTTTCCAATGTTTTGTGCACAACAGAAGGATTATATAATAGTAACAAGCTGTAGAGTGTCATGACACCTAAAGCACAAGTGACCTTGCAAGGCAGCAGGACCATGTAGGGATTAAACCTCTCTATATTCTGCTTGAGGCAGATGCTGTGGCACCATTGCAATCTTTTTGTATCAGGCTCCCCATTGTTCCTGCTTCTCACATGGGGAAAATCCATAGACATCACCTCAGGAATTCTAGGCAAGGCCCAGCCTAGCTTAACCAAGATACAGTCCCATTATTGAGTAATTTCCTGTCTGTGTAAATCTAATAAGTCCAGGCCAGTGGCAGCTGTTACTTTTGTAGCGCCCTCTGGTGTACAGAGTTCGTAAGTGTAGTTAGAGCCTGGGTGTGAGTCAGTGAGTTTACTATAGGTCAGGCTGGAGGGCTGTACAGGTTAGGCCTCTGGTAGCTCCCCCTGGTTCTGGAAGCTTGGGGAAGTTTATAGAAGCTAGTGGGTGGAGGCGAGAAGGTTCTGATCTGCATATTCATGGGAGTCTGACTAAGCCCAAGAAGGTGGCAGACAGGCCCATCAATATGAGAGAACCTGGTCATCTGGGGAGTTGGGTGGAAGATGGAGTACTGAGGTGTGCTGCTTTGTAGCTTGGGAGGGGCCCCTGGAGAAGGGGGGTTCTGCTTTCAGATTGGAGGTCGGAAGGATGGGAGAAGGAAATTGACAGTGAGAACTCCACTGCCCTACAGTCCACTGAGGAAGGATAGCCTGTTGGCCTGGAAGGAAACCAGCCCAGCAGAAAGCCTGAAAGCAGTTTATCCAAAGCTCCAGGAGACAATAAAAGTGTGAATACCTCTATACCCCTAGGGTCTACAGGAGAGAGGGCCAGTTCTCACAAGGACAGGGCTTCAAGTCTGTTCCTAGAATCTCTTGCTCCTGGATACTCTTCAATGACAGCCAGGTGGATGTGCAATTTCTAGCTGGGGTCTGAAGAGATTCACTTAGAGGGGACCAAGTGCTCCTCACACTGGTACTGATCTGGCAGAGACTGATGCCACTTCGGAGGGAGTAAAATGCCCAGGACCCTACATTGTAGAATTTAGGAAGTCAACTCATGGGGCCCCTGTGTCCTCGCCCACACCCAAAAAAGCCTATGAAAAAGCCAATGAAAGGTACCAGGGGCATCTCATGGGGCCCCCTACTGCCCGAGGGCCCATATGGTCAGTCCTCCCCTGCTCTAGACCCTATCCAAGTTGTTTACTCCTAAATAAAAACAATAAAAACAAGATCATGGACTGGCTACTGACTCAGAATGAAAGTTGGAAAATGGAAAGTAGGGGGACCTAAAACCAGCAGCTATCAAGGAGGTAGCACTACATTACACAAGTGCTAATAATACTTGTGAGCTAATATGGTGATAATCAAAAATGTGCTATATTAATCAATCATAAAAAAATCAAAAAATGAATACACATGTGGTTCGCTAGCTCCATACACTAACTCATAAACAGTGCCAAAAAATCTTAATAAAAATTATTAGTGCTGCGCTCCTGTGTTATTTACCCATACTAAAATGTGATAGTAAATGAATAAATAATAATATCAAACTAATACAATTTTGTGATTAATGTGCATGTGCAAATGGTGTTGGGGAGAAAGGGGAAAAAAAACAAAAACAAAAAAAACAAAAAAAAACTTTTCAATATGATAAACAATTGTGATCTCCAGAAATGTCTGTATACAATGAACAGTCCTCTTGAGAGATGGAAGAAACCTGTGATAGTCAATAAGTGGACAATACCAATAAATACTGCTCTATTATGCACTCACCTCCTTGTTAGCCCAAAATATTAGGCTAAAATCGCTTTTGTCCTAAAGGACAGATGTAACTAATCATGCTCCAAACAGTCCTTCAAGGGTAATTCCTCATAGCAGTATATAAATATTCCACCTGGTAGTTCTCCAAATATATGCTCACTGTGCTGGATGAGAATGGATGGATGGATGTCTCACCTCCAGGGATCTATCTCTCCTCTTATCCCTTCCAGAACTCCAGGGATCTATCTCTCCTCTTATCCCTTGCAGAACTCCACATACGTTTGCCAAAAGAAAAGAAGAAATGGTGCCTTATCCTTTTAAAACACTTTAATATGTCAATACAGGTCCCACTCACATTTTAAACAATAAAACCATGCCTCTAGTAATCAGCCTCTGTGTGTGCTCTGCACACTTCCTATACTCGCCGTAGACTATCCGACAGATCGTGGTGACGTCAGAGCCCCTCCCCTACGCATTACGCCACCGGGTCACGTGGCTTCATCAGGGGGAATTTGTTTTTTATTCATTTATTATTTATTCATTTACTATCACATTTTAGTATGGGTAAATAACACAGGAGCGCAGCACTAATAATTATAGCACTACATTACACGTCACTGGCATATGACTTGATCAATGTGGCAAACTTTTCTTTTTTCACATCTTTGAGTGCAAATGCGAATGTTACAAATGGAGATGAGCTGACTGTTTGGTCTGAACCTAGGTTCAAACAGAATTGTGGCTGTTCGGGCATTCAGACAAAATACCATGGTCATGTTTGATGTTAGCACTATTCCCTCCTCTTCCTTTATATAGCTGATGACAGCTTGGGGAGCTGTCATTCAGCTAGTGTTACCATTGGGATTGGTTGTGAGCACTAGGTTATCATTTTTTTTCTTTCAACGAGTCAGCTGGTGGCAGGTGTTATGATTGACAATGGATTTACAACAAGGGGTTTAAAGTGGTTCTAAAGGCTCAAGGTTTTTCACCTTTATGCATTCTATGCATGAAAGTAAATAACCTTCCGTGTGTAGCAGCCCCCCCAGCCCCTCCTAACACTTACCTGAGCCCCATTCCGATCCACAGATGTTTATGAGAGCCTCAGTTCTCTGGGACTCTCACTCCTGAGCCAATCAGGAGAGGGAGGGGGCGGAGCTGATCAACGGCTCTGTGTGTGAATGGACTGGGGAGTGCACCTGCTTGGGTGCCTCCATAACAAGCTACTTGCTGTGGGGGCAGCTGACAGGAGGAAGGGGCCAGGAGCGCTGGTGGGGGGACCCAAGAAGAGGAGGTTCCGTGCCCCTCTTTGCAAAACCACTGCACACAGCAGGTAAGTATAATATGTTTGTTATAAAAAAAAACAAGACTTTAGTATCACTTTAATTTGGGGATTATTATTTTTTAACAAAGGACTTGTCAAACATTTGAGTGTCTTTATTTCCAGGTTACAACTTTTTTTTTTTGATGATATGTACCCCATACTCATTCACATAGGTTGGCGCTGGTATCTGGGGGCCCCCTTATTATTAAAGGGGGGCTTTCAGATTTCAACCCTTATCCTCATCAACATAGGGACAAGTCCCAGAGGGGAAGTTCCTGGCAAGGCACCCCCTCCATGTTAAGGGCATGCGGTCTGATATGCTGGTATGGTTCAAGGGTGGGAGCACAAATGTCTCCCCTTTCCTGGACTGCTAGGTTGCATGCATGGATTGGTCTGGTCTGGTCCAGTCTTTTAGGGGACCTCACACATTTTTTTGTTTTTTTGCAAGAGGTACCCCCTTAAAATTCATACCAGACTCAAAGGGTTCAAAAATGCTAAATATACAGTTTAAATTGCTGGCAAATTACATTTATTGACATCTTCCTAATACAAAAAAAGCATACGGACCACTCCAAAGGTCCCCCAATATAAATAGCAGACTCTTGGTGGGTTCTGTGGGGTGTTTTTTTTTTATAAATAGAGAAGCTGTTAGTGACAGCTGTCAAAGTAATTTACCCACAATTTTAGAACTTTCTTTTCTGTAAATGTAATTGCTGCTGCAGCACTTTCTGTACATCACGTAAATGCGCCCCTTCATAGGCAGGATTAGGACACTCTCCAGGCATGTTATGGAATTGGACATTTTTAATGTTTTACTTTAAGCATATAAAAAAAAATCACTGCTCCTAACCGCATGGAATTTTTAAACATATTCTTGCAACACATGTTCCCCAGGGCAGTGAACATCCCCCCACCCCATGCTATTTTTTGACACCCTCTTGCATATTAGCCCCCCAAAAATGGGTATTTTTAATTTGACAGATTTAGCGATCATTGATTTCAATAGGGTTTGCAACTTAAGGGGCTTTCTTCTAACTGACTAACCAGACCAGCTTTTCTCAAACTTTTTGACCCCAAGGAACCCTTGAAATAATTATAGGTCTCAGGAAACACCCGCTAGAAAGGATTCTGCCTACAGAACTTAGTACATTAGCAAGAAAGTCTTAAATAAAAGAATAATGGGTATAGGATTATAACTTTTTTTTTAAATGTTTGAACTGGATGAACTTTTGTCTTTTTTCAGCCAGATAACTATGTAACTATGTAATAAGTAAAGTGGAACACCTAGCGTATTTGATAACCAGGACAAACTATTCGGTTATCAACCACTACAAAATGGTTGTAAGTTATCTTGAAATGAATAACAACTAAAAAAAAAAAAATACAGTAAAAAACTGTGGTGTCCTCTTACAGTATTCATTGTAGAATTGGTATGGTGGTTAGTGGAAAATTGCCCCCTTGCAATAGTGGTCAATCCACCATTGTCCACTGCTCAAGGAACCCCTCAGAAGGAACCTTGGTTGAGAAACGCTGAACTAGACTATATGCATTTGTCACAAATGAATAGGGACATCTTGTGGTGCTAAGGAATTACAACAAGCATATCCCTATGTAAATACAAAAACGTCCTACGCTCCCGGACAATCTTACCTAAAGTAACGGAGAATACTAAAAGTACACTACTGTCAAATACGCAGTATAAGCAGATACAAGCAGCCTATTCTTCCCACTGAGTATGTCTGATTTTCTACCTGATCCCATCCATACTGGGTTGCACCTCTTCCCAGTAATTGTGGCTACAAATGACTGTATAAACTCAGATGAAAGGTAATGTTTTTTAAGAACAGGTTAAGATAATGTGATTGGACTTTGAATCAAACACCATAAATCTGGGAAATGCAGACTGAGCATATTAGAAAAGTTTAGTAATGGCAATCTACAAACAGACACTTATAGATAATGTCAGGCTCAGGGACGGACTGACCATTTGGAACTGCACTGCCCGAGGGCCCGGGGTCAGTAGGGGGCCCCATGAGCTGCCCCTGGTACCTTTTTCATAGGCTTTTTTGAGTTTGGGCAAGGACGCAGGGGCCCCATGATCCCCTATTGCCCCCCATGAGTTGTCAGTCCGCCCCTGGTCAGGCTTATTATTCTGTGCATGCCATTGTTTTCTTTTCCTTTCCATTCTGCTCAAGGTGGCCATGTGAACTAAGGGCAGATGACTCCATCTCCCTTTACTTCCTGGAACTCTGGGTTGGTCTCCTGGAACATGTGACGGTGCGCATCATCTGAAGGGGAAAGCACTAGTGATGTAGCCTTCCGTGGATGCATCTGTGAGGCTCTGGTTACATCACCAGCAGGGGTGGACTGACAACTCATGGGGCCCCCGGGCAATAAGGGATCATGGGGGCCCTGTGTCCTTGCCCAAACTCAAAAAAGCCTATGAAAAAGGTACCAGGGGCATCTTATGGGCCCCCTACAGACCCCGGGCCCTCTGGCAGTGCCCAAGTTTCCAAATGGTCAGTCCGCCCCTGATCACCAGTGCCTCACTCTACCAGGAAGTTGAAAAACAGTAATTGTGGGTAAAAGCAACAAAAGATTTAACTAATGAGATGATTTCATATCAGCACAAAGAGGTCTATTCTGATGTGATGTTTAGTGAAAGGAGGGAAAAGGCTCATTTTAAAGCAGAACTTCACTCTCTCAATCGACATGGACTATTTTTAATCCTTACGCTGTTAGCAAATAGGTAGGAAAGTATATCATATTTATTTGTTTTAAACTTTTTTTTTAATTTCTTCAGTTATTTCCTGGTTTCCATGCCTAGGCAAATGATGTCATACATCCCAGCAGTCTTCAGAAGGGGTGGGAGGGTTCTCAGCTCAGCCTATGCCTGATCTAAGGGCAGATGGATTTCAGAAAGTAACTGATACATGAATCATCTGCCCTAACTCAAGATGGTCACTGCCAAAACTGCCAGGGGGTGTTTTTCAAATTGTTTTCTTAGCAAAATATAGTATGGAGACATGGATGGATGGGGGAGTTTGCTTTGAATATTAAATATGAATTAAATAGCATTTTTGGTTTGTGGTGCTCAGAAGCAGTGCAGTTCCACTTTAACTTTTCCTTTGCAGATCAATCTTGGTCAAGCTCTGCCTTTCCTTCCTCTGACTCCCCTAGTTTATCACTGAGGTCTCCTATCACAATAAAGAAAAGCAGATCCAAGAGCAAATAGAAAATGTCTCTCTTTTTTCAGCCAACCATTCAAATTGCAACAGTGCCACTTACGGAAAAGAGCTTTACAGTATGGGTACAGTCTATTTTAGGTCACACAAGCTCCCTCTGGCTGTATTCATCAATCATAGGTGCAGCCTAACCATGAGGAACATCCTGTCCCCCTCACCTAAGGCTGACCATACACAATCCAATCCGATCATACAATGTGATTTCAATCTGTCATTAACATCTGTAACACAAATGCTTTGCTCTAACACAGAGTTAATTGTAGACTTTATGATTAAACCTTATGTTACACTGAAGCATGACAGTGATGACGACTCTGGCGGGTGTATATACCATGTTGTACGACAATGTTTATTTTACACTGAAATAAATCTCTATAAAGTTTATTTGACACCAGAATATGTGGGATGCAGCTTTCCAGTTTATGACAGCTATATGAGTGCATGATAAAGTCCATTGTGCTGTCTATTTTCTATTTCCTAACCTCAACTCCTATGTTAACCCTAACTTAAAGTGACTCTAATAGCATGTTTTTTTAAAATTAAAATAAAAAAAGATGGTACTCAACAATATTGCATAAGTGATCCCTTACCTCTCCATTGGCGGTCCCCTGCTGGTGTTGTCCCTCCTTCTTCATACAGGTGCCCCCATAGCAAGCCCTGTGCTATGGGGGCACCTGTACAGGTGCACTCTAGAGCTGGGCTGTATGCATCCATAGACATACACAGCACATCTCAGCCACACCCTGCTCCCTCCTCACAGGATTTGACTCAGAGCAGCATGAACTTATGGCTCCCCTTGCTGCCTGTGTTCTGTGAGACAAGGAAGTGGAGAAATGGTACTGCAGATGGGAGACCACTGGGGTGGGGGTGGGAATGTGGCAGTTAGCTGGCATTTATGAAAGTAATACAGGAAATATATTAAGGTAAAGACTTTAGAGCCACTTTTAAGCTAAGCTCTGGGCAGTTCTATTTTTATATATAAAGAAGTTGAATAACCACTTCAAGCACGGACACTTTCACCCCCTTTCTGCCCAGGCCAATTTTCAACTTTCAGCACTGTCACACTTTCAGTGACAATTACTCAGTCATGCAACACTGTACTCAAGTGAAATTTTTATCATTTTTTTGAGATGGATAGAGCTTTCTTTTGGTGACATTTATTCACCACTAGGGTTTTTATTTTTTGGTATACTTGAAAAAGACCAAAAAAAAAATAGTTTTTCTTTTAAAATGTTGCAAACAAATAATCTTTCTTCATAAATCTAGGCAAAAATATATTGTGATATCTTTTTTGGTAAAAAATACCCCATATCAGTATCTAGAAAAAAATTTATAATTTTTCAAAGCATTTTTTGGGGATTTTTATTTATTTTTGTTACCGTTTTAATTAATTAATTTTTTACATACTGTCACCATAGTAACACTAAACTACGCGGGGGGTGATCAGGATTTTTTTTTTCACACTGTGATTGCTTTTATAGCCATGCTGGCTGTAAAAGCAATCATTTCTCACTCTCTGGCTGCATTCCTGCAGCCATTGAGAAATAATGTGAGAGCTGTGATTGGTCACAGCTTATCACATGGTACAAGGCTGCTGTAAATGGCCTACCATGTGATCTCTGTGTTCGATTACAGAAAATGACAGGAAATTACATCTTGTTTACTACTGTGCATGTGATCGCTGTTTGGCCAATCAATGATCACATGGTACTGGGGCAGCCCACAGCGACCTGATACAGCGGGCACAGATTGCACCGCTGCACGCTCCCAGCAAGTGTGCACAGATGAAAGATGCAGGGGGACATTTAGAAAAGTCCATCCACGTTAGTGCTGCTCCTGTCCACCCGTTTATGTGGATGGACTGGACGGGAAGAGGTTAAGGGTCTGTGTTGACAGTTTTGGGTTGTGTCAATGGCATGACTTTGAGATACTTTATGATTAATGGATGCATTTGCCCTCCAGCTGTACTCCTTCTGACCTGCATTGGACCTGCTTCAGGTTTTACATTTCCATAGCCATCTAAATCGAATTTATTTAATTCACTTTAACAAAATTAGGAAAACTGCTTACTATGGGCAACAGTAACATGTCGGTTCTTGTTTCTGTAAATTAGCCCCATTGAGTAATGAAACAAGTCCTGCACGAACTGTCATTTGAGACACAGTAGGTGTTATATTACCATGCTATGCATACTAGGATTCCAACTGTTTATCAGGGGATCACTTGCCCTTTAACCACTTGCCTACCAGGCACTTATACCCCCTTCCTTACCAGGCCAATTTTCAGCTTTCAGCGCTGCCGCACTTTGATTGACAATTGCGCGGTCATGCAACATTGTACCCATATGAAATTTTGATCATTTTTTTCTCACAAATAGAGCTTTCTTTTGGTGGTATTTAATCGCCACTGGACGCTTTACTTTTTGCGCTATAAATTAAAAAAAGTGCAAAAAATTTGAAAAAAAAAAAAAAGTTTATTTGTTTCTTTTATAAAATTTTTCAAACAGGTATTTTTTCTCCTTCACTGATTTGCGTTGATGAGGCGGCACTGATGGGCACTGATAGGCGGCACTGATGGGCACTGATAGGCAGCACTAAAGGGCACTGATAGGCAGTACTAATGAGGTGGCACGGATAGGCGGCACTGATAGACAGCACTAATTAGGGGTCACGGATAGGCGGCACTGATATGCAGCACTGATAGGCGGCACTGATAGGTGACACTGATGATGGGTACTGATAGACGGCACTGACTGGCATCACTTCTGGGCACTGACTGGCGGCACTGACTGGCACAACCCCTGGGCACTGACTGGTGGCACTGACTGGCAGCACTGCTGGGCTGCACTGGTGGGTGGCACTGGTGGACAGCACTGGTGGGTGGGCACAGGTGGGTGGCACTGGTGGGCACAGGTGGGTGGCACTGGTGGGCACAGGTGGGTGGGCACAGGTGGGTGGCACTGCTGGGCACATGTAGGTGGCACTTCTGGGCACAGGTAGGTGGCACTGCAGAGTGGCACAGGTGGGTGCACTGCTGGGCACAGGTGGGGGCACTGCTGGGCACAGGTGGGGGCACTGCTGGGAATGGGTGGGCGGGGCTAGTGGGCGCACTGCTGATCGGAACTTGCGGGGGTCACTGCTGGGCACCAATCATCAGGGCACTGATCATCAGTGCCCTGATGATCGGTGCCGATCCCCGCTCTGACAACTGCCGGTTCTCGGCAGTACTTTCCTCACGATCTGACAGCGTGAGGAAAGTGCAGCCGAGAACCGGCACTTGCATTTTCCTGTGATCAGCGTGTCATTGGACACCGCTGATCACGTGGTAAAAGGCCGGTGGGATCGGCCTTTCACCACATCACGTGATCAGCTGTGTCCGTAGGACACAGCGATCACGGAGATCGCCGGGTGCGCGCCCCCTGGGGCGCGCAGGAGAGCGCGTTCTGGGAGGACGTCATATGACGTCCACTCAGAACTGGCCGGCCGCGGTGAAGCCGTCTTTCGGCTATGCGCGGTCGGCAAGTGGTTAAGCTAAATTTCCCTTAAATGTGGAACTTTACACTCTGCATCAACATCATCTATGTTTAATCCTTATACTGCTGGTCGTAGCAAATAGATAGGAAGCTAAATTTCATCTAGCCCATTTAAAACTTTTTTTTTACATTGTCACAGTAACTTCTGGATTCTTAGCCTAGGTCAAAATGATGTAGCCTGCAGGCTTCTGGGATATCATTGTCATACACCCCAGGCATCTTCATGGGCATTTTGTTCATCTTGCAAGACTGAAGAATGGGCTTTTTTCAGCTCATCACGCCCTCCTTCCTGCATGCCTGACCTTCCACAAGTGCACCCAAAGGTGGTTCACCTTGCAAGGGTAAGGCCATGAGATTTTCAAGGGCTTCATTTGGTCAGATGGATTCAAAGAAGTAAATGCTAAATGAATGATCTGTCCTTACTCAACATGGCTATGGATAGAACCTTGGGGGGGGGGGGTTTGGAAAGTGATTTCTCTACAAAATAGAGCACAGAGACATGTCTGGATAGGTTTAAATATTACCCAAAGAGTGAATAAAAGCAGATAAACTGTATTTGAGCACCACAAACTAAAAATGTTAATTCATTTTTAATATTCAAAGCAAACTCGCTTGTCCATCCACGTTTTTTGCTTTCATCCACATTTCTTGCTTTATTTTTTTTAGAAATCACTTTAACACCCCCTATCATTTCCAGTAGTGGCCATCTTGAGTAAAGGCAGATGATTCATGTATCATTTACTTCCTTGAAGTCATCTGCCCCTTGGCCAGGCATTTAGACAGGTGGGTGTGGTTAGCTGAGAAAGCCCCTCCTCCAGATGAAAGAACAAAAAAATGCCCATGAAGACTCCTGGGAGGTATGACATTATTTTGGCCAAGGCCAGAAACCAGGAAGCAACTGAAGAAATGTAAAAAAAGAAAGGTTAAAACAAGTAAATATAAAAGCATCTATCTATCTATGTACTAATGCTAGCACCATAGGGATTAAAAATAGTTAACGTTGATTGAGAGAGTAAAGTTCAGCTTTAATCAGTAAATTAAATTTATACAGGAAGTTTGTCATACCTATTAAATAAAAGAGCATGTTTTCACAATGGTGTATAAATTGCCTTTAAAATGTATCTAGACCTTTGCCCAATTCTGATTTTGAAGGATAATAAAAATTACACTGACATTTTATATGATCATTTGATTTCCAATCACTGAGGCACAAAATTAATATTTATATTTGACAATTTATGTTAGACAAATGTCGTTTAAAAGTGCACAGGTTCTGAATCCCCCCAGTTTATTATTCTGTAGCGCTACCCCCAAAACTTCAATTGCCCAATAAAAATCATTACAGTGCTGTGGAAGCAGGCCCAAATCCATAGAAAAGGTTGCACAAAAGTATTGCTGCTCTGACATGTCAGCACTACGGCACACGTATCAGCAACGCTTGCTGAGGAGATCAGTAAATAATAAAACATAATATATCATATAGAATAGCTACCCATGCCATACTGTAATTACCTTTCCTTTTTAATCCGTGGTGCTGTAATTTTCTGTACAATTCAATGCACTATGGCAAGCTGGAGATGTTCTGTACACTGTTGATGTACAGAATGCCTCCAAATATGTTATTTCTTGTTTGTTTGCTCACTGATTTTCCAGAAAAGTCTGCGCTAAGATATAAGTCAGATTTTAGGCATCCTCTGCAGCCTAAATTTCATTTTTAGTGAGATACTCTCTAAGGGTTATTTACTCCTAAAGGGATGGAAACTGCAATTTTCCTCACTAGAACACTGAAAATGCACCAGCTGAATATAACTAACACAGACCCTCCCATTCAGAATCAGTATGCGCAGGACATGTTCAAACAAATAGCTATTGCTTCACACCATTTGTTAAAATCCTTGAAATGTACATTGATCCCCCAGAGGGGATTTTTCTTTCTTAACAAAAGTAGGGTTTCTTTTTAAGTGCTTCTGTGCTCTTTTTGACTTTAACCTCTTTCCGTCCGGCCCATGTCGATAAATGGCCGGATGGGAGCGCTGCCGGTGTGGGGGGACGTTTCTAAACATCCCCCCGCATCTATTGCCTACACAGATCACTGTACGGGACCTCTGTGTGAGGTCCCAATTCATGTGATCACTGATTGGCCAATCAGTGATCACATGAATAGTAGTAAACAAGATGTCACTTCCTGACATCATTCTTACTACTTGTGAATTCTGTGAATGATCACAGAGGTCACATGGTACAAGGCTATTCACAACAGCCTTGTACCATGTGACAAGCTGTGACCAATCACAGCTCGCACAGTATTTCTCAATGGCTGCAAGAATGCAGCCAGAGAGAAGGAGAAATTATTGCTTTACAGCCTTTATGGAAAAAGCAATCAGTGTAAAAATAGAAAACAAAATCTTCATCACTCCTCACAAGTAGTACAGTGTCACTATGGTGACACTGTACTGCTAGGGTGACAGTATGTTAAAAAAAAACCCAACATAATAATATAAAAAAATAAAATAAAAAATGTAAACATTTTTTGAAAAATTATAATTTTTGGTTATAAACTAATTTTTTTTTTTTACTAAAAAGATAGATGAATACATTTTTGCCATGATTTATGAAGAAAGATTATTTATTTGCAAAATGTTATAAGAAAAACACTTTTTTTTTTCAAAGTGTTGTGAATTTTTCATTTATATAGCAAAAAAAAAATGAAAATCCCAGTGGTGAATAAATACCACCAAAATAAAGTTTTATCTGTCTCAAAAAAATGCTAAAAAATTAATACGGGTACAGTGTTGCATGACCGCACAATTGTCTTTCAAAGTGTGAGAGCACTGAAAGCTAAAAATTGGCCTGGACTGGAAGGGGGTGAAAGTGTCCGCACTTGAAGGGGTTAAATCAAAAATTGACTTCATTTGGATTTTAACATTGTATTTATATATTCTTGTTCTAGGTTTCTGATTGATTTATATTCTGTTTTTCAGCAATAAGAAAAGGAACCCAATTTTCCATAACACATTGAGTTTTACGTGTGTTGAATTACCCAAGACCTATTGGTCATCCAATATGAAATTTGATTTTTGGTGTTGTTGCACCTGTATTTAAAATGGCGCACTTAGTATCTATTCCACTCATTATAGAGTAGTAACCATTTTATTTTTTAGTCACCATTAGAGAATGTGTACACAAGTTTTATTTGTTTTCATTCCCCTACTACCATGACCACATTTCAATTTATGGTACACCTCAAACGTTGGAAACTTACTTTTTTGTGCCTCCACTTAAAATTCATACCAGAGCTGCATTAATCACTCAACGAACTGTTACTAGGGACTTCATTTGCTGCATAATTTGTATTTAGCAAGGGAAAACAGAGACAGTTCAGAGCAAATTGCTGTTTGTTTAGGCTATTTAAATAGCTGCTCTGCATTTCTGTGCAGTGAAATGAAAAAATGCTATTTTACTTCTATTGAGAAGGACCCAAAAAATGTATGGTACCATATGAAAATACATCAACACAAGTTTTTTCCATGTCTTATACTGCATCAGTTGTTTTTCTATAGCGGTTTCATAAGTTCAACCCAAACACAGGATGAAGAAAAAAACACATATGCATGCAGCAATGTACATATAAGTGCACATTAATGCGCAATATATAAATGTCCCCTTAGTCTACCTGGATATTATTTTATACGCTTTCAAAATGTATGCATTTGTATTACTTTTTCGTTTACTCTCTTGGAGTGCTTTTTAATCATCATTTCATTCATAAATCTTCATCCCAGCTGTCTTCAAGATACACAACTTGAATAATGATCCCTTAACTGCAAGGATTTTATCTGTTGTTTTCCACCATAAAACACTGTCACATTAAAAGGAAAAACTAATTTGGAGCTTCAGTAGTTTAAATGAGGATATCATAGGGAGCCAAATGGCACTACAGGGGTTGTTATTTAGCAAAATCAGAGAAAAGCAAAAGTCTAAATAGTTTTCCAATGCTCTGTATACAAATGGTTGAAAGGAAAATGCAGTGAAAAATTAATAAGCGCTGAGCAAACTATTGGCGCTATATAAATCCTGTAAAATAATAATAATAATAATAATAGTATTGCACAACATTTCCTAATAAAAAATATGATTCCTGTACAATAATCAGTTCTACCACTAGATAGCACTGTTTTCATAGCAATGTATTTTAGTGTTTTTTTTTTTTTAAAGATATAAATGAATACAACAGTAGAAGATTTTGTTCTATAACGGCCCATTCACAGCATAGGCTGCACATTAGTGTGCAAATAAAATGTACGTGCTGCTGTATGTTATTAAATTGTGCTGCAATGAGGTTTTAACATGCATTTCATTGCTTTTTTTAATTCATTGTTATGGAATGGTCTCACTATGTTCTGCAGCATGTTGCAGTGCATCTTAGCATGCTGCACAAAAATGCAACAAGTTACATTTTTGACCAGTGCGCACCAACGTTGGTGTGAATTGGGAGGCTTAGGTTGGCTATACACTATACAATTTTCTTACAGTTTTCTGCCCAATTTCCTTTAGATTTACCTTCCACGATATAGTGCAAGGGCCTATCTAATAAGATACAATTGAAAGTGTTGTTTAGGTTTGACCTCATATTATATGGTTTTTGGTAAATCTAAAGCAAAAATCTCAGAAAAATTGTATAATGTATGGCCAGCCTTAGAAACAAGTTTTCAATGTCCGTTATATTCAGATCCTATTTTGTGTTTATGGTGTGAGATATCTCTTTTGCTCAGGAATTTGTATATTATTATGGGATGTTATAATTTTGTTGATTGTCATACTTAGAAACGTGCAGGTATTAGGCTGGAGCTGCTGTCTGTTCATGCGTGTTACCAGCTCTTCACCTTTCCACTTAGAATCTCTGGCCTGCTGTGTGTTTGTGAACATTATGTACATGGCGGCACTAATGTGAATCATTTTGCCTAGCTTGCTCAGCTGCTGATGCCTGTCTATCACTGCGCAGAGGAGGGTACAGTAATTTGCATGCATGAATGATTTTTTCATTTCACATTCAACTTGGCATAAATACAGCAGCAGCAGCAGTTTTGGCTGTGAAGCAGGCCTGGGGAGAGCAGTGGCCTGCACCCCCATGGCCAATGCCATCTGGTGGAATATGACAACTGCGCCTATTGCTCCTATTCAGACTGCCCCTGGATGAAGTCTTGCTTCTCTATTGTGATTCTCCCTCACTTTCCTTCTCTACAATCTCTGGCACCCAAGTACAGTCTGCCACCTAGTCATCCCCACTTTCTTCATCGCTGGAGCTCACTTGGCAGAAAGTTGCAGCTGCAGGAACATCACTGGCAGGGGCGGACTGATCATTCGAGCACTCGGGTACTGCCCTAGGGCCCGAGATCAGTAGGGGGCCCCATGAAATGCCCCGGTACCTTTTTATAGGCTTTTTTGGGTGTGTTTTGAGTGT
This sequence comes from Staurois parvus, assembly GCF_062004578.1. Classification (NCBI taxonomy): domain Eukaryota; kingdom Metazoa; phylum Chordata; class Amphibia; order Anura; family Ranidae; genus Staurois; species Staurois parvus. The sequence goes on along the minus strand of NW_028318321.1, from coordinate 6,443,264 downwards.
GGGCAAGGACACAGGGGCTCCATGATCCCCTATTGCCCGGGGGCCCCATGAGTTGTCAGTCCGCCCCTGATCACTGGTAATTGCTGCTGCCTGAATGTTGCCGCTACTCCAATGTCACCAACACTACCTGCTAAGTAAGCATTTATAATAAGCATCATCCTTAATAGTCATGCGAATTAGCTCTGAAGTTTTAGGGCTCATGTACACTGCAGCTGATAAACTCAACATTGTTGTTTACAATCGTTTATAGGCAGTTGAGTTTACAGTCGTCTTTTTGAACGCAACAAACTTGCGTTCAGACGTCGATTTTAGCAGCGTTTCAAACGCAAAAAGCTTGTAAACGCTTGTAAACGCATCTAAACTCGGCAAATCGCATTTAAAGCGTTTGTGTTTGAAATTTTTTTTAACTCTTCCAGTTCCCAATGCTGTCCAAAGCCTTTTACATCATGAAAAATGCATGCAAAGAGTTTTCAAGGTGCTCAGATGGACAAAACACCTAACACAGGATGTTCCCACCAAGCTTGTCACACATTGTAATGGCCAATTCACACCTCAGACCTCTCCCACCCTTGGAAACAAAAGATATGTTAATGACCATTCACACCTCAAATTTCTCATGAAGACCCCCTGCCAAGTTACCTTAATGACTCACTCCAGGAGACACCATCCCACCCTTGGAAACAAAAGAAATGTTAATAAGCAACGCACACCTAATTATCTCAACACATACTGCTGTCTCTGCTTCTACTGTGTGTATTACTCTGAAACAGTCTGAAATAGTTAATCATTTACCACTTTTCAGTGCATTCTGGAAATTTGGGAGGTTCTCCTGTGTTTATCTTTAAAAAATGATTCTAAACGCAAACGCGCATAAATGCATTATGCAAACGCGGCTAAACAGACGTTTTTTAAGCTACGTTTTCCAGCAGTCAGTTTCCATCATTCAGAAACATCCCGTGTACATGGGGCCTTACTGTTTCACCAAGAGTGACTTCTACAGTCATCCAAGTTACTGGTGCCTCGTCCTGGAAGCCTACCCATGCCAGCCAAGGAACCATTGTAGCACCTGTACCACAGGGTAGTCAAGCCTGCATCTGTCTCCTGCTAGAATCTTTTCAAACTGCTCCTTGCTAATCTCAAGCTTTGCCACTTCCAAAAGTTCCCAGGTATGTTTGTTTGTGGCCCTTCAAGTCAGAAATTAGACTGATCAAACTTGTTGACACGTTCAGGGAAAGAGTGTCTTCCTAAGCCTTCACATATTGTTGTGCTGTTTGCGCTCTTTAATAAATTGGAATGTCAAAAAGGATTAGAGATGCAAAAATTGTATTTTTTATGTAAATAGAGCAACAAAAATAAACAGGGCTTATTGTCTGTATTCCTGCGGAACAGACGCTATTTACCCAAAGTCTATTCTGACCAATTTTTTATAAGTATTTATTTGCTCACCATAGAGCCGTTTCACGGCACTTCACCCATATTACTTTGTTGTGCTTATTCACCTATAGTCACCCAGACATTTTATTTGTGTATTTTATGATTTGATTTATTACGCTGTGTATTGAGTGATTTATCATTATCTCATTTCTTTATGAGCGCTGCACTTCCCTTTTCTTTATTACTTTGAGGATATAGCAGGTTATCCTTTTGTGCGAGCTGCTGCTTTGGCCTGTGCGCTTACCATCCACCCATTCTTTCTATTTTAAGCATGATATTTCCTGTAAAAGTGTAGACATCCAAAAGCCCTGAAATTGCTGGTCGGCACCGCCATCTTGGATGTAGTGTCAGCAGCTTTAGTAGAATAAGGAGGCGAAGGGGGGGCAGAGTGTTTTGGCTAGCACAGACAGTAATTAGACACTCATAGATGAGGAAAGGGCTATAATGTGCTGTTGGTAGTAAGTAATGGGGGGCTATGGTAGGGAATGGACCAGTGACATTTTCTAGCAAGTTCATTACCATATTGCATAAAAATAAATTGTGGAAATAAAAAAAAATGCAAGTAAGCATGCAAAATACCTGATTTGTTTCATATGTTTTTTTTTTGCCTTCAGTTTTTTAAGTTGTTGACAGGATCACTTTAATATTTCTCATTTTGTACTCAGAAGGTTGCATTCAATGTATACTCCATATGAACCATATCATGTTTTTCTCTACCTAATTCCCTCATTTAAATATAGTCATCTTAAAGTAGAATTCCGGGCAAAACCTAACTGGTCTTAAAAATACCCCCTCCCCCCTCCTACCACTTATTCCAGCTAAACTGTGTAAAAAAAAATTGTATATTTGCCTATTTTCAGGCTACTCTCACCTGGTCATGTGATCAGCTTCCCTTTGTCAGCCACTGCTGGCTGACACAGGGAAGATTTTGTGACTGGAGCAGCCTAAAATAGGGAAGTATACAGATTTTTTCCTTGCGCAGGTTAGTCAGAATAGTTGTTTGGGGGGGGGGGGGCAGCATTTTTAAGACTTGTTAGGTTTTGACCTGTATTCTTCTTTAATTTAAAGTCTTTTTTTTAAATTTATGGCAGCACAATTACAGTAACCCATTCGATAATTACAGCGACTCCAGTAACTACTATAACCCAGGGGCGGACTGACAACTCATGGGCCCCCCAGCAATAGGGGATCATGGGGCCCCTGTGTCCTTGCCCAAACTAAAAAAAGCCTATAAAAAAATGTACCAGGGGCATCTCATGGGGCCCCCTACTGACCCCGGGCCCTCGGGCAGTGCCCGAGTTTCCAAATGGTCAGTCCGCCCCTGCTATAACCTGATCTGATTTGCCAATGATCCCTATTAGATAGATCTCCCCTCACTCCCACTCCCTAACACAGCAGGACAAGAAATTGGGGTGAGGTTGTCACCACTACAGAAAGGCACAGAAAGACAAGAAATAAGCAGAACAGATGTCATTTGGATAGGAAGACACAGACTGCATACAAACATTGTCAGACTTTCTAATCTGTCCTCACTCTACTACAAACAACAATAGCATCCTAATAGAACCCATCCCTACTGTATCCAAATCATAATACATGTTTTTTTTTTGTAGGGTTGACTTTAATCCAGAATCACTCTGTCAGTGCATGGAACATTTACAAGAGTTTTCAGTATAGGCAGAACTTCAGGCAAGCAGTTCAACCAGAAAGTAGTACAGATGAATAAAGAGGTAGCTAAGTCCTAGTTCCACAAGACTGGCCGTTCAAAATCATAAATCCTTTTGCATTTGACAGTGAACATATTTGTACCTTTATTGTGTATTCAGTCTTTTGTGATTGCAGCATGTAAACTTCCTGAAGGACATAAGCATGGAACAGAAAGCTGCACAATACATTTTATAGACTTGTAATAGAGTCTTAGGTGGAATTGGTTAGTATCCAAGGGTCAGCTAAAAAAAAAAATAGTAATGCTTAGAAAGTATTTTTTTGGACCGTCCAATGAAAGCTACCAATATTTATCTTTGGGATCTACTAATCATGAGGGAGGACTTGAACAGAGCCCCTTTTCTTTTTCTTATCTCAGATTTAATGTGTCTGTTTTTTATCTAGATTATATTAGTACTGTACCCTCAGATAAAAGTATCCATTAGCACTTGAGTCCCTGAACCTTTTTCTCTCTAAATGTTATTGAGTCCCAGAACGTTTTTCATATTAGAGATGAAATGGTTACACACTTGTTACCTTTAACATTTTGAGTCTACCTTATACAGTATTACTGTATACATCACTTTTTCCAGGACAGATAGGACTTAAATTTGGTAGCAAATGTTTTTCGTTTTGTTTGGTTTATGTAATTTGCTCACCCCAAATTTTTTGCCACAAATTATAATCCATAAAATCTTCTGATTAAAATAATATCACATTTGTGCAACTTTTATTAATTTAGTGGGACAATAAAGCTCAAAGTGAACGTATGTGTTTTAATTGATTATATCAGGTGTCGGGAGAGGCTGCACAGAGCTGCAACCAGGCCTGAATTGGCCGTACACTGGGCTGGTGGGCCAGGCTGCCTGGATAGGTGGGGCGGCATATAGAGAAACTGATCTGTCCATTTTCTCTTCTCTTCCTGCTCCTCCTCTCCATCCTGTAGGCATTCAGTGGCTGCAGTAAAGAAACGGACGGATCGGTTCCTATATATGCCACCCCAACGCCCCTCCTATCCACCCCCTGCTGCCCCAGGCTCTTGTGTACCTCTCCTGTGGTTGCTGCCCCCCCCATACCCTGCAGCAATGCCAGGTTTCTCCCTCCTGCCGGATGCTGCTGGCAATCTTTCAGATGGAGACCTGGGATGGGGCCGGTAAATGTGACATTTACCGGGCCCTTCCTTGTCTGAATAGACAGTCAGTGATCGGTACCGGTGTTTACTATACTTCAGTTTATCAATATTCGGGAAGCTCTGTACAGAGCTATTCCTGTCAATTCATTCAGTGCTGCTGAGGCTGTAGAGATGATGATTGAGGGCTGTGCCCTCAATCTCATTTCTCTGTCTCAAAGGTGAGATGTCAGGGGGTCTGTTCAGACCCCTGATATCTCACCAAAACCCCCGGGCTCCTAAAAAAGAAGAAAAAAAAGAACATTTGTAATAAATAAATAGCAAAAAATAATAAAAAACTAGTGGCGGAACTACCATTGTAGCAAAGGATGCACTTGGGACCAGGCCCTGGCACTGGGCTCCAAGGGAAGGGCCCCCAGGCTCGAGGATGCTCAATCTAAAATGCCAAGGCCTATTTTTTGTCCCATACTGAGCTTGGCTGCAACAGCACTGTCCCAGCCTTTGAGTGCAGTAATGTCAGTTGTGATGCCACTACTCTACCATGCATGGTACACTACTCTATGTAAACACAGTGTGAAAGCATTGTATTTACATTCATACTGCAATGGAGTGATCTGTAGGAGAATCCAAAGCCTAGAGGTGAATCGTTTGAGCTACTGGGCTTAGTGCTGGACCCTGACTTTAAGTGACTATGCTTCTGGGACTCGAGAGAACCTGTGAGTTTGGTTGCCATTTTAAAATGGCATTGGGACAAAGTTGCTGTCCCTGTACAGTATTAAAACTGCCCCTGGAATACTAACAAACTGTATGCTTTCAATTTTGTATTGTTCTACTGGCCAAGTGTTGTAGCAATTTGTTATCTGCATTCTTGCAACAAAAAAAAAAAAAAAAAAAGAAAACAGTCCCTGAGCTTGAGTGGTTTTATTATGTTTTATTTTGGCTTTGGATAGAATAGGGAACTGTTAAAACAAAATATTTATTGCTGTCTGTGTGCCCACTGTGGAGATTCATGGGCTGTGTTTACCCTGGTGACATTATCAATGCGATAAGAAACAATGGGAAATCTGAAATTTTACAGTTGTAACCAGAACAAGAGGCAAGGAGGAATCTTAGGGCACTTGTTCCAGCGACAGCTGTGTACTAGAGGATTCTCTTCATATTGGAGAAATGTCTTCTTACTTCCTGTTGCAATTTTAGGACAAGAAGTTAAACAAAATCTCCACAATAGGACACAAACAGTGACCCCCCCAATCTTTCCCTACTCTATCCAAACATGTTCACGTGTGGGATTTCTTATGGGTGAAAGCCATGGGCTGGCTGGCCATTACAGGAGGAGGATAGCTTCACTTGTCCCAATATGGTGCTATCATCAGTGGATATAAAGGTAAAAAAATGACTGCATGACTGGCAAAATCTAGAAGAGTCTACCTAAAACATATCTAAACCCCAAAGCAATAATTTATTAAATTGCAGGTTACCAACCAATTCTTAGATGTGATGGCTGCATTAGTTTTTTTCTTTTTTTCATTTTGTAAGGTGTAGATAGAACTTACCATTGGACATAAAGTGATATTAAACCCAAAAACAAAAATGTTGCAAACCATAGTTATAAGTTATAACTAATATTATCTCTATCAGTTTGTTTGCCCTTTATTCCTTTTATTGTTGTTTCCTTATTCAACTACTGATGTTTTGCATGCTTTGTTTTTTGTGACTATTTGCCCTTAACTGACTGTACCTTTGGGTTTTGAATACTACGGCCTTGTTTATTGTATGTAAAACAATAAATAAACAAATAAAATATTATGGAAATAAAATGTAATATATTGCAACATACCAAGCTGTGTATGTTTGGGCTGCATTCATTTTAATTTTGTTAGCCTATTTTTACCTAATGATCTAGCCAGTAACACACATCCTGTCTTACCCGTGGTTCACATCTGTGCAGCCGTGCGGCCGCGATTTGCATGGGCACAAGAGCCCATTCATTTGCCCCGGGACACACAGGGAAGAAGTCCTTGCACTACTTGGGATATTGCAGCTCGCACGGGAACTGAGGTTCCCAGTACGTTTGTAATTTCAAGTGCGGGTGGTGTGCCATTAAAATTAATGGCACCCTCCTGTGGGTCCCGTATTCCTCTGTGTGGGTGGTGCGGCGCACGTATTTGTGCGGGTCTCGCAGTGGCACCACAAGCACAGTTGTGAACCAAGCCTTAGGGTGTCTCCAATCTATGGAGGAGCAACAAAGCCAACCTTGGACAGAAGCATTGTCAGTCTGGGAAGGAGGTAGTGTTAGATACTCTAGCTGAATTACATGGACTTGACCAACAAATTAAAGTCCAACTCCGTGGTTCATTTAACTTTAAATAGTTAGTTTGGGCCAAGTTAGTGCAAATTAACCATTTTCTTTACTAATACATGAGGCCGCTGTCAGTGCTGTGTACTGTATGCAGCATAAGCAACACACAGTACACAACCCTACATTCTGGCTATGGTATGGGGACTTCCCTTCATGTCTATTTTGTTGTGCCAATACTAATATGCAGAAAACAGTAACACCGATGTCATTATACCAAAAACTCACATCAACTCACACAGCAACCTATTGAGATTTTCCAATTTAGTGCAGTTAGACTAATGATTTAACTTTGCACATTTCTCTGAGAGATAACATCAGTTAACTCTGGCTTTTTATTCCCAGTTAAGATTTCTAAAATCGGTATTTGTCATTTAGGTAAACTATGTACAGCTAGTACATGATTAATGGGAAATGAATAGCTATTCCTAAATGTATTTAATATTACCTGCAATTTTTATTTCCTCATTACTTGAGAAATACTGTACCTAGTGTAAATACACCTTTATCAGAGTATAGCTGGGAAGATAAATCCCAACCTTCCCCTTGAGTGTTCTGTTTTTTGGGTGTTCTGTTTCCCATTTTTCTTTTTCTGCTTTTTCTTTTAACTCTCTGATTTTTTACTTGCATTTTTTTTAAAGAATGTATTTGTTTTAATTTTCCCTATGTATTATGTTGGTTTTTAAACCAAATAAAAAAGGTACATGCAGGGCCAGTGCTAGGCTACTTTGTGCCCTAGACAAGACCAGCTATTTCCACCCCCACCCCCCCAAAAAAAAATAAAACTTCACTTGTAGTTCTGCATCATCCCTCCTAGCACACATCCTCTTTCCCTTCAAATTTTCCAACCCAGCCAAAATCCTCTCCCCCAAATCCCCCCTCTTAGCATAAACCCCCCCAATCTCGCCTCCTAGCACAAATCCCCCTAAATCTCTCCTCCTAGCACAACCCCCTCCAAATTACCTGTCCCAGCACAAATCCTTCCTCCCAACCCAAATCCCCCTTCTAGCACAAATCTCCCAATCCTCCCTTTCATCACCAATCATCTTGCTTTAATCCCCCCACCTAGGACAAATTCCACCAAATCCCTCCTCTAGCTAAAACCTCTCCAAATTACCATTCCCAGCAAAAATTCTCTCACCTTACCCAAATCCCCCCCCCCCTTTAGCACAAATCCCCCAACCCCCAAACTTCCCTCCTACTTCTAGCACATATCCCCCCATTCCTTCCCCTATCACAAGTCCGCACCCCACCCCCCATCATCCCCAATACCCTTCCCAGCACTAATAGCCCCCAACCCCCCTCCATCACAAACCTCTCATCTCAGCACAAATGATTGTTACGCTTTCCCCATCTCCTTTCAATATGTACAGTTCCCCTGGCCTGTAGGCCCCCCCTGAACTTACAGGTGGGAAACTAGAATGTTGCAGGCTGTGCTGTGCTCTCATTCCTGTCTGTGGAGTGACCCTCCATACAGCAGATGACACAGGATCGCTCTTGGATCAGACTGTACACAGTTTGATTACCCTGCCCCCGATCTCTTCCAATGGCGCTCGGCAGCAGGGAGCCAGGGAATTAATCAAATACTGAACATGTCGGTGTAAGAGCGATCCTGGCAGTGCTCCCTAGGCGGCTGCCTAGTTCACCTAGTGGTAGCACTGGCCCTGGGTACAAGCCATATAGTGCATTGAAGTTGCAGACATGAAAGCAAAGTTAGACGTATTATACAGTTGCAAGAAAAAGTATGTGAACCCCTTGGGATTACGTGGAGTTTTGCATGAATTGGGCATAAAATGTGCTCTGAACGTCATCTAAGTCACAACAATAGAAGAACACAGTCTGCTGAAATAATACTACACAAACATTAGATGTTGCCATGGTTTAATTGCACATAACATGTAAACATTCACGGTGCAGGGAGGAAAAAGTATGTGAACCTTTGGACTTAATAACTGGTTGACCCTCCTTTGGCAGCAATAACCTCAACCAAACATTTCCTGTAGTTGCAGATCAGACCTGCACAACGATCTGGAGTAATTTTGGACCACTCCTCTTCACAAAACTGTTTCAGTGTAGCAATATTCTTGGGATTTCTGGTGTGAATTGCTCTCTTAAGGTCATGCCACAGCATTTCAATCGGGTTGAGGTCAGGACTCTGACTGGGCCACTCCGGAAGGCGTATTCTGTGCTGTTACAGCCATTGTTTTGTTGAATTACTTGTACGCTTTGGGTCATTGTCCTGTTGCATTACCCATCCTCTGCGGAGCTTCAGTTGGCGGACAGATGCTCATACGTTTTCCTGCAAAATGTCTTGATAAACTCTGGAATTCATTTTCCCATCAATGACAACAATCCGTCCAGGCCCTGAGGCAGCAAAGCAGCCCCAAACCATGATGCTCCCTCCGCCATGTTTTACAGTGGGAATGAGGTTTTGATGTTGGTGTGCTGTGCCTTTTTTTCTCCACACATAGTGTTGTGTGTTCTTCCCAAACAACTCAATCTTGGTTTCATCTGTCCACAGTATATTTTGCCAGTAGTGCTGTGGAGCATCCAGGTGCTCTTTTGCAAACTTCAAACGTGCTGCAATATTCTTTTTGGATAGCAATGGCTTCCTCCGTGGTGTCCTCCCATGTACTCCATTCTTGTTTAATGTTTTCCTTATTGTAGATGTGTCAACAAAAATGTTAGCATGTGCCAGAGATTTCTGTAGGTCTTTAGCTGACACTCTGGGATTCTTCTTTACCTCATGCAGCATTCTGCACTGTGCTCTTGCAGTCATTTTTACAGGATGACCACGCCTAGGGAGAGTAGCAACAGTGCTAAACTTTCTCCATTTGTAGACAGTCTGTCTTACCGTGGACACATGAACATCAAGGCTTTTGGAGATACTTTTGTAACCCTTTCCAGCTTTATGCAAGTCAACAATTCTTGATAGGTCTTGATAGGTCTTCTGAGAGCTCTTTTCTGCGAGGCATGGTTCACATCAGACAGTGCTTCTTGAAACCAGTAAACCCAAAACAGGTGTGTGCTTTTTAAGGGCAGGACAGCTGTCAGCAACACATCCAATATCATCACACTGATTGAAGTCAAGGTTGGCTCACTTCTGGCTCCAATTAGCTCTGGGAGAAGTCATTAAGCTAGGGCCTCACATACTTTTTCCTCCCTGCACTTTGAATGTTTACATGTTATGTGCAAATAAACCATGGCAACATCTAATGTGTGTGTAGTATTATGTTCAGCAGACTGTGTTCTTCTATTGTTGTGACTTAGATGACGTTCAGAGCACATTTTATGCCCAATTCATGCAAAACTCCACGTAATCCCAAGGGGTTCACATACTTTTTCTTGCAACTGTATGTGTCATAGCAGTATTAGGCTCCATGCACACAGAGCGTTTTAATAACGCTGGTAACGTTAGCTGTGTAAATTCACATTAAAAATGTGAGTTTTTTTCGGACCATCTGTCCGCCAACTGAAGCTCCGCAGAGGATGGGTGATGCAACAGGACAATGACCCAAAGCATACAAGTAATTCAACAAAACAATGGCTGCAACAGCACAGAATACACCTTCTGGAGTGGTCCAGTCAGAGTCCTGACCTCAACCCGATTGAAATGCTGTGGCATGACCTTAAGAGAGCAATTCACACCAGACATCCCAAGATTATTGCTACACTGAAACAGTTTTGTGAAGAGGAGTGGTCCAAAATTACTCCAGATCGTTGTGCAGGTCTGATCTGCAACTACAGAAAACGTTTGGTTGAGGTTATTGCTGCCAAAGGAGGGTCAACCAGTTATTAAGTCCAAAGGTTCACATACTTTTTCCTCCCTGCACTGTGAATGTTTACATGTTATGTGCAATTAAACCATGGCAACATCTAATGTTTGTGTAGTATTATGTTCAGCAGACTGTGTTCTTCTATTGTTGTGACTTAGATGACGTTCAGAGCACATTTTATGCCCAATTCATGCAAAACTCCACGTAATCCCAAGGGGTTCACATACTTTTTCTTGCAACTGTGTTGCCATGCCGCATTGAGGCAGTAATTTCTGCAAAAGGGGCCCAAACCAAGTACTGAGTACATATGCATGCTTATACTTTTTAGAGGTCCGATATTGTTCTTTGTACAATCCTTGTTTTATTGATTGTATGTAACGTTCTAATATTCTGAGATTGTGGATTTGGGGTTTTCATGAGCTGTAAGCCATAATCATCACAATTATGACAAATCATGGCTTGAACTATCTTGCTTTGCATGTAATGAGTCTATCTCATATATTAGTTTTACCTTTTAAATTGCATTACTGAAATAAATGAACTTTTGCACGATATTCAAATTTTTCGAGTTTCATCTCTATCTCCTGTAAGTTGAAATGCCTTTTTATTAAAAAATAAATGAAAAATATTGTTAAAAATACATTTCAAATATATTGTATCTCTTTTAAAATACAAATCTACATTTTTGGAATGCACTTACAAATATATGTAAAAATATATGTTAAAATAACTTTGTGTGTATATATATATATATATATATACATACATACACATGTATATATACATATACACACACACACACACATATATACATATACACACACAAAGTAATTTTAACATATATTTTTACATAGATTTGTAAATGCATTCCAAAAATGTAGATTTGTATTTTTAAAGACATACAGTATATTTGAAATGTGTTTTTTAAAAAAAAATTTCTTATATTTTTTTATTAAAAAACGCATTTCAACATACAGTATATATATATATATTATGTATGTATATATATAAATATATTTTGAAATATATTGAATATGGCCAAAATTTTAGTATTTCAAATACAGTATATGTCAATATATTTGGGAAGAATCTTTTTAAAATATATTTCAAATACTGTATATTTTTCTTCCATGTAGGTAAAGAGGGGAAGAAGGAGAAGGCTGGGACCAACGACATCTCCACAGAGCCCAATCAGCCAAATAGGGGAAACCACACCTAATTGTGAAGTTGTCAGGTTGCTCAACCCAAAAAGGATGCAAAATTTGAAGAGTATCTGAAATATGTCCACACGGTCAATGTGATCTCGTAATGGTCAGATTTATCATTCTCCCAAGAAATCAGTTGTTCCATATGGCTTAATGAATCTATTTTGCAGGCCCGATCAACTCTTTATGTATTATGCTTGGTAATAAAAAAAAGTTTTTTATATTGCATATTTCCCACTTGAAGCCAGAAGTTGGTAAGAAGCTCTGTGAATGCTTTTTAAAACTGCAGCTTTTAAAAAGTGGGAGAGGCATTTATATACCACCAACATTTTACACAATGCTTTATATACTGTCTCATATGCATATATACACATACCGGAGCCAATTAACCTACCAACATGTCTTTGGAGTATGGGAGGAAATTGGAGTACCTAGAGAAAGCCCAGGAAGAGAGAGAATGCAAATTACATGCAGATAGCATCCTGGCTTGGATTCAAATTGAGGACCCTACTGCTGCAAGGTAGATGTGCTAACCACTAAGCCACTGTGCTGTCTACCATTTGTCAAATTACTTGAAGGAAGAATATATTTAGTCTTGTCTTAATTTGTGAGTAAAATTAAAGAAGCCAACAAGATGGTTGACAGTGCTGGGCTTTGCATTCTTATGATAATTTTCTCATGGTGGAGAGGTCCTACATTACAAATATACAGAAAAAATGCATAGAGGCAAAATGCAGACTTTTAAGGCACCATATACACAAGTCCTACAGTCTTTAAAATATCAATTTATTCTAAATAACCATTAAAATTATTTTATAAAATGCTCATTTAAATTTTTTTTTAGATGAAACAGCAGTACATCTCCTCCATTTAAAGTGATACTAAACCCAGGACCCTGCATTCACTATATCTGGTCTCCCACAGTACATGGAAGTGCAATTATTTTAGTACATATAAACTGCTAAATACCTTTTCTCATCAACTGTTAGAGCAGTCTTATGACTTCAGCAGAACACTGGTTAAAGCTTGTAGGAGGATTTTTCTCTAGGAGGATGGAAATCCCCTGACCCTCTGTCTGGACAGTGCTGCTTGGCCTTGTGTTGATCACATGCACTCTCCCAAGAAAAAAAAACACTCTAGCAATACACAACAAACTGAGCACGTGCATGGAGCTACAGCTTCAGTTTGTATCAGGTGGTCATTTGAACAAGAGGCAGGGCAGAGAAGAAAGGATCAAACAGCCTTTTTACACAAATCAGATGATTAACCCTTTATGTTCCAAAGTGAGTATAACAAGCATGCTTTACTGCATATACAGACTGATTTGACTATTTTGGGTTTAGTAACACTTTAAGCCTCCCCTTATGACCATTTTCTCACTACCATCATGTACATATATTTAATACAAATACTAATATATAGGCATGTAAGGAATCCATCCAGGTGCTGTTTCCATATCAATGGGGCAGGATTGATCCAACGCATTTTGCTGTCTACTATTACTGCTTCATCAGGAGTTTACCAGAGTTGAAGTCACTTAAAAAGCTTTTTGTCCAACAAACACCACACAGAAGCCAAGACTAGTCACTGGAACTGGTAACTGTGTGCTTTTGTTTTCAGCAACTACAGCAACTACAGTAAATGGCCTGGTCATGAAGGGGGTAAAACCTTCCAAAGTGGTTAAAGAACATCTAAAGGCTCCTGTCTGACAGTATAAACAGTCCTCAAATAAAATTGCTTTGTGACTCATAAAGACTCATAAAGCAAATAAAAAACTTCCTTTATCCTCCCTGACTAAGCCAAATCCTGCTTCATTTTTTTTATCTAAAATGCTCCCCCTCCCAGACACTACAGCTCACAGCGGAGGGTTTCAACAACAGAGGCAGTACTGCCAATCCAGAAAGCAGTAGCCAGGACTAGGTGTGTTTAGGTGCTAAAAGCTACAGACTTGTAACTCAGAAGTGAGAATACCAATATCCAAGCCCACAGCCACATCTTCTCATCCAAATATAGTGCAAGCAGGTAGAGACTACATGAGGCTGACAGTGCTGCCCTGAATTCAGAAACAGTGCAGCACGGTTGTCACATCAACACAGGAAGCTGTATGAAGTGGACTTCACTGGCACAATCAGTGGTTACTTTTGAGACTTTGGAGCGGGACTAAGGGAAAACAATAATTGCAGACGCACATTCAAGTAAGTGCCACAGCACATATGTGGTTCTTAATGCGTGGTCATTGTTCTAATTTTTTTTTTTTGCTAAACGCAAATGCTTTGAGCTGACTTCAGGCCAGGCCTATGGTGTGTATGTAGACTTACATACAGTATATACATACTCTGTACCCAGAAGATGAACAGCTGAAAGTCTGCAGGTTGCCTGCTCCTACTTTAAGCTATAACCATTTGCCTTATGCAAACTGTTAAAAAAAAAAAAGAAACATTGTTAAATTGAATGATGGCTCCCAGTTTAATCCCATGACCTCATCTGCATGTGATGTGAAGATGAAGGGGCAGAGTAATTGGTTTAAATTACAGCTTGCAGGAGAATCGTCTTATGTTTAATTTTCCAAATGCGTTTCTGCCCTTTCACTAGCTTTCATGAGCAAAAGGTGTTTGATCGCAGAATGACAACATAATTGTTGGCAAATAAATAAAGTGAATGTGAAATGAGAGCGCAGTCGCATATCAAACAAGCCTTGGAAATTGGCCTTCTGTCTATTAACCTGCCTATAATCAGGTTAATGCACCACCAAGGCAGGTTATTTTTGAAGAATTCATTCTCAATAGTTTTTGCTAAAAGGGCATCAAGCAGTGTTGATGGTTACAATAGCTAAATTAGAAATGATTTTCAATGGGAAATATCATGATGTTAAAACCCAACTTAAGTTTAAACTCTCTTTTCATTCAGTTGGTTTTAGCATGTCCTGCCAACAGATGGGCGGTCTTGTATTTAAGTTTATAAACTGAAACATATTAAAGTGTATCTTAACATTAAAACTTTTTTTACAGTTTTGGATGGAGTGAAGAAGGTCTGGAACCTCTATCAAGTTTTAAAGCCGTCCCTGTCCCACTGGAGAGATTCACCCCTCTGCACTGCTGACCATTGTCACTGAGAAAAAAAGTGATGGAAAATCCAATATTTTAGAGATTTCCCCAGAGCAAAAGGTAAGGGGAAATCTTCCAATAAGGACACCTGGTATAGAGACAAGAAGTCTAAGGGGAATTTTCCTCATTCAGGGGATTTTTTTTTTAAAAGTGGAAGATAAAGCAAACTATTCTTAAAAACGTCTCTACCCTCCTCCTACCTTTCTTGCATACCATACAGCATGGGGTATTGAATCAAAATTCAAGGAGGTCCAGTAACTAAAATTATCTGGCCGAGGTCTGAAAATAAATGTCCCCATTAGTGTTCCCCCTTACATCAGGTTCCCCCTCCAGAGTAATTTATTACATTGGGGGCCACCATCAGACTTCCCCCATAAATCAGTTGCTACCGTCAGAGTACCCCCCTATATCAGGCATTCCCATCAGAGTGCCCCGTTAAGTAATGTGTTCCCATCAGAGTGCCCCCATACATCAGGCATTTCCATCAGAGTGCCCTCTTACATCAGGCATTCCCATTAAAAGTGCTCCCTTACATCAGACATTCCCATCAGAGTGCCCCATAACCAGGGGCGGACTGACCATTTGGAAACTCTGGCACTGCCCGAGGGCCTGGGTCAGTAGAGGGCCCCCATGAGATGCCCTTGGTACCTTTTTCATAGGCCCATCAGAGTGCCTCTTAACATAAAATGTGCTAATCAGAGTGCTCCTTAACATAAAATATGCAGCATTCTGATGGGCACATTTTATGCTATTTGGCACTCTGGCACTCAATAAAATTATCAGAGTGCAGAGGCTCAATCCACCATGCAAGAATCCGTTGTTCTGGCCAGCAGCTGCAGGGGGAGCTGAGCATCAGGTGTCCAAGATGGCCACCACAAGTTCCGTGATCGCTGGCACGCTCGCTGGAGCGCACGCTGTCCAGGAGACCGCAACCGGAAGTGACGTGGGTTAGGAACAGGCGTGGAACGGTGATGGTTTCGGAGCATGCACAGAGCTCCTTCTTCAAGACCGATGCCAACGAGTGATAGGAGCCAAATATATAGGAAGAAGGGGCGGGGAGGGGGCGGCCTGAAGAGATGGAAGTGAACACCCCCTGAAGACCAAACAATGGAGGTCAAGGGAGAAACGAACTATTAAAAGATGGAGAGGAGGACAAAAAAATAACAAATGTATAAGAGATAATAATTATAAAAGATGGAAAATAAAAATGATTAAAGAAAAAAATGGGGGGGGTGGCATGGAACTGTGCTAGGGAGAAAAGAATGTAAAAAAGGTGCAAAGTGTGTGGGGAGTGGAGGGAAAAAAAAAAAGAGGGGGAGAGGGGAGGGAGAGGGAAAGGGAGGGGGTGGGGGGGGAGGAAAGTCTGTAAGCAGGATGTTGTAGGGCAGCATTGAGGGTATCCCAGTAGGCTAAATAACAATAAGTAAAAAGAATACAAGTATGGAATACAATACATGAGATTACATGGTATTCAATATACAGACTATACTGGCAAAATGAATAAATATATCCATAACAAATAGAGGACTAGACAAATGAATGAACTGGAGAATAACTCACTGTTTATTTGCACCATTATAAAAGTCATGGTGTACAACCAGGGGTGGACTGACCATTTGAAAACTTGGGCACCGCCCGAGGGCCCAAGGTCAGTAGGGGGCCCCATGAGATGCCCCTGGTACCTTTGTAATAGTTTTTTTGAGTTTGGGCAAGGACACAGGGGCCCCATGATCCCCTATTGCCTGGGGGCTCCATGAGTTGTCAGTCCGCCCCTGTGTACAACAATAAATTATAGTCTTCAAAAAAAAAAAATGGGGGTTGTATCTGGAGAAAAATGAGACTAACAGATACAAGTAGCAATTGGGAAGGGGCTAGAACCAGGAAAAAAGGGAGGGGGTATAATTCTGTAGAATAGTGTGAATCTCAACGTCCTCATTCAGACCTCCAGGTGATAATACGTCCAGGGTATAAATCCAATATGTTTCTCTGCGACATAAGTGCTGGAATCTGTCAGCTCTTGGGAGGTCAGTGGACATTGCCTCAATGACCATTATACTAACAATACTAAACAGAGTTCTCCACATTTATGGGACCTAAAAGGTCCTCTGATCCAGCGCTGCCCCTGACCAAACTTTAGAGAGATCCTAACCCTTCTCCATGCTATTCACGTAAAAAGTTGGGCTTCAAATTGAAACATTTTTCCGTTTGTCCACATGAATACATGCCCATCTGCTAGCAGGACATACTAGCTGTTCAGTAATCCATTTATGCACCCTTTAGAGATATTAAATAAACACATTGTACAATTTCATATGAAATATAGAGTAAAAATATTGACATACCATGGAGGTTTCACTTTAATCGGACTTTTACTTTGCCCTGTATACATTTTCTCTTCACCGAGTCCTGGCCCAGCAAGGAAAAGCTTTCTGTTATCCCCCTGTTCTCCAGTTGCACTATGTACCTAGTTTGTTCATAAACAAGTAACAACGCAGGTAATGCTACTGATAAACTTCTCTGATCTGTGACTAGGCTTGGCTCAAACTTCCTCATTTCTTTATGTTAATTATTAAAGAAGCTAATGTTAATTCTGATCACAGCCTGCCAGTGCAGCTATCCTCAGTCCTTTCAGTCTGTAGTACAGATTTTACCTGGTGCAATTAAAATATCACTGCTGTGTACACTTTACAAAGCCAAAATAACATTTCTATGTTTGTTTTTAAAGATATACAAAAATGATATAACTTTAGATACGGGAATTTTTCTATAACATGTGATTATTCTGTTCATGTTGCATGCTGGTTGTGTATTTTCAAGTTTGTACATGATTTTTCCTCCTTAGTAGGAGAGAGATAAATATTAACGTATTAATTTATCGAACAGTCACTCTTAAAGGAGCTGTACATATATTTACTTTTGATGATCAAATGTAGGGAAATGTGGAAAGTCACTCATTTTCCTAGTACAGGAATGTGATTAAGCTGTTTGGCAAACGTTTATGAATTTCTCTCCTAACCATCTTTATACAAGCATCTTTTCCAGGTCATTTTTCAGAGTTGTGATAGTAGTTTGACTGACAATGACTCCATCATGCAAGCCTAAGCATTTGGACCAAAAGAGCACACATTTTGAAGCAATTGTTTCCTTTGCTTTATATTATAAAACACATCAAATAAAAATACCAGGATAGCAGAATGATCTCATTTTTTTGCCACAGTTTATAGAAATGAAGAAATATGATGGTATTGAAGTAGTCAAAGTACGTTCAGCTTTTAAAAGTTACCCACCGAAGCAAGTGCAAGTCTTCGTTTTTTAGTGGAAAAAATTACATGGAGGATGAAATTTTATTGTACTGAAATTGTATTTGCAATGGCTAGATGGCAGGGATAAACCCAAAACATTTTATCTCCCCCCTACCCTTCCTAAAAAATCCCACAATTTTTGTGGTCATTGGAATTTTAAATAAATTTGAATGCAAATGCATAATTAAATAATTTTTGTAATAATATACTGTATGTTTAAAGCAGAACTAAACCCTCTAATCTTTTGCAGTTGCCATCTTAGCTACTGTTTGCTCTGCAGCTGCTGACATATCATCAGTTTTCACACCAGCCATTTGATGACTTGACAGTATAGATGAGAGCACAAGTAAATGTGCCAGTTGTCACACATGGCATGCCTTGAATGGAAGTGTTATGGGAAACATTACATTCCCAACCATGCTAGCCTTATCAGCACCAGTAAAATAAACTGTTGTTTACAGAGCTCAATAGCTTAGGCTGTATTGTAAACACGCAAATAAATGACTCAGAGGAGTGTCTCAACTCCACCTTTCTGTCTGCCATGCTCAGGCTCTATGGAGTTTCTCTAAGAGACAGACTGAAAGGAAAGATCCACTGCTGTATCCTTCCTTTGTAAAATCCACACTACTTTGAAACAATATGATAGATATTCCCTGTACTGATGTTTGTTTGCAAACAAAAGGCTATATATAGGTAGTGAATGAAAGGAAAGTCCCCACTGTTTACTTACTATACCTAAAATAAGGCTTACCTGTAGGTACAGTAAATATGTGCACCGTTTAGGAGATATTTACTAAAGTAGCAACCGGTGATGTCACATTCATGCACCATTCATTGAGAGAGCCATGCAGCAGCTGTGACTCCCGCGCACATGCGTGGGAGTGATGTCATCATGGCTTAGCCAGTCAAACAGCTGAAGCCTGCAAACCTGGAAGGAAGACTAGGTGAAGATGGAAGCCCTGTCAGTGGTGACAGTGTACCACTGGAGGGCTTCATTCTAAGATAAGTCTTTCATAATGTGCCAGTATGTGATGCATACTAGCACATTATGCGATTATCCTGCAGGGGACCATTTTTCTGGATTTTGTTTTTTGTGGTTTACTACCGCTTTAAGTTTTTAACTTAAAAACTTTTGAAAAGGTGCAATAAAATCAGCCCAAAAGCATATTTTTCCTTTAAAAATTAACTCAAGAAATTTAAAAAATCCACCCTTGCAGAGGGCTCACCACACTGCAAAGGGCTAATTGCTCATTTTGTCTTGGGGATTACGGAAGGGACTATTTCATTTACCTGATTCCTCGCTCCAGCCAGCTCCAGCACTCTCCTCCTCTGCCTAAATCTCCAGTCGGTGGGTGGAGCCTTGGCATCTTCACTAACTATACAGGAAAATGAACTTCAGCTTCCTAAACATATTGTACATTTAGGAAACTGAAGTATGACCGGAGATGGACGAAGCTTACTGAGCAGCTGCAGGGGACTGGTTGCAGCTCTGGAGGACCCCTGCTTGGAGTAAGGTATGCATTTACACCTTAGTTCTCTGCTCCTAGACAAAAAGAACAATTAACCCTTGCATTGGGGGGCAGGTACCCACTGCAAGGGTGGTTTTTTGGAATATCATTGGGCGCTAAGGTTTGGCCTTGCAGACTTGCATTTCTGACATTTTCCTGCTAGTAAATTCGAGAGTAACAGTGGACTCTTAATATCCTGTTCTGTTACACAATATTGTCAATGGCCAAATATTGCACCCACAGCACAGCATGTTCTTATTGCGCTGTATTCTGTAGCAACAGCACCAGACAGGTCCATATTCTTACAGGTGCTTGGCAGTTTTCCGCTATGGTATTGTTGGGTACAGGCTCTGCTGGAAAAAGATGTTTGCAGTGTTGCAAATATCTAACTATTTGTATTATTAAAGCGGAGTTCCACTCAAAAGTGGAAACTCTACTTTTCTGCCTTCTCCCTCCCTCCACTGCCACATTTGGCACCTTTTGGGGGAGAGGGGGTAGTGGGTACCTGGTTTTGACAGGTACTCACTCCCACTTCTGGCTCAGATTTCCGCAGCGAAGTAAGTTGGAAGTCCCCCCCCCCAGCCCTCTGGGACACTTCCAGAGGACTGCATCCCATTCACAAAGTGCAGCGTGCTTTGAATGTGTGCAGCAGGATACCGCCGATGAAGCCGCAAGGCTTCACTGCCGGTTTCCCTTAGTCATGATGGTGGTGACCGCTGGATCCCTGGACAGGTAAGTGCCCTAATATTAAAAGTGAGCAGCTACAGTATTTGTGTGCAGTGTGTGTAGCACTACCTCCTTGGGGGTTGCTAAGAGATTTGGGTCCTCCTATAGTCCTGCACAGCCAGGCAATCTGCATTCTGCACACAAGCTTGCATTCCAAGTTGGAAATCAATCCTTGAGCTTTCGTTTTGTTGTTTATTGAGAGGATTTAGAACTGGGATAGGATAAGGGGTGAATAGGATGCCCAAGGGATCTGACAATGGAGGACAAACGTCTTGGAGCTATTCTCAAGCTTCTCTTCTACAACACAGTCTCTGTTGGAGAGCTAGCCAGCATCTCCTTGATGTAGACCCCAGACCCTAGATGAAATGCTCCTCTTCACACAGCAATATGGAGGTATTCCTGAGCAGGGGATCTGGCTCCTGTCCCTTTATATAGGTGAACAGTCACTAGTAGGGGGCTAATCTGGTTTCCCACCAGAGTGCTCCTTCCCCTATCTGCCCAGGGGGTGCAGGTGTACTCGTTCAGATCCTCCTTCTCTGCCATACACGTGGTTCTCACTCAGGGGGCCTGTGAGTTCCAAGTTTTCCACCTTTCCAGCTCTAGGCTCGCAGGCAGGCCCCATCTTACTAGGTCTACTGGCAGCCTCCTTCCTCTACCTCACATCTTCCTCTCCATACTTATCTCCTTCTTCCACCTGACTCTCCCTACTGAACAGGTGCCTACACTTTTAAGGGAATCCCAGCCTCTTGCCAAGCCTTCTGTTGGGGAATGGCTGAGGTCCCACAAGAGTGCAGCCAGCCACTCCTCAGATCCACCCACTGCCTCCAAGGCCCTCCTCTGAAAGTCTCAGAGCAGGGGAAAATTCCAGAGGGGCTGACCTGCAGAGCCTCTCAGTCCTGACCACAATTTGACCCTACTGGCTATTACACCTGAGCTGCTAACAGCTCCTGTCTAACCATTAGGATCTAGCTCCCCCTAGCTAAACTAGGAGTGTTCCACACACACACACACACACACACACACACATATATATATATATATATATATATAAAATGTATGTAGGTGCACAGCAGTTATAGAGCCAGCCTAGGATCACTTGTATATAAGAAAACAAAGTTTAATCTTTGGGACTTTATCCTTTAATTTAAACCCTTTTGTATTGAACTGTATTGTTGCTGTATTGTCTCCCGTTATTTTGTAAAGTGCTGAGCAAACTGTTGGCGCTATATAAATCCTGTATAATAATAATAACAATTAAATAATAATAATTTCAATCTTCATAATGCTTTCATCACTATAACAACTATTACCGGTATACCACCATGTGTGTATTAAACATTCCTAAAACCAAATAGCAAAAAAAATCCCACACCCAGTATACTTTATGTGTTATATATGTGTATGTGATAGATTTAATATACGATATTGATGAAAAAATATGTCAAATATATCCCATAAAGAATAATGTTTTATTAGATATTTAAATAGAAATTAATTAATAATATTTTTAAATTCATTTAATAAAGTATCAAGTTGTATTTCAACCTTACCTAAACAGCCATAAATTGCTGTAATGGGCATGAAAAAGTAATAATTTAGGAAACTGAAGATCATCCACATTATGTAAATAAATATTTATTTATATAGTAAAAACGTTTTACTTATGTTTACTGGCAATTAAGAGATTATAGAAGAGAAACATTTTTACTAATATATCCAGCCTGTAAAATATAAACTCCCAGGATTTATAAGTGCTGAAAAACAATAAAACAGACAGTGCATTATGTATAACTTGTAACGGTTTGTTACCATGGGTTTATGTAAACTGTATGTCATATATTAACTAGTCTGCCACAGACGTATCAATTTCCTTAGCAACAAATGAGCATGGCTTTCAAAGCAAAAATGTATGAAGTATGCTTGCTTGCTGTCTTTTTACAGTGCTTATTTAAAATGTGAAATGATTCCATCGTTAAAGTGACACTAAATATTCTTATTCTCCAAAATTAATCCATATACTGTAATCCACTACTGTAATCTATTTTTTATTAAAATGTTTTTTTAGATTGTAAGCGCCCCTATTCCTTCTGTACTGAAATGTATTGTAATCGTACTGTCTCTGTTTACATTGTAAATTGCTGCGCAAACTGTTGGCGCTATATAAATCCTGTATAATAATAAAATACTGTGTTTTTTTCCCTCCTTGTGACATTCTCTGTGAACTCCCAAAACTTTCCTTTTCCCCCTAGTTCATCTTCGGATCGAGCAATATAGGGTGGCTACACTTCCACATACAGTGTAACCATAGGGAAAGAACAAAGCCACCCTCTAATAGGAAGTCAGATCACAGCATAGAAAAAAAAAAAAAGGGATTTGGATATTTGGAGGAGGATCAGAGCAATAAGTCCTTGTTATTGGTTGCCAGTTGTTTGTGGAGGTAAATAAGACCAATATCACTTTAGTCCTAATTACCTCCTCCAGGTTTCATAATACCAATTTAGCTGAAATTGATAATGAAATTTCAATCAAATGTCACAAATAACGAATTTGTGAATTTGTCGTGCATGTCAAAAATAATAATGAATGTCTTGCATGGTTTATTTGGAATTGATGCAGGACTTTCTTTTACTGAACTACTACCAGAAATCTGTCACAAACATTAGACTGAATCTGTATCTCGTTTAAAATGAAGCCATCTTTTCATCCTCTACATGTTGTAGAATGACAGACTGTATGCATTTTGTATATGGCTGAAACAATATTTTACATTAAATAGCATATCATAATTTACATTTTAAAGATTTGGTGACATATTGGTAAAACCTATATGAAAGGGCACATCCTTCATATGCACCTAATATAAGGTTAATACCAGGGGCGAACTGACCATTTGGAAACTCGGGCACTGCCCGAGGGCCCGGGGTCAGTAGGGGGCCCCATGAGATGCCCCTGGTACCTTTTTCATAGGCTTTTTTGAGTTTGGGCAAGGACACAGGGGCCCCATGATCCCCTATTGCCCAGGGGCCCATGAGTTGTTAGTCCACCCCTGGATGTTGCTTATGATATGTGCGACAAAATGAGTAAAATAAAAGCTTTTTTTCTGCTCTATGGACAGAAGGAGCACAGAGATGAGTTCCTGAAGGAGCACTTGACTATTCTCTGGTATTTCAATAACATTCAATGATTAGGGCCAATTAAGCTGAAACACATAAGCAACTGTTACCTAAGCATACTAAATATGGCCCTGCGTTTCAGTTCCCCAACAATCCAACTTGAAGACCTTCAAAACTTATTTGACTTGTGATTGGCTGTCTCAGCTTAAAGGGTAATACCACATTTATTGAAAAATATAGCAAATAAAAGTAACATAGCATACAGTTAAGTCCATATATTAGGACACAGACACAATTTTCATACTTTTTGTGCCACCAAAATAAATTAAAACAAAACAATCCAAATGAATTTGAAGTACAGACTTTCAGCTTTAATGCAAGGGGTTGAACATAAATATCAAGTACAAATTGTAGGAACTGCAAATATTTCTTTTACACACTGTCCCTCCATTTTCAGGGGCTCAAATGTAATTGGATAATTGAATATAATCATAAATAAAATGTTCATTTTTAATATTTTGTTGAGAATCCTTTACTGGAATTGACTGCCTGAAGTCTGGAACCCATGGACATTACCAAAGACTGGGCTTCCTCCTTTCTGATGCTTTGCCAGGCTCTAACTGCAGCTGTCTTCAGTTGTTCTTTGTTTGTGGATCTTTCTGCCTTTTGTTTTGCCTTCAGCACATGAAATGCATGCCCAGTTGGGTTGCGATCAGGTGATTGACTCGGCCATTGAAGAATATTCCACTTCTTTTCCTTCAAAAGCTCTTGGGTTGCTTTTGCAGTGTGTTTTGGATCATTGTCCATCTGTACTGTGAAGAGCCGTCCAATCAGCTTTGATGCATTTGGCTGAATCTGGGCTGACAGTATATCTCTAAACACTGCAGAATTCATCCAGCTGCTTCTGTCTTCTGTCTCATCATCACTAAACACCAATGACCCAGTGCTACTGGACGCCATGCATGTCCATGCCATCACACTGCCTCCACCGTGTTTTACAGATGATGTTGTGTGCTTTGGATCATGAGCTGTTCCAAGCCTTCTCCAAACTCTTTTCTTCCTGTCATTCTGGTACAGATTAACCTTAGTTTCATCCGTCCAAAGAATGCTTTTCCAGAACTGGTCCAGCTTTTTAAGATGTTTTTTGGCAAAGTCTAATCTGGCTTTTCTATTCTTCAGGTTTATGAATGGTTTGCACCTTGTGGTGAACCTTCTGTATTTTCTTCAGGAAGTCTACTCTTCATTGTAGACATTGACAATGATACGCCCACCTCCTGGAGAGTGTCCTTCACTTGTCTGGATGTTGTGAATGTTTTTTTTTTTACCATAGAGAGGATCCTGCAATCATCCACCACTGTTGTCTACCATGGACGTCCAGGCCTTTTTATGTTGGTGAGCTCACCAGTGCATTCTTCTTCTTTCCTCAGAATGTACCAAACTGTTGATGTGCCCACTCCTAATGTTGCTGCTCTCTGATGGATTTGGTTCATTTTTGAACCCTTCAATGGCCTGTTTCACTTGCATGGACAGCTCTTTTGAATGTATGATGTAGGTTCACAGCAATAGATTCCAAATGCAAATACCACACTTAGAATCAACTCCAGACCTTTTACCTGCTTAATTGATGAAGAAATAATGAAGGAGTAGCCCACACCTGGCCACGAGACATCTTTTGATTCAATTGTCCAATTACTTTTGGTCCCTTGAAAAAAGGGGGGATGGCTACTCTTAAGAGCTGTAATTCCTAAACCCTTCCTCCAATTTGGATGTACATACCCATTAAATGAAACTTGAGAGTGTGCATTTTCAGCCCATATCCATTATATAACTATAGCTTGAATATGTTTTGGTAAATACCTGAAAAAACCTAAAATTGTGCCTGTGTCCAAATATATATATGGACCTAACTGTATACAGTTGCTATACAAGCCATATTTTAATGTAATGTTATGAACAGGGGCGGACTGACAACTCATGGGGCCCCTGGGCAATAGGGGATCATGGGGAACCTTGCCCAAACTCAAAAAAGCCTATGAAAAAAAAGGTACCAGGGGCATCTCATGGGGCATCCTACTGACCCCGGGCCCTCGGGCAGTGCCTGAGTTTCCAAATGGTCAGTCCACCCCTGGTTATGAAAAATACCCTTTCCCTTTCAAACTGCGGCGCTGTCATTTTCTGTAAAATTCAATGCAATATGGCAACCTGGAAGAGTTCTGTATACCACTGATGTACAGAATGCCTCCAGTAATGTAATATCCTGCTTGAGTGGAGAACGCTGCACTAAAGCCCTTAAGGCACTTTTTCCAGGCTTTTCCAGGGTGGCAAAAGCTCATGAAAACTATTGCCCATTAAATCCTATGTGACTATTAACACTGCAGATGTGCTGCACTTTGAAAAGTCCTGCATGATGCATGCTTAGTGCAGTTTTTCAAAAGTGCACCAAAAAGTCACATTCCATTGTAAGTCAATGGGAATGCATCAACAGCACATCAGTGTTAAAGGGCCCTTAAGCTGCACAAAAGTGCATCAGTGTCAAAAAGGCCCTAAAATACAAGTCAGATTTTAGGCATCCTCTGCAACAAATATGTCATTTTTGTTGAGATACTCCCAAAGTGTTAATCAGGAATGCGAACAATGCAACTTCTCTCATCAGAACATTGTAAGTGCATCAGCTGCTTATAACTAATTAGTCACTCCCATTCAGAATCCTTATAAAAAAACATAATGCAACAAGCTAGGTATGCACTGATACTCATACTTGTATAAATTCTCCTAATACCTAATACTAATTAATACTTTCTGGTGTGATTTGCATCCATACAAAATGACTAGCATGCGATTTGAACAGGAATGTGTTGCAATTCCTGTCCAAATTGCATGCCGTTTCCCACACTGCTCCTGTGTGAACCCAGGCTAAGATCACTATGACCAGCCTAGGTACACAGGAGTGGTAAGGAAACAGCATGCAATTTGAACAGGAATTGCACTGCATTCCTGTTAAAATCGCATGTCATTCTTTTTAGTGCGATTTGTGCCCATTCATTTTTTTCAGAGCAGAAACAGGTAGCAATCTTCAAAATTTATTAAAACGTTTGCAATATACAATGATCACTCAAGGAGGGTTTTTTTTTTCTCTCTGATTGCTGAAGTTTTTTTTATAAGCAGGATTCTACTTTACATAAAGTAAGTCTAGAGGAGGGTAGATCAGTATATATAATAAGATAAAATCCCCTAAAAGCTGTATGCATGTTCAATGAATACATTTTACCTATGACAGATACACTATATTGCCAAAGGTATTGGGACACCTCTCCAAATCATTGGATTCAGGTGTTCCAATCACCCGTAAGGCCACAGGTGTAAAAAAAATCAAGCACCTAGGCCTGTACACTGCTTCTACAAACATTTTTGAAGAATGGGTCATTCTCAGGAGCTCAGTGAATACAAGTGTGGTACCGTGGTAGGTTACCCCCTGTGCAATAAGTTCATCCGTGAAATTTCCTTGCTACTAAAAAATCCACAGTCAACTGTTAGTGGTATTATAACAAACTGGAAGCAACTGGGAACAACAGGAACTCAGCCACGAAGTGCTAGGCCATGTATTCTCTGGAGTGATGAATCACGCTTCTTTTGGCAATCCGATGGGCATGTCTGGGTACTTGCCTGACTACATTGTGCCAAGTGTAAAGTTTAGTGTAGGGGGATTATGGTGTGTGGTTGTTTGTCAGGGTTTGGGCTTGGCCCCTTAGTTCCAGTGAAGGGAACCCTTAAGGCATCAGTGTACCAAGACATTTTGGACAATTTCATGCTCCCAACTTTGTGGCAACAGCTTGGGGATGGCCCCTTCCTGTTCCAAAAAGACTGCGGACCAATGCACAAAGCAAGGTCCATAAAGACATGGGGTGGAGGAACTTGACTGACCTCAACCTGATAGAAAACCTGATAGAAAACCTTTGGGATGAATTAGAGCGGAGACTGAGAGCCAAGCCTTCTCATCCAACATCAGTGCCTGACTTCACAAATGTGCTTCTGGAAGAATGGTCAAACATTCCCATAGACAGCCTTCCCAGAAGAATTTAATCTGTTATAGCTGCAAAGGTTGGGCTAACTCAATATTGAACCCTAAGACTGGGATGCCATTAAAGCTCATGTGTGTGTAAAGGCAGGTGTCCCAATACATTTGCCAATATATTGTATATGAAGATATTGAAAAAATTATTTGTTTGTGCAGTTTTCTACTTCGTTCATACAGTTGGAATTTGCTGTGTTAATAAAATGAATATTACAGCCAGACTACACCCTCTGTTTTTATTTAATTTTAAAATTATAGATACTAGCTTTGGGTCATGAGCAGCTCAGCCACACAATACTTATTATCTACAATCTGCAATAGTGTGCAATTCAGATTGTTTATCATAGAACATCTTGTAGTTATTACCTATTACATGCATAAAAAAACTTGCATTAAATGGGCATTTCCTAAACTGCTTTTATCTGTTTAGATATGATATCAATAACTATCATTTTACAACATTAGCTTGACACCTCCTGTTACTTTTTCTAAGGTATAAATGTCAGGTTCCAAGTCCCAGGCAACCAAGTCCGGTTCATCCACAATAGAGAAGTCCGAGATAACAAGATAAAGACTATTGATGTCATGAACCAAGCACCTTGATACCCCGCTCATGCTATGGTCCACTGATGCTAAAAAAGCATTCAACAGGGTGAACTGGCTATCTTAAGACATATTGGGATGCCTGCCCCAATCCTATCTTGGATCTCTGCTCTCCATTCGACTCCCACAGCTACTGTCAGAGTAAATGGCGCTACCTCCAAATCCTTTGCTATTAGCAATGGCACAAGACAAGGTTGCCCTCTTTGTCTGCTCCTTCTTCATACTTTCTTTAGAACCCCTGTTACAACACATTAGGAATAACCCGGCATCAAATGTTTAGAAAATAGTACATACCATCATAAAATCGCTGCTTACGTGAACGATTTATTATTCTACATCAAAGATCCACTTGTTTCTTTACCGATCTTAACCCCTTCGTGCCGGCGCCTCATGGCCCTTTAAGGGTTTCAGAAGCTGGGAGGCGTCACAGCGGTCACATGATCAGGAAAGGTACCGATCAAAAGAGGAGATCAGGACCTTTCCGTGAGTACCGAATGTGTGCTGGGAGCGCGCAGGGCACGCTCTCTCAGCACATATGTTCGTTTTTATTAGAACGCAAATGTGCTGCCGCTCGGCGTCTAGGCCAAGATGCCGGGAGGCCACATATTTGCATTCGGCCGGCATGAAGAGGTTAATGTCTGAAACACATGCTTATGGTGATCTGTCAGATTTCAAGGTTAACCTACAAAAGTCAGAAGCCCTCAATGTTTTCCTCACTCTTTGTTCCCTTGTGTACCTCAGTGGCAATTTCCCTTTCCGTTGGGCCTCCCATGCCATCCAACACTTGGGAATCAGAATCCCTTCCAACCTTCTGCTCATCTTCCAATACAACTTTCAACTTTTATTGAGCTCTTTCTCTGCAGACTTGGAGAAGCGGAAAACTCTGTCCATTTTTTGGTTTGGTAGATGCAATATCCTGAACATGAATATCTTGCCGCATCTCCTTTATCTTTTGCAAGCATTGCCCATTAGGATTCCACAGGGATACTTTCGTAACCTCCAGTCAATTTTCATTCACTATGTTTGGCAAGATAAATCTTCTCATCCGAGAAGATCACTCCTGCTATGACGAAAGCTCAGAGGGGGGGTTGGCCTAACAGATCTTGCTTTATACTGTACAGCAGTTCACATGTCTAGAGTGGTCAACTGGTGTAGACACTTCTCTTACAAGCTCTGAGTATCTCTGGAACAGGAATCAGTACCAGTCTCACTAGCAGGCCTTCCATAGTCTGGAGTACGTCTTCCAGATTTTCATCTTCAATCTGCTGGAACGCCGCAGAGCTGTCTGAGACATCTAACTTCCCCTCTCCACTAACGCTTATTATTGGTCATCATGATTTTGTTCTGGGTATCTATGACAGGGCCTTTCAATTACAGCCGGACCTAAACCTGGTCAGGGCTTCTACCTTTTTTAGTTCCTCTGGATGGGTTCACCCATCTTATTTAGCACCCTCAACTCATCTGCCTTGGGTAGATGGAAAATCTTGAAACTGTCCCACTTTCTCCAGTCTCTCCCAGACCATGCCCATTTTCGCAGACAACCTACTTCTTTTGAGAATCTTTGTCTTAGACATGAACCCTTAAGAAAATCTCTCTCCGTATCCTATGGTATTCTACTTGCAGCCATATTTCAACATGATCCCCCATATTAAAGTAAATGGGAAAGAGATCTTAACACCACGTTTTCGGAAGACTAAAAGACCAGGATACTTCTATTTGCCCACAAGTCTTCCCTCTGCAGTAAACACCAGGAGACCACATATAAAATCTTGACACGTTGGTACCAGACTCCGATGGACACAACCCCTTATGCAGGCAATTCGGTTCTTAGGATGGCAACACATGCTGGTGATATTGGTACATATTTTATTTCTCAGATGAGTATTTGACCTATTCTTAAATCAAGACTTCTTGCGCCATCGACTCAACCGAAGGTCCCCACCTTTCTTCTTCCCCCCTTTTTTTTCCTGTCTCTCCCTCCTTCCACATAGGGTGTCTATTCTTTCCCTCCATTATCCAGAAAATGCTCTCCAGTATGCTCCAGCAGCTAGGTACTACTGCTTGGAGGGCAGGGCAAAATGACTTTCTCCTGAAATTTACCTTTCATTCTCCGGCCCTGTGCCTGCCTGTCTGTTTCATCTTCTTGGTATATACATGTCGGCTGTGTTTCCGAATATGGCTGTGTTTCCGAATATGTCCCCCACCACAATATGGGATATGCTTGTCGTGGAAGCAACGATCCTCAACCTATAACACTAATAACACTGAATGTCATTGTACTAGATTTTAGTCTAATTTTGACTTCCTGTACTATTGTTTGTTCACGATTCCAACATTGATGTTATCATTATGCATAGTCTGTCATGTCATGCTGCTATGTTTTGTTGCATACCTTAAATAAAGAGTTAAAAAAAGTATATCTAAATATACAACATACCAAAGCAACTGTTCGCTTTTTAAAATTTTCAGGTCAACTTTATATGGTTTCAGTTAAATTTACTGCCCCACCCTTTAAGTCATGGACTTGAATCCTCGTAGCTATTAAAATTGTTTAACTAGAGTGACTTTCGCGACCATCGTTGATCTTATAGATTAGGTGCCTCATCTAGGTAAGCCTGGTAACCTGTAGGCAAGGGGTCCATCTATGATCCTTCATCAAGTCCTGATGGACAATCACTTGGCTTTGGCTTACTTTGAACTGGAATTCATGTGCTATAAAGCAC
Source organism: Staurois parvus (assembly GCF_062004578.1). Lineage (NCBI taxonomy): Eukaryota > Metazoa > Chordata > Amphibia > Anura > Ranidae > Staurois > Staurois parvus. The sequence goes on along the minus strand of NW_028318321.1, from coordinate 6,412,509 downwards.
ACATATCATATATCTCCAAGCATTTTGATCCTGAACTGAATTTTTTTATTATTGAAGTTAAAAATACCACAAAGCAATAGAGTCTACATCGTTAGCTTTTGATTCTTGAATAATTGACAGGATTCAGGACAGTGAATCATGTCTAGAGCTTTAATAATATGGTTTCCTTCTTTAACATCCATTTATTGCTGGCCTTTTTCTCTTGTACTCGATATGTGACCTCATGCGATGACATTGCTCTTCAGGAGCAAATTATTTTGCACAGATATAAGGATACTTTAATTATATTGCGTCAATGAAATGTAAGAGTCAGATGCTGGACTGTCACGGAAAGAAACCGTTTAATGACGGTTAAAATAGACAGTGGCTTCAGCATTGGTTTTAGTATAATGATACTGTAGATGGAAAACATCACAAACTTTTTTACAGTTTGTTGTTATAATTATTGGCTGCAAACTTTACAATTAACTTTTGAAATTACATAGTAAGGTTTGTTTCACAAAGCATTAAGTTTCCAGTAACACACAGCTAGCACCTGGAGGATTCCAGAAAGTCAGCACAATTTTACACCAAGTACCATCAAGCTGCATTTTTATAGCAAGAAATCTAACTTTGGCTTGGTCTGGGATCAAGCCCAGGTAATGGATAGAAAGCATAAGTTTTTCCTCTGTACAGGTTAGTTCGGAACTCACCAGAGACAAAAGGGCCCTTGATGCGGGTTGTGAGCTTACATATTTAGGCCACAATACAAACTAATTCTCAACTTTCAATAAACAATTATAATATAGGTATTCTGGACAGGCCCCAGGGCCCAAATCTCCTGGGCTGACTGATGGCTGCAGACTGCCCAACAATTTGCAGATGCATCTTTACACATATATTCAGCACATGTACAATACACAGGTATTCATAAAGATAACCATATATCAGGGTATAACAGATTGCAGTAAACTGCGGTTGACTTACGGCTGATAAAGATTTCTGAATTTATTCAGTTCATAATCTGTCATGTTCTGTAAAATACAAGAAGAAAGCATAAATCCAATGTGCATGAAATGTGCTCAATAAAGAAAGAAACTCATTCAATTAAAGAAATTCATTCAGCAGAAAAGTATACTAATTTGGAGGTTCTGCTATCATGCAGGCATAGCTGAAGTACACCAGACCATTCCATTGTTTAAAGAGACCCTGTAACTAAATCATTCATTTCAACAACAATTTTAAGATTATATGTGCATTTAACATATTTTATTTATGGTTTTCAACTGTGAAAGCCTCTCTTGTATAGACATCCAATATCCCTGGGACTGCTGCTGGGCAACACCATCTTGCATGTGATTTCAGCTGCCCAAGCAGACACACAGCTGTCACTCAAGTGACACTCTATAGTATTCCCCTTTGTGACTCCTTTGGCAGCTACATGAAAAGTTATGTAGAGAGGTGAGGAGCAGAGGAGCTTGGCCAGCACAGACAGTAATGAAATGCTCCTGAAAGAAAAGAGGGAAGGAGGGAGGGGATTATGCTAAGGAATTAACTGATCCTGGAGAAAGACGTTTGAAAATTGTTTATGAATAGGAAAAACACTGCAAGCTAACATTGAAAATACTTGTTTTTTTCTGTGCTTTTACTGTGATGGGCTCTCTTTAAAACTGGTGGTACCTGGTATTCTAAGAACACCTCATACTAAGCCCTGTGATTGTACATGACAGTTTTTTTTTCCAGGCCTGCCTTTTTTAGTCTACATTCCTCACATATAGAAAGGGACAACTGAAGATACATTAATATTCAAGAGCACTTGGGGTAGGTTTCTGAATTAGGTCATATCAAATAACACAGAATTCAAGAAACTCTTGAGACTTGAGCCATCCATACATGGATCAAAATTTGGCTGGTCCAGAAGGGACTAGATGAATTTCGATCCATTTATGGGGACAATGGTTGTACAGAAGTCAATCTACCGATCAACTTCTGTACAACCACCCTATCGGATAAAAGCCACTCAATCAGCACTGCAGGCTATAGCCTGCAACTCTGATCAGTGTATTCTGATAATGGGGAGGTCTCCCCACCATCAGGACACAATAGCTCAGTAGGAGTGATTCCCCCGTCCACACTGAGTTCCTGGTTGAACGAAAAAATAAAAAATTGACTAATGTATGGACTGCCTTAAAGTCCAAAAAAAATCTACCCTTGCTGTAGTCTGAGAGAGCAGAGCCTTGGCATCCTCACAAAGAGTACAGGTATATAAACCCTGTATTGTATGCTTTGGAGGCTGGGGTGAGATTGGTTGCAGTTTACAGAGGAGTGGGGGGCTGGTTGTAGTGCTGGAGGGACCCTGCTGGAACAAGGCAGGTAAGTATTTTCCCCTTAATTCTCTGCCCCTAGACATAACAAGCAGTTAACACTTGGTGGCATGTAATCCAAGGGTGGATTTTTTTTATTTTCATTTGGTTCAGCTTTATCACAGTTACCTTGTTAACTGAATAAACCAAATAATTTAGGTTTTTGGAGATAGCTTTATGTATGACCAGCTGAACGAACTTCTACTATTACAGTAGAAAATGCACATATGTTTGTATGTAATGTAATGCATTTAAGGTAGCGCTGCATTTAAAGATCCAGCTGCTCTAGGCACCTTTGAATAGTCCTTTTTTAACATCTCTGTGCCCAAATACAAATACACAGACATACTATACAACTTTGTATAGTTCAGTAGAGCACTAGGCAAAAAAAAAATGAAAGAGGGTTTCATGTTTCCTGATCCATAAAGAACTTTTGGAGTGAGTTGGATTCCCAAGTAATGGTATCAGTATAGCAGCATAGCAGCAAGCAGAAACATAATCAGAGATCAAGCCGAAGGTATTAGGTGAAGAGCAATAAAGAGTGGCTGGTGAATCTTCAGTCAAGGGTAGAGTAAGATAAAGATAAGTGTCAGGGGTGTATGTACAGGTGTTGCAGGGGTCACAATTATGACCCGAACCCGTGCTCCAGGGGGCCCATGCAGCCTCCTGTACACCTGGATAGGAGGGGTGGCATATAGAGGAACTGATCCCCTCCATTTTCCTCCTGCAGCCGCTGAAATTCTGCAGGAGGAAAATGGAGGGCATCAGTTCTTCTATGTGCCGTCCTGCCACCCCTACTATCCACCACCTGTTGCCCTGGGCTCCTGTGTACTCCCTCCTCCCCCACAGCGGTGCCAGATTCCCCCCTACCCTCTCCTGCTGGCTGCTGTAGATGGATCTCTGTAATTTACCATCCCCTTCCTTGTCTTAATGAATAGAATCAGTGATTCGTATTGATCACTGATTCTGTTCATTCATAACAGAGGCATAGTAAACTGTGTTTCCTATGCTTCAGTTTATGAATTAACGGGAAGCTCTGCACAGAGCTATTCTGTGCAGCTCAGGCCATAGAGAGGGAGAATAAGATCTGTGTCCTTAATCTCCTTTCTCTGTCTCAAAGGTGAAACATCAGAGGTGTGCTTAGAGCCCTGATATTTCACCAAAGCCCCTCAACAGGACTCCTAAAGAAATGGTAAAAACTAACATTTCTAAAAAATAAATAAATATTAAAAAACAAAATGGTAAAGAATAAAAAAATAAAATAACCAAAATAAAAAAATACTGAAACCAGTGGCAAAACTACCAGGGTTGAGGACCCCGATGTTCCGCCAATGTGGGAGGCCCTTTATGGTTTCTTGCACTGGGGCCCTGAATGTTCTAGTTATAACTCTGACAGTTGAAGCAGTAGCAAGATACTAGCATAAGCATAATAACGTGGCAAACTGGAAGTATAGAGACATGACTTAAATAGGAAGTTCAAGGGAGGACAAGCAGTTCAGATTTTGGCAAGAAAGGAATTAATGAAGATTGACCAAGAGATCAAGCAAGTTACTATTTATAACTTTGGTTGGCTCAGGGGGAAGAGCATTTGGCAGACACAGCAGAAGCCCTGAGTTTGAATCCATTTCCTAACGACCTTCGGACTCCTCTCAGCAGTTCCTCCGCCCTTTTCTATCTACAATTCTCCTACTGAATATAGCCACTAATGACTAGAGAACATATAAGAAAAAGGTTATCAACAATTGTAGATCTTTGGGTTTGGTGTTTTGGCACTGGCCCACAAGCACCATTATGGCAAATAGTGTACATTCCCAGCTAAAGGTTAAAAAGTGAAAATCTTGGCAGTATGTTACATTTTCCATGGTCACCCTATGCATAAGCAAGTTCCGTGTTTTACACTCAGAACTTGTTGTACAGAACAGTCATATGACAAAGGAATTATTGAGTCTGGAAGGAGAGTTATGTCAGCAGAGATTTGCATACTATGTAGGGAAAAGTATGCAAACTTTAAAACACCTACGTGCTTATCTTCTGAAAGGTCTGGCTGTTGTCTCTATGTCTTTATCTCATTTCTTATTCTCTGAAGAACTCGCTACTATATGGTTCTGAAAATGGAGAGCTCTATAATTTTGAGGACTAAAATGCTGTTTCAAACTAAAATTCCAGTTGAAGGCTCCCAGTGTCTGTCCTGAGCTGTTCCCTGGTCACTATGTTAAATGTTTTTGAAAATCAAAAGCCACATTAAAAAAAAATCTCCAACTAGGATAAAAATCACCATCATATACTGTATCCATAAAATTGCACTTGGGACTCATCATCTGTGTATTAGATTACAAATAATTTTTCCTATCTGTAGCTGACGACACTTTTCTAATTGACAACTTAAGTATAGGAAAATCAGTGGAAGTGCCACAAAAATGCTAATAGATTACAGAAAAGATTTTGATTCTATCTTGTTGAAATTATATATTATACCAACACATTTCTGTGCTTTAGACACTCTCCCTTTAAAAGTCCATATACACTAAGGACATAACAATCATGTAAAAAGAGTAGCTCATGATATCTAGACAGGAGTTGTAGAAAAATTTTAACCCTTTGAGCAATGATTATGAACTATTATAACACATTTATGGACTATTTTTTATAAAGCACCACGTTATGCGTAATGGAAGCTTATGTTCAGAGCCTGTGCTTCCAGGTTCCGTGCTGAGTGGCTGGCCTAGAGCATTGTGAACACAAGAGGTCGTCCACTCAGCACAGGCACCATTGAACGAGGTGGAGAGCATGACATCACTGCCCCGCCTCTCTGCCTTATCCAGTCAGAGAACACTTTGCATTCATTTAGAAAATGCAAGGAATAATCTGAATGGTGCCTGTGCTGAGTGGCTGACCTCCTGTGTTCAGTAAGCAGAAGAGCAGAGACCTAAAAGCAAGTGATCACTGAAATAGTGTTGTCTACTACAGTGCCAGGTAGTATATACATAGTTATATTGGTCCATTATATTGGTGTATATTATATGCAGTTTAAGGGCTCCTGCTCAGGCATCCAAAGTCCTGTGAGGTGGAAGCCGTTAAATGGGTGCAGGCTGGGAGTGAGGCCATTTAGAATCAGGATACACTGTGGAGATAAAGGGTACTCCCCCATGGAGCCTACCTCCATGATTAAGCCCCAGCCATGTGTTGGGACATGGCTTCTAATGGAGCATGCTGAGGTTGCTTTCAATTCATAATAACATGGCCGGATAGGTATGTGGCTGCAGGAATATCATTTTTTCTCTATATGTATATTATAGCTATGCCTGCAATTATTCTCTAAGCAAAGTCTCTGGCAAAGAAAAACAATACTTATACTACTATGAGGCGCCCAACAAACAGAAACTATCATTCAATGAGTCCCTGTTCATTGTATCTTGTTCCCTTGTGGGTACCCTATACAATGGTGAGCACAGCTGATAAAACTATTCTGCTCCCTTCTGTAGCTGTGTGTTTTCAAGCAGAGATATTTGATTTATTAACTTTAATAAATCTGCTATTTGTGTGTGTTTACATAGGAAGTACGAGTAAGAATCAGAGTCAAAGGTTGTAGCAAACAGATGCAGCTTCAAAGTGAAGTCAGCAAAATCACCAGTAAAACGGTCTAGAAGTGGAAGTGCAATCACAACCAATAAGAAAGCATTCACTCATCGCTAGTCATGACTGATAAGTAGGGGAGTCTCAGCATTTCCAGCTTCTTGTCTCTTGGGAAATCTACAGTATCTTGACCAGTTGAATGAAGGCTACAGAGATGCAGTGCTCCTGTAGAGAGGGGACTCTGGGGAAATGGTAAAGTGATTTTTTATGTTTTAACAAAACATAATAAAGCAATTTTAAGAACGTCTATTTCTGTAGAATTGGAAGGCAGATAAAAATGTATTCTGAATCAACAGATTGTGCCTATAGACAGTTCACCCATTTATATTCAGAGTATAGACTTGTATATCCACAGACCTTTGCTGAATGAACCTCAATACATCTAAAATTAACCATAAAAATGTGCAAAGAATGTGCACTGAATCATATACAGTAAATAATTAAGCAAATAATAACATAATCAATCCATATGTCACAGTAATAAAAAATATATTAATTCCAAAGTCAATATAAAGTGCAACAGTGTTAGAAAAAATAAAAAAATAAATAAAAACCCGTAAATAAAGCGAGTCCCATACACCATTCAATTTTCGTGCAAGCTCCTATTGCAATTAAGTCGATCTTCGGACAGTGCAAGGGAGCTCCAGTTTCCACACCATGCACACCAGTGTGCCCTTCACCCCACCTTATGGGTATCAGCCCACCTTACTGTTAGACCACCACTGATAAAAGGAGGCCAACTGCGCTTTATTTACATGTGTACAAGCGTAACTCCTCTCTAGTCTTCCTCTGTCCTCACAGAACGTCTCCCAATGGCAAAATAATATGTGGGAAGCAAAAAAACACTGATAGTGCAGATCATTCTCACAATTTTATTGAGAATGGTAAAAACCACTCACATTCCAGCAGATGGAGCAAAGCATGTCACATCCATATTCCAATATATGGCGTCCAGACTACAGTCATCGTGATGACCTCACCGATAGCCTCACGCGTTGCGCCATCAAGGCTTTCTCTAAAGGGGTTTCTATGAGAACAAGTGGCTGCACCAAGTCACATTATACAGGCCTGAACACAAGACATTTTAGAATGGACAAGCTGCAGAGCAGGTGACTTGCTGTAACCTATATACTCCAGCCGAAAGTGTAAGTGTCAGCATTGGGCATTTGATAGTGACCGCACTGTATCAGGAGGAATAAGTAGGGAGTAAGAGTATGACATAATGCAGCAGGGACCACACACTACACACACTTCATTAGTGTCTATTTACAGTATTTTTACAGTGCAAATAGACAAAATAGATTTTGGCTGGATTATTAGCTGTAAACCTCAGACATAAAATATGAACAAAGCATATTCCTCTGTAGTGTGTACTTGTCTCAGTTAAGAGCACTAAGTGTCATTTCTGTCTGTTGTCTCATTCTTCTGCTATTAACATGAATCACTTCTGACAAGTTTTCCTGACACCAAGAGAAAAAAGGTGACAGAGGAAGGACCTTCAGCACACAACCTCTGATTGACAGCCTCAGCCCTGTACCTGTGTGCTGTACAAAGGGGGTGTGTCCTTTCCCTCCAATCAGCTGTCCTCAATGAGCTCTGCAGTGTGTAATTTACACTGCCTGCTTTCTGAAAGCTCAGACAAGTTTTATGAATTGTAAAGGCTGCAGAGAAAACTGCCGATAAACATGTACAGCTTATGTAGGAGGATTTGTTTAATCTCTTTGTATCACTTGATGCCCGTCACTTCAGTGGGTATATGTTAGTGTTTACAACCACTTAAAGCGGAGTTCCACCTAAAAAAATTAAAAAATAAAAGTCAGCAGCTACAAAAACTGTAGCTGCTGACTTTTAAAATACAGCCACTTACCTGTCCCTCGGTCCAGCGGTGTCCTCACCACTGCTGGTTTCACCGGCTGTCTTCTTTCCCTGGTGTCGGCATCTTCAGTGTGGGCACCCGGCTGTGACAGCTTGCGGCTTCACAGCCAGGTGCCCACTGCGCATGCGCGAGAAATACTGTGCTTTGTGAATGGCCACCTGTCACGTGTCCCAGAAGACTACGGGGAGGACAACTTCCACTTCCGATCACCTAGGCGATCGCAGCAGAAGTGGGAGCAGGTACCTGTTAAATTTGAGTACCCGCTCCCCCCCCTGCTCCCCAAAGGTGCCAATCCTTTATTGGGAGCGGGGGACAAAGGTTTAAAGTGGAACTTCCTCTTTTTGGTGGAGCTCCGCTTTAAGGTGAGCACATCTAGCTCCCTCATCAACTCCTCCCATCCTCACCTCCAGGACTTCTCTAGAACCTTTCCTATCCTCTGAAACTCCCCACCCCAACCTGTCCAATTATCTCCTACTCTGTCCATCTTTAGGAGATCCCGGAAAATGTATCTATTCAGAAAAGTGTACCCCCACCTTCACCTATAAACTGTACTTTGACCATCTCCATCAGTCCATACCCTACAGCTATTACCTTCTTTAGCATTTCCCTGTTCATTTTAGATTGTAAGCTACACCAACAGAGCCCTGCTAGTCCTCCCGTGTTGATCTGTATTGTAACTGTACTGTCTCCCTTTATATTCTAAAGTGATTTGCAAACTGTTGGTGCTATATAAATCCTGTATAATGATTAAAATAATGACATCTAAGCCAGAAAGGTGAAAATCACTGGTTTAAAGAATCAAGGTCAGGGATGAAAAGAATATGTAAAACGAAAATGATTTCAGCACAGAAGACACAGTAGCCGGACTGCGTGACGCAGGCTTTCTGCTGAGAGGGAGCACTGGGTTATATTTATAGTTTGGCAGTACATCTGCTCCCTATTGGGATGCAGCATTTTTTTAAAATAAGAATACTTACCCTTTAAAATTTTAGAACATTATCATTAGTAGTACTAACGGCAAAATTAGAAAGTGAAACCTTTCAGAATAATGCAATATTTATGGCCGTAACAAAGCTGAATATTTCGAAATGTTCTTACATAATAGGAAGGAAATTGTACGTACTAATGTCATGCGAGTTTATGGCACCAGCTGCCTGCCCCAGGGAGATGGAGCGCGATGCTCCTTGTACCAAACTACAAATGCTCCAATGATCATATTCAAAGAACAGCAGATGGGATACAAACTTTAATTAATCTCAGGTGGCTTTTTTATGTTTGTTAACAAAGATGTAAAAATTCCACTCCGCGGGTAAAATAATGCGTACAGTGGCAAAGTTCCTAGACATATTTTCTCGGGTACAGGTCTGACAGCTGTAATTAAAATTTATAGACCGCTTATGATACATTGTGACAACTCAGCACTTTTGAAGTTACATGATAGTCTTTGTGGAACGGACTTTGTTGTTTGTCTTCATTTTTATGTTTATACATTAATCGTGCTGCTTTTCTCCTTAATTGAAGGTTTCAAAGGTTACATAATTGCATTGCATTCTGGAAGTATTGGTTTGTCAAGAGTGAAATGTGATTAAGAATGATAGCACCATGCTTTCCTCTTATCTAAATGGATGTTATAATAAACATAATAAACAAGCTACATAGCCTACATATAATACACTGCTGCTTCAGAATTCATGAAAGGGATACATCCATCAAACAATGTTAAAGCGTCCTTTTGTGACAATATTTATGTAAAAAAAAATACAGGTAATGGCATGGTTTTCATAATATACATTTAAAGAGACACCATCAGCCTGCCCAATTAAAGTGACTGTGTGTGAGTAAAGGATCCCCAACTCACTCATAGCCACCTTTCCCACTATCCCCAGCTTTTCCTAGAGGGAATGGTGACGTCATCTCCTCTAAGTGTCTGCACTTTATGTTTGTTGGCATGTATTTTTTGTTTTAGTCACAGTGTTACTTTAAAGTGGAACTAAACTGTATCTGAGCACCACAAACCAAAAGCGCTATTTCATTCATTTTAAATATTCAAAGCAAATTCCCCCGTCCATCCACGTCTCCATGCTTTATTTTGCTGAGAAATCACTTTGAAAAAACACCTTCTGGCATTTCTGGCTGTTGTCATCTTGCGTAAGGGCAGAGGATTCATGTAGCAATTATTTCTTGGAATCCATCTGCCTTTAGCTCAGGCATACATAGTTACATAGTTAGTCTGCCTGAAAAAAAAGACAAAAGTCCATCCAGTTCAACCATGGAAAAAAAAAAGTTTTAATCCTATACCCACAGAGGAAGGCAAAAAAAAAAAACCCAGCAAAGCGTGATCCAATTTGCTCCTGCTTGGAAAAAAATTCCTTCCTGATCCCCCGAGAGGCAATCGAATATTCCATGGATCAACTTTACCTATAAATGTTAGTATCTAGTTATACATACATTGCTTAGCTGAAAAAAGCCCCTCTTCCCCACCTGAAGACTCCTGGGATGTATATCATTTGCCTAGGCCTGAAAGCTAGGAAGTAACTAAAGAAATGTAAAACAAAAAAGTTTAAAACATGTAAATATAATATACTTTCCTATTTACTACTGCTAGCAGCCTAAGGATTAAATTGATTGGGAGAGTGAAGTTCCACTTTAAAACTGAACAAAAAAACTGTATCTGAGCACCACAAACTGAAAACACTTTAAAAGAATTTTTAATCTTCAAAGCAAACTCCACCATCCATCCATGTCCCCATGCTTTATTTTGTTAGGAAATATCTTTGAAAAACACCCCCTAGCATTTATACTCATGTCAACTTGAGTGAGGGCAGATGATTCATATAGCATTTACTTCCTGAAATCCATCTGCTCTTAGCTCGGGCATGCAGGCAGGCAGGAGGGCGTGCTTAGCTGAGAAAGCCTCTTCTCCCTCCTAGGATGTATGACATCATTTGCCTAGGCTAGAAACCAGAAGGCAACTGGAGAAATGTAAAATTCAAAGAGAGTTTATTTCTTTAAAGCTGAACTTCAGGAATGATCTGTATTGCATACTTACAGTGTAAGTATGCATATCTTGTGGCCGCTGGGGAAGCTGAACATAAATATAGTAGTCAACACTACTATAGTAATAGCTGCAATCTTCTAGGTCCAGCTTGGCACAATGTAAGTATGCATATCTCATACATAACATGCCGCTGGCTAAGCTGAAAATTGCTGTAGTAGTTGGCGCTACTACAGTAATGGCCACAATTTTCTAGGTCCTGCTGGGGTTCTGTGTGAGCAGCTTCCCCTTTGCGCACAGAACACAAGGGGTTGCTTGCTCCACCCCCATTCATAGTACATCTTTTATTTTTTTCAGTGAATATAGGGCATTCTCTGATTGACAAGGTGGAGAGGAAGGGCAGGGACATTAGATAAGGTGGGGATGGTGATGACGGCACCCCTCCACTCCACCTCACCCAGTCAGGTGTTCTGTGAATGGTGGTGCCGAATCTGTGAACCCCTGTGTTCTGTGTACAGAGGGGAAGCTATTATCATGAAAATCCAGCAGGACCTGAAAGATTGCAGCTATCACTCATGGTGACTACAACAGTAATTTTTAGCTTCTGAGCAGGCGACCCCTGTGGTTAGTGTACAGAGATGAAGTTGGTTCCATCAAAACCAGGAAAATCACAGCTATCACTGTAGTGGCGAATATTACAGTGATTTCCAGCTTCCCTAGTAGCCCATCAGATATGAAAAATGCATACTTACATTGCGCCACGCTGGACTGATGTATGTATACAATATACAGTGCTGTGAAAAAGTATTTGCCCTCTTCCTGATCTTTTTTTTTTTGCATATTTGTCACAATGAAATGATTCAGATCATCAAACAAATTTTAATACTACACAAAGATAACCCAAATAAATACAAAATGCAGTTTTTAAATTATTTCATTTACTAAGGGAAAAGCTGTCAAAACCTGCCTGGCCATATGTGAAAGAATTATTGCCTCCCACCTTGCTAAATCATGAATGAACTGTGATTAACCACATTGTTTGGAATGCTAGGTTGAAATTCACATGCCACACTCAGGCCTGATTACTGCCAGACCTGTTGAATAAAAAAAAAAAAACACTTAAACAGAAGCTGTCTGACAAAGTGAAGCATGTTAAAAGATCTAAAAAAGCAGTACATCATGTTGCGATCTAAAGAAATTAAAAAACAGATGTGAAACAAAATAATTGACATGTATCAGTCTGGAAAGGGTTAAAAAGCCATTGCTAAGGTTCTGTGGCTCCAGCAAACCAAGGTGAGAGCCATTATCCACAAATGGAGAAAACTTGGAACAGTGGTGAACCTTCCCAGGAGTGGCCGGCCTACCAAATATACTCCAAGAGCACAACGACGACTCATCAAGGAGGTCATAAAAGAACACAGAGCATCTAAAGAACTGCAGACCTCACTTGCCTCAGTTATGGTCAGTGTTCATGATTCAACAATAAGAGAGAGACTGGGAAAAAATTGCCTCCATGGGAGAGTTCCAAGGCAAAAGCAACTGCTGACCAAAAAGAACACAAGGGCTCATCTCACATTTGCCAAAAATCATCTAGATTATCTCTAAGATTTTTGGGTAAATATTCTGTAGACTGATGAGATAAAAGTTGAACTTTTTGGAAGGTGTGCATCCCGTTACATCTGGTGTAAAACCAACACAGCATTTCATAACAAGAACATCATACAAACAGTCAAACATGGCGGTGGTATTGTGATGGTCTGGGGCTGCTTTGCAGTTTCAGAACCTGAACGACTTGCCATGATTGCTGGAACCATGAATTTTGCACTCTACCAGAAAATCCTGAAGGAGAATGTCTGGCCACCAGTTCGTGACCTCAAGCTCAAGTGCACTTGGGTTATGCAGTAGGACAGTGATCCGAAACACACAAGCAAGTCCACCTCTGAATGGTTAAAAAAAAAAAACAGACTTAAGGTTTTGGAGTGGCCTAGTCAAAGTCTGGATTTAAATCTGACTGAGATGCTGTGGCATGATCTTAAACAGGCCGTTCATGCTGGAAAATCCTCCAATGTGGCTGAATTAAAACAATTCTGCAAAGGAAAGTAGGCCACAATTCCTCCACAGCAATGTGAAAGACTCATTGCCAGGTATCACAAATGCTTGATTGCAGTTGTGGCCGCTGAGGGTGGCACAACCAATTATTAGCTTTAGGGGGCAATTACTTTTTCACACAGGGCCAGGCAGGGTTGGATAGCTTTTTCTCTTAATAAATGAAATCATAATTTCAAAACTGCATTTACGCGGGTTATCTTTGTGTAATATTAAAATTTGTTTAATGATGTGAATCATTTTGGTGTGACAAATATGCAAAAAAAAAAAAAAATCAGGAAGGCAAACACTTTTTTACAGCACTGTACATCATACCTGAAGTTCAGCATCAATAAAGAATACAGCAGGGAATATAAGCCAATCCAACTGCAGCATTGTCTATAGGATAGGAAAGAATGAGGTTATTAAAAAGATTTTACCTTCTCTAAAACAGCATTTTTCAATTGTTAAGAGTGTTCCAGCCATTGTCCTTTCCTGTGCAAAGAATGAAGGCAGCAAAAATTGCACAGCCCTGACATCTAGTGGTAAAAAGGAGGCATGTGCAGACTAAAGGCTTAGGTTATAATAAAGTAGGTCTAATGAATGTTTATAAAATAGGTTTTCTACCTATGGTGATGTAATAATAGATAGTCAGATCTCAATGTATTATGTTATGCTGCCATTAGAATGCCCAGGCGGTTCGGTAACATGATCTAAAAATTTCAAATTGTAGTGTTGGAAGGAAGCTGGTTGTCATTTAATCTCTGACCTCCTTTGGAATCCTCAGCAAAGAAGTTACCTTCAAACCACAGTTTGTGTTTCCTCTTGCTATGGATAATTTGCCATTCTGGAAATTCTGATGCATATGTAATGGGATAAATACATAAGATTGCAGAGCTTAAAAAAGTGACAAATAATCATAAGAAAACAGTGAAAAGTGTGTCAAAAAATAGTCCATCCAAAAATTAAAGCAAAGTTCCAGCGGCTGTGATGAAACAAAAGAAATCCAAGGACAGTTGTCCTGTCACCAACCACTGCTACAGAAGACTTACCCGAAAGGCATGACCCCCTGTTAAGAGTGGTCAATCGCGCTTTGTTAAACAATCCAGAAAGCTGGTCACTCGAATCCTCCTCCAGATCATCAAAAGAGCAGATAAGGATTTTCCAAACAATGGACCTTAATTAGGGTAGCTAAACCAATCAGGATAATGCTTGGACTCCTAGTGGAAAACATGCAAAGAGAGCGCTCCATGTAGTGTAAAACCATAACCTCAACATTTATTTAACCACCTCCCGCCCGCCATATATGGTAATGACGGGCGCAAGGTGGTTCTCTCGTTCTGGGAGGACGTCATATGAAGTCCTCCCATCCTAACCAAGCATGCGCGGCTCCGGGAGCGCGCAGCACTGCGACCGGCGGTGCATTGTGTCCCTCGGACACAGCGGATCACCGATCAATGGAAAGAGCCGAAGATTTCAGCTCGGTCGTGTGATCAGCTGTGTCCAATCTCAGCTGATCTCATGTAAATAGGGAAATGCCGGTTATCGGCATTTCTCTCCTCATGATCTGTCACGCTGACAGCTCGAGAGGAAAGGAGAGACGGTAATCGGCATTCCCCGGAGAAGACATGTACACTGAGCATCGGGGCACTGATGATCAGTGTGCCCTGATGATCAGTGTAGCCCCAGCAGTGCCACCTGTCAGTGCCCATCAGTGCAGCCTCATTAGCGCATATCAGTGAAGGAGAAAAATCACTTATTTACAAAATTTTAAAACAAAAACTAAGAAAAAACTTTTTTCCCCCAAATTTTCAGTTGTTTTTGGTTTGTTTAGCAAAAAAATAAAAACTCAGAGATGATTAAACACCACCAAAAGAAAGCTCTATCTGTCTCGAAAAATGATAAAAATTTCATATGGGTACAGTGTTGCATGACCGTGCATTTGTCATTCAAAGTGCGACAGCACTGAAAGCTGAAAATTGGCCTGGTCAGGAAGGGGGTATAAGCAGGGGCGGACTGACCATTTGGAAACTCGGGCACTGCCCGAGGGCCTGGGGTCAGTAGGTGGCCCCATGAGATGCCCCTGGTACCTTTTTCATAAGCTTTTTTGAGTTTGGGCAAGGACACAGGAGCCCCATGATCCCCTATTGCCCGGGGGCCCCATGAGTTGTCAGTCCGCCCCTGGGTATAAGTGCCCAGTAGGCTAGTGGTTAAAGTATGGTTGCACTCACATGTAAGCAAACATCATTAGGAATTGATTGGCAAAAAAACCCAAAATTTTCCAGTTTCCAAAATGGGCAGTCTGCATTGAACTACCATGCCACAACTGCTATAGCGGCCAAAGCAGCTGTTTCAATGTGAACTCACTCTTCCATCTGGCCATGTGAATTTTGGAGGCGATAAAAATGCTGATCAGGTGCCTACTTTTATGGTTTCTCTACCACCCCAGTTAATTAGGGTGCCAAAGGGTGAAATGGGCAGCTATAGAAGGCAAGATAAGTTTTAGTATTTGCTCAATCTGGCTATCAAACAAACCTGTTACCGTGTTGGGCAAAGTAAGTACGGGTTTGCTTTAAACCTCCAATTTCTTTGATATTCAATGAAAACTGTGAGAAGATAGAAATGAAAACTGTAGCTATATGTGGCTGCAACTGGTACTTTTAAATCCCAAGAGGATCAGAAGATAGCCATTGTGCTGTATAGGTGAAGAAAGTCAAACCAGGTCACAACAGCAGTTTTGTAGATTGAAGTTCCTCAGCAGGATTGCATCACCTTGTGTAGTCTATACTTTCAAGTCAAAAAACTTTTCTCTTTACTTATATCTTGTACTGACAGTAGCCAGGAAGCCTCACATTGAAATATTCTGTATGTCTTTGTCATTTTAGGCTGTGTATGTGCTATTACAAGTGGTTGGCATAGCTCCTTTTACTAGGCTAAAATGAAGGAGAGGTTTAGAATTTGGTTAAAAACAAGGACATTACTGGAAAACACAGGGCCCCAAAAATGTTAATCCCCTAAAAGAAAAAAAAAAGGTTTTGCAATACCATCAACTGGTGATATTGCGGTACGTACAGATATATGGAGGTACAGGGGGACTTTCTTCATTCTATCACTTATTTAAAGAGCATCTGACACCTTGCCAATGAGGGGCAAATTGACAAGGTCTTTGCAAAGGCCCACCCTCACCCCAATCCTGTTATTCTAACCATGCAAGTGCTCCCTTGTTGAATCTTCCTCCTCCACAGACAGTGGCACTCTACCTGGCACTTACAGGTATGGGGGACCATGTGTCCCCTCTCCTGTGCAGGGGCTCATGTGTGACAACCAAGCGCTAGGCCTAAGCATGTCACATGGAGGAGAGAGGGTGATGTTACCAATCCCCAGAGTCAATGACACCTCAGATTTCAATGCTGCTGCAGAGGAGAGATCTTGCAAGAGAGTGCTGACAATGTGAATATAAGGGGGTTGGGAGTATACCTTTTCAAAGACACTCACTCTTTTCACTCCATTGGCAAGGTAATAGGATTATCTAACACAGCACCCCTTACAATGCTGATCAATGCAAAGAAATCCAAAAATGTCCCTGCATTGCTGGTCAGCTGTAAAAAATGTTCAGCAACGTTGGTCAATGGGTGAAAAAATGCCCAGCATCATGGGTAAGTTAGGAAAAACATGCCCCGCTGTTAGTGGTCAGTGGGAGAAAAAATGCCTGCAATTATTGATCAGTGAAAGAAAAAATGCCTAACATTAATGGTCAGTGGAAGAAAAAAAAAATTCCCTCCTCCCTCTGTAAAATTCACTCACCAGACCTCAGTTAGAATAGATAACACAGCATGCAGGGGTCAGTAGTGCATAATACAGTGCAGGGTTAGCAGTAAGTAATGCAGAGTGCAGGGGTCAGTAGTCTGTAATACACAGTGCGGGGGTCAATACTAAATAATACAAAGTCCAGGGGTTCCTAGTACTTAATGCAGAGTTCAAAGGTTAGTAGTATGTAATGTACAATGCAGGGGTCAGGAGTTAGTAATGCAGAATGCAGTAATATGTAACACAGGGTTCAGAGGTCAGGAATAAGTATTGCAGAGAGCAAGAGTCAATAGTATGTAATGTACATGCATGTATAGGTCAGTAGTATGTAACACCTAGTGCAGAGGTCAGTAGTTCATATCACACAGGGTGAGGTCAGGAGTCATTAAAGTGTTACTAAACCCAGGCCAATGCCTTCACTCTATCTGGTCTCCCACAGTAAACAGAACATTGAAATGCAATTATTGTAGTAAATATAAATAGCTAAATACTTTTTCTCATCAGCAGTTAGAACAGTCTTGTGACATCTATCAATGTCCAGCAGAGCACTGAATAAAGCTTGTAGGAGGAGTTTTCATTCTGCTCTAGGAGGATGCAGAACCCCTGACCTCTGTCTTGACAGCACTGATTGGCCATGTGCTGATCACATGCACTCTCCCAAGAAAAAAAAACCCTCTCTAGCAATAAACACCAAACTGAGCATGTGCAGCTTGACTCCACATGATATGTTGTATCAGGAGATAAGAGGGTGGCACTGGAAGAAGAGGAGGAACAGAGAAGAAAGGATCAAACAACGTTTTTACACAATGCAGAGTAGTAACCCCTTAGGTTCCATGGTGAGTATAACAAGCATGTTTTTCTGCGTATACAGACTGATCTTACTGTTGTGGGTTTAGTAACACTTTAACACATCTTCCCCCACAGGCAATAATACCCCCTTTTAGTACAAACATCTTTCCCCCCCAAGCTAAAATTGCCCACAGCACAAATTTCCCCTTCCCTCTACAAAATTCACTTACCAGATCTCAGATGCAGCAGCGCCCGGCAGAGTGAAGGAAGTCCTAGGTTTCCTCCTGGCTGTGACTGTGGATTGTTTTAGAAGCTTGACATTTCACTGCATGAGAAACTGGGTTCTAACTGATCTTAATTTCAGATTTGCCAAGCAATGTTAGTTTGCAAAGCCACAGAGACCACAAAAGCACAGTTTACTGTATTGGGTCCATGTCAACTGCAGATGCCACTGCATCCAATGTGTCATTGCTAACAAGCTGAAGAAACACACCAGACAGACCAGTGAGCAGGGGTGGACTGACCATTTGGAAACTCGGGCACTGCCCGAGGGCCCGGGGTCAGTAGGGGGCCCCATGAGATGCCCCTGGTACCTTTTTCATAGGCTTTTTTGAGTTTGGGCAAGGATACAGGGGCCCCATGATCCCCTATTGCCCGGGGGCCCCATGAGTTGTCAGTCCGCCCCTGCCAGTGAGGCGTCATGTAGTAGACACATCACCAAATAAAACCGAGCCCAACGTTCAGAGAATTATAGCATGATTGTGGAGCAAAGGATCACAACTAGCTTTACGAGTGTAAAATCCAGGAAATGGAATGGAAGCCAATTCTGTCTATTGGTATTGTGAAGAAAGTATAGAGGGAACTAAATCTGAACTTCACCCAAAAGGGGAGGTTCTGCTTTTCCGCCCCCCTCCCCTTCCTGTGTCATTTTTGGATACAATTATTTTTCTGGGAGAACGGGTACCTGGTTTTGACAGGTACCGGTCCAACTTTTGCTTGGACTGCCTAGGTGATCTGAGCCCCCTTTTCCTGTAGCCTTCTGGGACATGTCACAGGTCCCAGAATGCTGCAGGACTATTCGCAAAGCACAGCACAGCTCGAGCATGTGCAGCGGGAAGTCAAAGCTAGCTTCCCTTATTAAACATGCTGGCACCATAGACCCAAAGACCAGTGAAGAACTGGCCCGGGCGAGGTCGCCCCTGGATCCCTGGACAGGTAAAGGTCCTTTTTTTTTAAAAAAAATCAGCAGCTATAGTATTTGTAGCTGCTGACTTTTAATTTTTTCATACAGCCTGAAGAACCTCTCTAAGTACTGGAGCAATGACGAATAATTGTAACAGTTTATTCACTGCCTACTCCTGTAAAAATTAAACACACTATTAGAATGTATAAAAATATAATAAGGAAGTTAGCAACAATACACATGTAATGCTACCCCTGTAGGAGCCGCTAAGATACTGTCCAGGTCTCCCCTCTGTTATTCCCCACAGCCAGGCACAAGGTAGTTTCACAGCCAGGTACACACACTCTTTTGCTCATTGTCTCCAATGATCAGTGTAGGGGCTGTTGTTTTTTGTGATTAATTATTGGAGAACTTGGATAGGGAGAAGGGGATTTAGTAGGATACTAAAAGCTACAGCTGAGGACAGAACCTCCTTAAATAGCAGCCTTGAGCAAAGTCCTCATGTCAGAAAGCAGTTAAACTGACAGCACTCTTCAGGACACCAGCCAGTGTCCCCTTTTTCTGACCCATGCTGACTACACAGCACCAGAGGGGTAGAAAAACACACAGGGGTTTATTTACTAAAGCTGGAGAGTGCAAAATTAGGTGCACTTCTGCTTAGACACCAGTCAGCTTCCAGGTTTCATTGCCTATATGGGGTTAACTGATCTTGCAACCCATAATGATTCGTGGGATCAGCTTCAGCGGTTTGCAGCATGTAAGGGGTTAACTGTGACAGCTCTGTGCTAAAGTCGGAGATCAGCTTCTTCGGCCTAAACCGGCACATGCGCAGTTGCTTCAGGGGATACGTATCTTCCCGGGATACTCATTTTACCACTACACCGGCACTGCTCCTTCCTCTCTGGAGGGGTGACACCACATGTTACCGCACCGGGTGACACCAACCCTAGGGACGCCTCTGCCAATACTAAAAGGTTTTGGGTACAAATACATTTTAATCCAATAGATATACTGTATGTGCACGTGTATATAATATTTTGAAGGTATATTAGGAAAAGACTGTGCTCTGATAAAGACCTAGGAAGGAGTAAACATTACAACACAAGTGAAATGGATAGTCTTCCGTGTTGTGAGTTGTACAGTCAGGTCGGGTACATATAGGGCAGCAGACATTGCTCATACCCTCTGGCTGCCCTTTGGGTTTCCTCAGCATGGTGTAAGACTCAAGAGTCAATCTGGCCAAATTGATTCAAACTGACTGCAACTAGAGATGGACCTGAGAAAGAACATTAATCCTACACAAGCTGATCAGAGCAGACTAAGTCTGTAGAAGATACTGAGCAGATAGTGGACATCTGGAATCACCACAGTCCATCATTAGGAGAATTGCCTCTAATTATGAGGAGCACACTGACATTGGTGATAGGGAAGGTCAGGAGGTATGCATGAATAATTTAAAACCAGTTCTTTAATAATTTCCTAAAACTTTAAATGCCAACTTCAGCATACTTTTGAGTTTAGTTTGGATAAAAGTGGAAGAGTGAAAACCTTTGTCAACCTTTTTATTTCTTTATGTGACCAACTGGTGAGATTTCCCCTGACTTGCAGT
Organism: Staurois parvus; assembly: GCF_062004578.1. Taxonomy (NCBI): domain Eukaryota; kingdom Metazoa; phylum Chordata; class Amphibia; order Anura; family Ranidae; genus Staurois; species Staurois parvus. The sequence continues at coordinate 6,392,190 of NW_028318321.1, read as the reverse complement.
GCACTATAACTCCCAATGATTGTGCAGCCCCTGGTGTCCAAGCAATCAATGACATCTGTTGCTAGGACTTAGGTGGTCAACCTGCACAAAGTTCTTGGATGCTAGGATGAAGGCAGTGGAAGCCATTTATTTGGTGGTAAGAGTGATACCACTCCAAAATGAATGTCATCCTCACTGCAGCAGTCTGAGGTTTGACAAGCAGGCCTGGCCATTTAGTTCATCTATTCAATGAACTGAAAACATGTAGAGTTTGTTTTGAACTGAAAACATGTAGAGTTTGTTTTGAACTGAAAACATGTAGAGTTTGTTTTGAACTGAAAACATGTAGAGTTTGTTTTGAACTCTACATGGTTGTGAACTTGAATGTCATCACTACTATTTAGATAATTTCTCAAACAGAAAGGAAAAGAGTGACTCCTGCAGAGTGGATTCAGTTTTCCTGACAGCAGAGGATCTTGGGACATGTAGTCCTACAGCCAATACATCCTGTATTCTTGAGTGCTGATAGAACTACAACTACTAGAGAGCCAGCGAAAGAGGAGGATGCAGATGTATTCTACAGCAAGGGACTGGATCTCACTCATGGCATGGAATTCAGAGCTAAACACAGGGGGACTGCTGTTCTCCTCCAGAGACAGATTGCTTGGCTATTGCTGTGGGACTCAGTCACACATCAGTTCAGCACAGCAGTGACACCATTCACCACACTGGGATCGCATCTGTCTTCTCTGCATTGGGTCATTGTCTAGTCTTCACACAGATATCTCCGCTCGCTGCACTGACAGGCTGTTAGGCAATAACTACGCACATCCTTGCAACTAGCCAAGAGTCTACGCAAGAACTCTGTTCCTAGCAGGCCGTGCTGTCCATAGGTTTGGTGAGTGGGCTGATGCCCAACCTCTTTCTGTCATCACTTTAGAGACACTGCATAGAGACACCTTTACATCTCAGTATCAGGAGATCTTTTCTTTCAGCAATACTGAAGTCAATTTGTTTAATTTAATTACCAGTATTCACTAATGTTTATGGCCTTCAGCATTGCTAGCAGAAGACAACGGATACCACCATTTCAGAAACTTTAAATATCAGAGGTCAAGTTCCAATCCCTAGTTAAAGGGACCTCTTCTCTTTTAAGGTAATTGCTATTCAAATTGAGGTATTTACAGTATATCTATTCATAGCAGAGTATACATATTCTTTATTCTCTGAATTCTCCATTGCGAGGCTGGTGGTCCAGAGGGAGCCGATAAGTCAACAAGCCTTTTCTTCCCCCTCTTTCTGCTGGTGTTGCAATTAAATGGTTGAAGCTTACTACTCCTGACTGTATAATCTGTTAAATGTTGTTAAATGATTGTTTCTATTTTACCACTACTCTGCTTTTATGTGTTAATTGGTGTTGTATATACTAAACTCATTATTTCTGTGGTCTAATCTTTTTTAAGGTTTAGTATAGGGGTGTTACTGAAGAATTGTGTCTCTTGCATTATTATTCTATATTGTTGAAATATGTCTTCACCCAGAGTGTCAGAGGTGTCGGAGGCTTGCAAGGTCAGGGCAACCACAGGGGAAAAGCATTATCAAGCGGTCCCTGTGGGGTTAATGCTAGACTATCTTCAGTTAAAGCCCAGCTCCAGCAATTTTTTAAACAAATTTGCCCTTGCAGTGAGGCGCCCTACACTGTAAGGGTAGAATGCTTGTTATGTGTTTCGGAGCACAGTGGAGGACAGGGGTGGACTGACCATTCGAGCACTCGGGCACTGCCCGAGGACCCGGGTTCAGTAGGGGGCCCCATGAAATGCCTCTGGTACCTTTCATAGGCTTTTTTGGGTGTGCTTTGACTGTGGGCAAGGACACAGGGACCCCATGATCCCCTGTTGCCCGGGGGCCCCATGAATTGTCAGTCCGCCCCTGGTGCAGGATATATCACTTACACTCCGCTCAAGCCAGCTCCAGCGATCTCCTCCTCTAACTATGCGTGGGTGGAGCCTCAGCATCATCATGTACATTAATCCTGTATTATACATTGAAGAGGCTGGAGTCTCAGCTTACAGAGCAGCCTGCGGAGGAACTGATCGCAGTGCTGGAGGAACCCTGCTGGAGCCAAGAGTAAGTTAAATATTTACACCCTTTCTGTGCACCTCTAGACATAACAATCATTTATCCTTTGCAGTGCCAAGGAGCTGCAAGGAAGAATTTTTTTTCATTCCTGGAGTTAAACTTTAAAGTGGAATGCCAGCATATGTCAGACTAATGTACAATATCAATAGGTCAGTACTAAGAATGGTCAATATGACCCTAATTGACATGTTTAAATGAAAGTTGTATTATAAACATCTTAACTGGACTGCTGCACATGGAACAATACTGACAATTCCTTCTATCTGCACAATGATTCATCAACCCTGAGAATACCAAAAGATAGTTAGGATGTACTGAGATAGTAAACTATGAAAAACACATCTACAAACCATTGTGGAGGACTTGGCCTCTGAACGCCCCATTTAATTACCACTCCTTGCTCAATGAGAGAATTTTATTGGCCATTATTTTTCGATATCCACTCTAAAGCTACATTCACAATGGCAATTTAGGCTGGTGCAGGGGCGGACTGACAACTCATGGGGCCCCCAGGCAATAGGGGATCATGGGGCCCCTGTGTCCTTGCCCAAACTCAAAAAAGCCTATGAAAAAGGTACCAGGAGCATCTCATGGGGCCCCCTACTGACCCCGAGCCCTCAAACAGTGCCCGAGTTTCCAAATGGTCAGTCCGCCCCTGGGCTGGTGTGAATTGAAGCTGCAGGTATCTTCTGATTCTTGCTGCAGCTCTGAGGAGCTAGGTGTATCTGTTGGTCCCATTCACTATAATGAAAGATCTCCAATGGCCACAGCTATTTGCAGCTCTCTGCACAGGCAGCGATTACCTGTGGCCAGCTGCAAATACCTGCATGTACCTGTCATTATAATGAATAGGACTGGCAGCCATACTTAGCAGCTCAGATCTGCAGCAGGAATCAGAAGATTCCTGCCACTACAATTCACAGGGACTTAAATTGCTGGTGTTAATGAAGCCTTAGGCTAGGTTCACACCTATGCAGGTTGCGTTTGAGCTGTTTCTGCATTGCGTTTTGCATTTTTGCACTTGAGTTTTTGATGCTTTTTGCATTTTTTTTCTTCTTGTTGCTAGGCAGATTTAAAATTCAAAATGCATCAAAAACGCAATATATGCTTTCCTGCAGCATTTCCATTGAAGTCTATAGAACCAAAAACACAACTTTTTGCATTCAGAAAAGTCCCTGACCCTTTCCAAAAATGCACTGGGTGAAAAACGCACAGATGTGAACATGTCCCATAGGAAACCGTGTTAAATGGACCGTACTGCATTTCTGCAAAACGCTGCAGAAAACTCTTAGGTGTGAACCTAGGCTTAAAGTGGATATCCAAAAACAATGGCCAATAACATTCACCTGATGAGCAAGCTGTAATAACGAAATGGGGCGTTCAGTGTGAATGTTGCCTTACTGGATAGCATGGCCGGCTGGTAGGACTTAGCAGGACACTGAAAAGTCTGTAATGGCTGAGAGGGTCAGTTAAAGTGTTACTAAATGCACAACAGTAAGATCAGTCTGTTTATGCAGTAAAGCATGCTTGTTATACTCACTGTGGAACCCAAGGGGTTAATCTTCCGCACTGTGTAAAAAGGATGTTGATCCTGTCTTCTCTGATATTCCCCTTCTTCTACTGTCCCCAATCCATCTGCTGATAGAACAGAGTCTTGGGGCAAGCTGCATGTGCACAGTTTGGTGTGTATTGCTAGAGTTTTTTTTGTTCCTTGGGAGAATGCATGTGATCAGCACAGGGCCAATCAGCAGTTCAGGGGTCCTGCAGTCTCATAGGAAAATCAGGGGAGAATGAAAACCCCTCCTACAAGCTTTAACCAGTGCTGTGCTGGACACTGATAGAAGTCACAAGACTGCTATATACTGCTGATGAGAAAAGGTATTTTGCAGTTTATATTTACTAAAATAATTGCATTTCTATGTTCTGTGTACTGTGGGAGACCAGATATAGTGAATGCAGGGTCCTGGGTTTAGTAACACTTTAACAGGATTTTGTGATTGTTGCTGAGGACAATATTTATTTTTTATATATAAGCCCGTATGTCATGCTAGCTATTATTTATACATATAATATTGTGTGTAAGCAAGAATTTTACACACATGGCTTTGCTCTGGGGTTATATAGTAATTATTTCAGGTATTGGGATTACAACAGCAGTGATGAAGTGTTTTAATAAATGAAGGTGTAATGCAACTCCTAAAAACTCGGTCCACCTCTGTGACCCAATGCAACCATTTCCTACATGTATCCATTCCAAGGCATTTGCTCTAGAGACATTTTTTTCAATTTATGAACATCATGTAGCGGGGATGAAACCATTGCTGTAAAATATTCACCCCACTATTACAGCTATAACTCTCCAGAGCATATTGCCTATTGCAACATCTTAGAATCAAACTGGGCTGTGTCTGGATTGAATTATAAAACAGAGTCTGATTTTGATTATTAAAATAATCAGGGGAATTAAATATTGCTCTTACGGCACTTTTCTGGCCATAGTTCCTGTGTCTAATTCAGGCAAGCATTTGCGCCAATGTCAGTAAAATTACGGACATGCAGCAAATTCAGTTAGTACTTACTATCACCACTTTAAGAATCTATCGCTATGGTAGCAAAAAATTGTCAAAGAATTATCACCAGTTCTCAGATTGGAAAACTGTTGATAATTAAAGACCAACTCTGAACTGGCATACAGGAGGTACTGCATAGTGCTGTATCCCCGGCCACATTTAGCTGTCAGTCTGGAGATTACCTGGCTGAAATGTAAATTAAAACAGGATACAGATCAGGGGCGGACTGACAACTCATGGGGCCCCTGGGCAATAGGGGATCATGGGGCCCCTGTGTCCTTGCCCAAACTCAAAAAAGCCTATGAAAAAGGTACCAGGGGCATCTCATGGGGCCCCCTACTGACCCCGGGCCCTCGGGCAGTGCCCGAGTTTCCAAATGGTCAGTCCACCCCTGATACAGATGATATCATTACCAAAATATGGGCATGGGCTGCACCCCAAAGGAATTCAAAAGGGTGTCTACGATACTCTTTATGAATTCCCCAAATATCTCGTCCTTCAGTTTTTATACAAGAAGCTTAATAAAAGTCCTGAGCTGCACAACACTTCCAAAGGGTACAAATTTTATTGTTCAGCGCATAAACACAAGCATTTTACCCAGGATCCTCCCTCTAACATGTTTTGTCCCCTACTGGGGATTACTAAGAGGGGTTTATTTACTACAACTGGAGAGTGCAAAATCTGGTGCAGCTCTGCATAGAAACCAATCAGATTTTTTTTTTGCAAAGCCTGATTGAACATACTGATTTTAGAAGCTGATTGGCTACCATGCACAGCGTTTTTTTTTTTTAAACTTAATGGCTGAAAAGATCCTGAAAGAAACAACTGCTTTTGTTGTTTATAACATCATATCAGCTGTGTTCATGTCTCTAGGACAAGTCAGGAAAAAGATGGGAGAAACAAATTGGTTGTTACACTCAACAGAGACCTATTGATTGAAAAAATGTGGAGCCCATGCTGAAACCGTCTACTCTGATTCCATAGAGATAATTTTTAAAAAATTAATCTAAGGTGGAGCAGACCCCACAGCAGACAGGCTTTATTGTTCAGGTATAGCAAGTTATCTTGCTGCTGTTGGTAATTGAGCTTCGCTTTGTAAATGACCCCTTATTTTAATTTAAGTAAAGAAGTGGTAACAAATGACTGGTTTTCCTAGGAATGTTGCTTCTGTTTTCATATGGCCCATGTCACATTAAAGATTGTGGCCAATCATCAAAACAGAACTCCGCCTTACCTAATAGACGTTGCTCCCTCTATGGCTAAAATGCTGCAGAATCTTGATTGCTACTGAGAGAGCAGCAACAAAATGATATCTTACTGGCTTGGCCAGTAATGGAGAGACGTCATAGGGAAGACTAAGTGGATTCTTGGCAATTTGGTTGTTGGGTTTTTGTCACAAGTGACAGAATTGCTGGTATAATCTGACCCTAAATCAGTCATGTTTAAAATGGAACTCCAGTTTTAAATGTAATACCTATCCAGGTGAAGTGATTCCTGTGACTTACCTTCTTTGCATGCATTCATCTTTTAGCATGAGACCCAATGTCTCCCCTGTCTTTCTGTTTATGGCATTGGATATATTTAGAAATAACTGACGCTTTCATTCTTAGCTAGCAGTATGCATCATTGCAGATTAAGCAGGTGTATGAAAGGACAGGAGTGAAAAGTGGTTTTCTATCCCTGTATGTTACATCCTGTGTAAGATAATTATTGGGGAGGGACTGACAGTAAATGGTAATACTTAGATCTACATAGTCACCAACATTTGAAAACCATTTCCGGGCATAGTGCTATGGAGCTAGTGAAAAGTAAATTCAGCCTACATATACAGCTCTCTCCAAAGACAATGGAACTCGATAAACCGCTTAGAACATTTAAATAAAATTAAATTGCAAATTTTCCTCACCAGAAATAAGGCTTGTCATAAATAGCCTTTCTAGCACTGACTTAACTTTAGCACATATGATATTGTAATCCACATCACTGTTATTTTCAGTTCTAATTGGCTCTTATTGTTGAAAATAGCAGTTAGTATAGCAAATAGTGAAAATTATAGCTTTGTGAATTCATGGTCTCCAATGACCCATTATACCGTAAAGTATTAAGTACCCGTCATGCAAATGTCCCTCACTGAACTCCTGCAAAGAGTCTGTTTAAAGCAGAATTTATGGCTCCTAATAAAGTATTATAACACTTTAGCATAAATATTCCTAAGCATTGTAACATCCCCCTCCCAACAGATAAAGGATTTAAAACTTGTATCATTAACAGGATGATCCAACAGATTAAAATTTACCTTATACCACAGTTTTGTGGCAACTAGTGCACTAGTCCTCTTTGATCCCATGCTGGAATATTTTGTTGGGCAATCCTACGCAATCACTGACAATGCCAGACCTGTGCTGGCCACTGGCCCTACATTGTTCATGATGACGTTGGTGAGAGGGGCAGTTACAAGATCAGTCAGAGACCGGAAAGAAGACAGACTTAATAGGACCAGTCCTCACTGCCAGATCTGGAGGAAAGGAAAACTGAAGGGTCATGGATGAAGTTTTTACTCAGCGTTTGTTCAACCCCTTGAGCATTGACTCCGTCATTAACTGGGACAATGTTTATGATTTTTTAAGTGCCCCTGGACTTTACCAGTCAGGTGATCAAATCTGAAAAATAAAGAGGACCCCAAGTATCCTGTATCTTATGACATAGGTCATGTTGCAGCACCTGGTTAACTGAGAATCTATGTTTTATTTATTGAAAACAGTTTCTTTTCTCTGGCAAATACATAAACTATAGAAAAACACCACAATACAGAACAAATCACATGCACAGAACAAAAATACAAAAAAATCAAGCAAACCTTGCATATTTGAAATATTAAATATTCTAATCTATGCCATCCCTCTGGTATAAAAATAAAAATTGTGGCACACATTTGTAGTATTTTTCATACTCTCACAAATTTGGGACCAGGCCAGGTACCTGAAGAGACTTTGCAAAATCTTTTGAAATTTGCTTAGCACTCCCCTATGCTGAAAAACAGTTGTTCTCATTTCAAATTTAAATTGACTGCCAACATCCATTCTACCAATGCTGGTGGATTTGGGGGAATCCACTTTTGTACACCTGAATTTCTAGCAAGAAAATTTTTTTTTATCAGGTCTCCATCTCAAATTTACTCAGTTTTCAGTACCTTCTAGATGCCCCAAAATACAAATACTGTGTATAGATTACATGCCGCATTCCTTTCATACACAGCATTACTGTTGAACAATATCTTTCCAATATTTTACCAACTTAGGAGATCTTCCAATAAGATGTATGGCGAAGATTGGCGCCAGACGGACTATTTAAAAGGTGCCCGTGCCTGTGCTGAGTGCTGACTGGTCTTCAGCTGTTCCCCGTTTCCTGCTCATTTCCTGTGTGATTTCCTTGTTGCTGACCCGGCTTGTTCCTGACCTGACTCTGATTACTCTCCTGCTTGATACTGGTTCCTGACTTCGGCTCTACTCCTGACTTTGGCTTGCTTCTGATTTGGTACCTTGCTGTCTGCCCATTGATGACCCTGGCTATTCCTTTGACATTGCTCCTGTCTCCCATCCCAGCTTCCTGCCTTGCTCTGGTGCACACCTGGTGATCTACCATACAAGCTCTACATATTACTACTGTGCCTGAATCGGAGGTTCATCAGTCTTCCAAGGTCACCAACCGCAAGAGCTGCAAACAACATCTACTGGCTCTCTTGTCCCCCTGGTCCAGGGGTGGACTGACCATTTGGAAACTCGGCACTGCCCTAGGGTCCAGGGTCAGTAGGTGGCCCCATGAAATGCCCCTGGTACCTTTTTCATAGGCTTTTTTGAGTTTGGGCAAGGACACAGGGGCCCCATTATTCCCTATTGCCCGGGGGCCCCATGAGTTGTCAGTCCACCCCTGCCGTGGTCCCTAGACACCCTCTGTTCCACCTCCAGTGGGGTCAGGGCTAGTGACACAAGTGAGGACGACCTCATCATTTCAGTCTCCTATCAGGTACGTGACAGATATGTCCTATGGACAATAAATAACTGAGTTCCTCCCTGAGAAGTTGACATTGAAACAAATGGAATACCCCTTAATATCTCTGACTATTCAACCTCTTTGACATTACCTCTGTCTTGAGACAATTGCTCTCTATATCCCAGGGAGTATGTCATTAAAAATGTATGGAGTAGTATATTGTAAACAGAAAAAAAAATATTTCTAATTTCTGATTGGTGTTATCTTCTACTGGGAGGATCTTGCATGAAACAATTGTAAATACTGATATAAACTCTAAGGTATGGAGAACTCTGATTTTAGAGAATCAGCACAAGTGAGTTGCTTAAATATTAAAATGTCCAACTATTTCCAGAGGGTAAATCCCTTCAACTCTGCCTCTGCCTTATTCATTTACCTACCACAAATAAGTGGAAAAGAAGTAAACCCCCTTATACCGAAAAATTTCCTAAACAATCTCCAGGTTTTATCCAACAAATGGAAAATAAGGGCATCATCTGAAGAATGAAAAATCCCCTTCTCTAATATCTCCTAATAGACATTCACTTAATAACTGATATAGAGGGGGGGTCCCCTACTCAATTAGTGGAACTGATCCCCTGTATGGCTCTCTACTGCAGCTGAAAGCCAGCGGGAGAGGAGAAGAAGCCAGCAATCAGCTGGCTGGAATTGCCCCCCATTGTGCCAATCACCCTCCCTGCCCACATCCTGTTCACCCTGGGCCCCATACAGGAGCACTGGTGGTACCCCCTTATCCACGGCCCTGGCTGTATAACAGAAAATCATATTTGCTAATGATATTTGCTAATGATATTCTTAACCCAATATAGTGATCAAAACAGGTTTTATTTGTATTTTAGCAGTCAATAACATCTTCACTGAGTTTTGTAGTTCTTGCCACTTCATAAGGAAAAGTGCATAGATACCTAAACAAAAAAATAAAAAAATAAGCTAGGTGCCCTTTAAAGTATCTGAACCCAAGAACAAATATAAAATATATTGCAGCTTATCAGTCCCTAGATTAATTGGCTGAATTAGTGTTCATTATTCAGCAAGGACAGAAAATATCTGTTGAGATTGCCAGAAATGTCACTTCCTGTGAGCTGAACTGATATATCAAGTAATAATATATTCCTTACAGACTATCTTCTGTACACCACTAATTTCCCATGGCATGTAATAGAGAGAGAAAAACAAGTTTGTAGTCCTGTTTTAGGATAACAGCCAACTCCCTCCATAGATTCAGTATAGTGAGTGAGTGTAGCTACCCTAGGACTGAAAGTGTTAGTTGCAAGATTACCAAATGAAAATAAAGAAAAAAAATACATATTACAATAAAAAATAATACTGATCATAACAAATAAAAAAACTTGAAAAAAGTAAAATAATGCAACCACCACATATAAGGTATGATAAAATACAATATATTACATTTTTAGTTTTGGTTTTAGACACGCTTTAAGAGAGCAAGGGAGTCTCCATGGTATAGAGTAGATGGGAAGAAATTTTTCTCACACAAATTACCAGTAAATGTTGAAATCCAGCCTGCTGGTGCTAAACTGAAATCTAAACCTGTTGATTATACTATGTGCTATGCCACAGTAACTGCTATGGAATGCTAAGCATTTGTTCACCAACAGGTAGCAGCCATTCAGCATGATAACATTCTATTTAACTGACATGTAGAGAAAGCAGCTATATTTTTTTGTTGTGATATATTTTTCTTATTTGTGCTCACAATTAAAATCCCTTTATGTTCTGCTGACTACAACTCAGTCTGTGTCCTATTTGTGTGTGTTTTAATGGAACTTGTTTCCTTGCTCTTATTCAAATTGCTGTGTATTTGAATGCTTTCATTGCGTGACATCAAAACAATTCATTAGTAATTTCCCTTAGAAGGGGGATGAAAGGATTTTGTGTACCCACGATGTTCCGGTGCGGCGTAAAGTAGCTTGCTATTGAATTTAAAGTGTCATATTCTTGGACCCAGAATGTGTATTTTGCAGAAATTAAGCATTAATCTGTTCTATATGGTAGTGAGAGCTTCAATAGTAATTATCATAATAACAAATGTTAATATGGAGTGCGCTGCGATTAAACAGAGGATACCATCTGGTGGCGGAGAGTATGCCAGCTCACGCAGTGGAACTGCACGATACGTTCTTTTGTATTAGGCTTCCATGTAACAAATGTGTGCCGCTGTGAAGAGCTATTTTTGAAACAGATGATTCAATTAGTGGCTGGATCAACCAAATACAAAATTCCACATGTAAGCATCACGGATCATAACAAGCAGCTGTATGGTAATAAAATAAAGCAGGAGGTAATGTACATCCTGTTTTCAGGCACAACAAATGAACGTGCACATCTTTAGAACGCATTACTGAGACCTTGACCACTCCCACAATCAACTGCCATATGTACTCCCACAAATGACTGCCAATTTGTTGAACCTGGAAGATGCAGAGGAGCCATGTCTTTTTAATCCAATTGCAAATCATAATCAGTAGATTTATGTTTCTTAGCAAGAGTCTCTATGCTGAGAGAACAGTAACCTACATTCTGTTGTGGAACAGAATGGGTAATCAGCCAAATGATCACAAAGGGAGTAACTGTAACTTGCATTCGACCAGACAGGTGCAAATTTAGCGAATGAGGAAAGAACAAAGAGAGGGCGCACAGGCCTAGGCATTACCATAAAAAATGTTTAATAAGAAATAAAATAGGTGTTGTACTCTCAAACGACAATAAAGTCAAGGCACATCATAACAGAACAGCTGGGTCAACACCACGCTGAGTAACAGTCCGTAATGGGGAGTGTAGATATCCAATAGGCTGACGGGTTTTGAGGACTTGCCTCTTCCTCAGAGCCAACTCTGAGGAATGCACTAGGCCTGTGCGCCCTCTCTTTGTTCTTTCCTCATTCAGTATATTTGGATTCCCCCGGTCTGTTGAGGGCAGCAAGGTGTGCATGTTCCAGGACATTCTTAATGTGGTTGCAGCCTGCATCGAGTCCCTCCCCAAGCGCAGGAGCATTTGTGTTTGCAGGTGCAAATTTAGCCGCTGTAATGCAAAACTGGTTCAGGATGGCAAAGAGCATGCATGAACTGAGATACAATGCAAAACAGATTATGAAAGCTGCACAAACATGGATCCATCACAGCAATGTATTTGTGACTCAGTTGGGGTAACATGTGGCTGCATAGCTTAGGCTTTATAATACTCTATCACAACAGAGAATCTAGCTGAGAATCACTACTTCAGTAAGAGACAGGCTCACCTACAGGTGGAGGATCTGGACAGGAAGAAAGATTGCACCCTCACCAGCCCCCTGAAAGAGGACCTCCGGAGCAGCAGAGGAGGAGTGCCCTAGCTAGAAGGCCTGGTAGTAGCACAGGAGAGGGACAAGTAAGTAAACCTACACCCCCTGGGTCAAATAGCAGAAGGAGCACTCTGGTGGGAAACCAGATTACAAACCTGGCTGGATCCCCTGTCCAGGGATTTCCTTCAGGCAGCCAGATCGAGGAATAATTAGGGTCTGGTGAGTTACACTGAGAGATGCTGGCTAGCTCTCCAACAGAGACTGTATTTCAGTAGACTTTTAAATAGTTCCAGGAAGCTATCCATTGGGCACCCATATACCCATTTTCCTATCCAAAATGATATCCCCCTGATAAAATATAAAAACAAGCTCAAGGACTGATTTCTGACTCCTGGATGCAAATCGTTCAGGAAATACGTGTTGCCTGGCTGTGCAGGACTATAGGGGGACCTAAACAATCCAGCAACTCCTAAGGGGGTAGTGCTACAGTTATAAATGGGCTTAAAAATATTTGGAGGGAAGTGGTTATTAAATTTGAGTGACAATTTTTTTTTCTTTTTAACATGGGCTACTTTTTAATATACAGCATTTAGAGTAGGATCCGTTTTATTTGACATATTCTTTTAAAAGAAAAATGTATGCTATTGTATGTGCACTGTCACTACAGAAGGTATTTGTCCTGCAACCTCAGACATGAAACCTTTTAGAAAAGGGGGAACAGCAACACCTTAGTGTCAGGAAGTTAGGTTTACGAAGGCAATAGTGTATTCCGCATTTTGACATGATGCTACATGGTGGTTTCACATATTCTGTTCACATGTACAAATTTATATGAATGTATATTATCAGTTTATTGCTATTCATTTGGAAAGTTCTATTTCAGCTTTTACAATTATTATATCTGTCTTATAACCACACCAGAATGGGTCACTGTGGTTTAAAAAAAACACTGCTCTCATATTGCTTACGCTGTTTAAAGGGAAGCTATTTTAAGTTTATATATGTTATATATATATTTACTGAATGACATCCTTTCTGTACTAACTTAAGATAAAAATAAAAGCTTTGGGGGCTGCTTAATTATATATTTGTATAACGCCTGAGGAAGAAACCTAATGGATCCCAAAAGTTTATAGCTTTTGTAATTTAAGTTAAAGAATGTACTGTAGGATACCACTTATACTCCAAACTTTTTGCATTAATCGATAGCTAATACAGTGTATATAAAGTAGATAAAGTACATCTTTGTCATACAAATACATATTTAACACATGACAAATATTCCCAAGGCATTATGGGTTAGCTAATAAGACAGCCAAGCAAAGCTAAATTTCTTTCAGGCTGTAGATGTAGCAGTCCGATAAGAAAAGACTCATTAATATGACTTATGCATTTCTGAGTATGTTTTAGTATTATTGATCTCCGTAAACAGGCGTTTTATAACTCCATGTTAAGGCGAAAACGGAAAAATTGTGAAAAAGGAGCTCTATATGCTGGCTGGATAGCATATTATTCACATGCAATATTTCATATGTACCTAACTAAAGAAAGAATATTTATTAATATACATTTTTATTTTCTAATCCTTACAATAAGGTAAAAAAAGAACAAAAGTTTATATAGAACTACTAAACATTTCTTTAAACAGTCAGACTATTGCAACACTGATTTTAGTGCCTGGATTGAGGCTAGCATGTCAACCTAACAGCCTGACTATTCTGTATATCTATGGCTTTTTTTCATGAGAATTGTGCGTCTAATCATCTGTCTTGGCCATAACGAGAGATTTTCTCTGTATGGGATTTTGCATTTCTTTTTATTTATGAAAAATGCTGCAGAAAAACGGAGACTCCTCTGCTGGAGCAAAAGGACTATGACCCCAAGGCAGGGGGAGTAGATTTGAAAACTATGGCATGGAAAGCTTAATTTTAGGGTCCCTGAGAGATATATAGAGGTGGTGAGAATTTACCTGTTGATATGTGATTGTGCTTCTGCACAGAGTGATTTGATGGCAGAAATGTGCCATTATAACAATCTCTCATAAGACGTTTGGAATGGTTGGTATGTGTTTAGTAGACTTCAAAAGAGAACACGCCTGGAAGCTATTGCCAGAAGTGTTTTGCATAAGATCTTGATAGAAGGAGGAAGTGCCAGAAAAAATGGTGATGACTGCAAAATGCACTTCAACTTCAACAATATTGATAAAGGTTTTTTTTATACATTAGCTTTTTTATTTCTTAACTTTAGTTTTAATTTATTTTTATTTTTAATTTTTTTTAACATCTGTACTATAATATAGTCACTCCTTTGGAGCTGTGGAGACGCTTTCAACCCTGATGGCAGAATGCGGGCTCATCCGGATATATGTCATGTGTGCTGCATGGCTACTGAGGACTTGGGAAACAGAATGGTCCACACTGTTCCCCATGCCCCCTATACCTCCTTGCCCTACAGATGTACGTTACTGAACAGCTATTTTAGGATCAGCACCTGCCTATCTTGAAAAGGTTCAACATAAGTGCCGCTTAACTCACTCTCACACCTGTCCCAGGATGAGACACTGCATGGTCTGAATACCTTCTATTGTTTATTGACCTCCAGTTGTTTGTTGTTAACACTCCCCTTCATCTCCTGAAGAAGCGGGGTTCCCATAAAATTTGCTGAGGCGTGAGACCCATGCTGAAGACATCCCAAGTAGAAGCCATTTGACTTAATATACAGTATGTTGACATTCCTACTACTGGGTATTGTGTACCATGGGTAGTTTGTTAAGGGAGGTGATGAGAAATACTATTTCTGTGTACAGCTTTTATCATGTTCTTAACATTTTGGATTTTTGTAATAAAGTTGTCAATTTTTAATGTGTTGCAACTGTCTTCTGGCACCTTAAAAAAAAAAAAAATCACATTTCAGTCTCACAAGAGTTATGCTTTTAGGATGTGGTGCTGATAGCAACCCTTTATACCATATGCTGTAATAAATGGTAGGGAAAGTTGGATCGGGGAGCACTACCTTTGGTGGGCTGTGGAAGTGATTGGGTGGCTCCATTCACCTAAATGTAAACAGGGGGGCTGTCACGGTCTAGGTCAGGTTCAGAGACCAGTTTCTATAGCAGTGTTAAGGCTTACTTGAAACCAGCAGGATAGGTACACAGGCAGGTCACCCTGGGAAAGGACACAGGCTCACCTGAGGTGCGGGGTCTAAGCACCAACCGGTTATCACCAGAGCTCCTAATGGTGGAGATGGATTTGGCTGCGTGTTGGTACCAGGTCGCAGATCTCAGGATCACCCCACCAGGGAATGAGCAAGCCGGAAACCAGTAGCAGATCGAACAAGTTAAGGTTCAAGCAGAAGCAGAGTCAGTCAACAAGCCAAGGGTCGGTCACAAACGGTAGTAGATGAGGATGAGGCAATATCGTAGTCCAGGAACAAGCCAAAGGTCGGTAGCGAAGGTATGGACGGCACCAGGAAAGACAAGCGGGATATTGGCTGGTGAAGGCACAATAATCTGGCAAAGAGGAAATGCAGAGACATGGCTTTTATCAGGAAGTTCATGGGTGGAGCAAGGGGTTCAAGGTTCAAGACAAACAGGGCCAAGGCAGGATCATCCAAACAATTGTCAAGGGAGTTGTCCAGCATCCCAGGTGGCTCAGCAAGAAGAAACATTGCCTCTCACCACAGAAGGCCCAGGCTCTGACAGGGGCCAGGGATGCTGGTTGTTGTCATTGACCAAATATGGCCATGTGAACATGTGTCATTTAAAGGGGGCTTCCAGATTCTGATAAGTCTCTCCTGCAGATCCCCACATCCACTGAGCCAGGGATGAGGAGATGATGCCCTTGTCCTCATTAGCATAGGAACAAGATGCTCGCTGTGCCCCCTACCCTTTCCTGACCAGTTAGGGTGCATACTTGGATAAGGGTCTAGTATGAATTTTCTGGGTGAGCCAAATCTTGTATGTCACATATTTTACATGGAGGTTCCCATTAAAATCCTCATTAAGGGAACCTTACAATGCTTGGGGTCCCCTTACAATGCAATGGCTCCTTTACCTGGATAACTTTCTGGTATAGATATTGAAGGGAATAAGCAGCCAATTCTTTACTAACAGAACAAAGTGGCTGGGAGCTGTCATTTATTGGCAATTTAAAGGGCATTTTGTATTTGTGTCAGTTTTGCTGTAACACATTGTACAGGTGCACCCCTAAAAAGGGGAAAAATACATTTGCAGGGTTCGTCACCTATACACTTCAATGGGGTTCAGGGAACTTTTCTAATGTCCAAACTTTTTTCCAGCTGTTTGATGAACATCCCTTGAACTGTACCCAGGCACAATCTGCTTATTACTACATTCTATGTCTACATTTATGGGCACCTCATGGGTTCAGTTGTACTTAAACTTACATAAATTTAATTAGAATTAAATTATTTTTGCAAATCCTGCAAAAGACTAGAGTAAGGTTTGAGCATTAGCAGTGTTCAAGGTTAGTGGAAGAGGTCAAAAAGCAATTATTAAAAAAACACTTCTGCTAAAAGTTGCAGCCCGGGAGGAACCATATAAGCTCTGTTCCTCCTAAATATAGTAAGAAACAAAACCTCGATGTTTGCATCTATATACTCAGAAGCACCTGCAGCCTTTTTTGCTGTTCAAAGCCACATATAATATATCCTTCCTTAAAACCAGAAAATTAACTATGTTTATAAATGTGATTCTTACTGTATAGGCATATACATTATTATTATATTACTGCAAAAACTATATATATATACAGTTGTGTTCAAAATAATAGCAGTGTGTTGAAAAAGGTGAATAAAGCTCAAAATCCTTCTAATAGCTTTTATTTCCATACACACAAATGCATCGGGAACACTACACATTCTATTCCAAATCAAAACATGAAGAAAAATGTATCAAATTTGTGTTGTTCCTCTTAAACAATTGAAGAAAAGTGAATATTAGACTGTTCAAAAAAATAGCAGTGTTTGTATTCTTTACAAACTCAAACATTCACTATATAAACTGAAAAATGTTTGAAGATTTTGCTTTCCATTGAATCACTTAATATTTAGTTGTATAAGCACTGTTTCTGAGAACTGCTGTACATCTGTGTTGCATGGAGTCAACCAACTTCTGGCACCTGTGAATAGGTATTCCAGCCCAGGATGATTGGACTACATTCCACAGTTCTTCTCTATTTCTTGGTTTTGCCTCAGAAACTGCATTTTTGATGTCACCCCACAAGTTTTCTATTGGATTAAGATCCGGGGATTGGGCTGGCCACTCCATAATGTCAATCTTGTTGGTCTGGAACCAAGATGTTGCACGTTTACTGTTGTGTTTGGGGTCGTTGTCCTGTTGGAACACCCATTTCAAGGGCATTTCCTCTTCAGCATAAGGCAGCATGACCTCTTCAAGTATTCTGATGTATTCAAACTGAGAAACATCCCCATATCATGATGCTTGCGCAACCATGCTTCACTGTCTTCACAGTGTACTGTGGCTTGAATTCAGTGTTTGGGGGTCGTCTGACAAACTATCTCCGGCCACTAGACCCAAAAAGAACAATCTTACTTTCATCAGTCCACAAAATTTTGTGCCATTTCTCTTTAGGCCAGTCAATGTGCTCTTTGGCAAATTGTAACCTCTTCTTTTTTTCAACAGTGGGACTTTGCGGGGGCTTCTTGCAGAGTTTCTAGCTTGGCTTCACATAGGCGTCTTCTAATTGTAACAGTACTCACAGGTAACTTTAGACCTTCTTTGATCTTCCTGAAGCTGATTGTTGGCTGAGTCCTTGCCATTTTGGCTATTCTTCTATCCATTCGAATGGTAGTTTTTTGCTTTCTTCCACGTCTTTCAGGTTTTGGTTGCCATTTTAAAGCATTTGCGATCATTTTAGCTGAGCAGCCTATCATTTTCTGCACTTCTTTATATGTTTCCCCTTCCAATCAACTTTTTAATCAAGGTACGCTGTTCTTCTGAACAATGTCTGGAACGACCCATTTTCCTCAGAATTTCAGAGAGAAATGCACTGTAACCAGCATGTACAACATTTGCTGTCTTCCTTCCTTAAATAAGGGCAATAATTGCCACCTGTTTTTCAAAGAATGAATGACCTCACTAATAGAACTCCACACTGCTATTATTTTGAACATGCCCCTTTCAATTAGTGATTCAATTACACAGAATCAGCAGCATGCATGTCATGAGTGTTGGGTCTGTTGGATTTCTATTACTCTACTACACCTGCTAGTAAATTATTTGCCATGTAGAAATATCATTTCTACCAAAAACAGTGATTGATCAGGTTAGTGATGTCTGACTGCTATTATTTTGAACACAACTGTATATATATATATATATATATATATATATATATATATATACATATATAGTGTTCCCTATTTATATATCATGGGGTTGTGGTGCTCATTGACAATACCATAAATAGCTATCTTGAAAAGAGTAAAGAATGTCACTTTACCAGAAATTACTTTTACTTTGCTCAAAATTAAGATTATCATATTTTTGCAAACATGGAAACTGTGGGAGATCTGTACACTTTTGTTTACAGAATTCCCCGAAAAATGTAATTCCAACTCAAGTAGTTGGTGAAGTGTTGTCCGAAGACCTCTGCGTTGAGTTTAAAAGTAAATTATAGGCATCCCCCAAAATACAGTTGTGGCCAAAATTATTCAACCCCCACTGAAATTGAGTGTTTTGGCCAGTTTGACATTGCTTTTGATCATTCAGTCATCTTGCTTACATTTACATTAAAGAGGCACTTGTAGGTCAGACAAATATAACATAACAGTTATAATGAAATAACCACAAATGTCTTTTCTGTGCTCACAGCATTATCAGTTTTATTCAACCCCCAAGTGACATTCAATCTTAGTACTTAGTACAGCATCCTTTTACAGTTATAACAGCTTTTAAACGTGAAGCATAGCTTGACACAAGTGTCTTGCAGCGATCTACGGGTATCTTCGCCCATTCTTCATGGGCAAAGGCCTCCAGTTCAGTCACATTCTTAGGCTTGCGCACTGCAACTGCTTTCTTTAAGTCCCACCAGAGGTTCTCAATCGGATTTAAGTCTGGTGACTGCGATGGCCACTCCAAAATGTTCCAGCCTTTCCTCTGCAACCATGCTCTAGTGGACTTGGAGGTATGCTTGGGATCATTGTCCTGTTGAAAGGTCCAACGTCTCCCAAGCCTCAGGTGTGTGACGGACTGCATCACGTTTCCATCCAATATCTCCTGGTACTGAAGAGAATTCATGGTACCTTGCACACGCTGAAGCTTCCCTGTACCTGCAGAAGCAAAACAGCCCCAAAGCATGATTGACCCTCCACCATGCTTCACAGTAGGCAAGGTGTTCTTTTCATCATAGGCCTTGTTCTTCCTCCTCCAAACATAGCGTTGATCCATGGGCCCAAACAGTTCTAATTTTGTTTCATCAGTCCACAGAACACTATCCCACAACTTTTGTGGTTTGTCCACATGGCTTTTGGCATACTGCAGTCGACTCTTCTTATTCTTTGGAGACAGCAAGGGGGTACGCCTGGGAGTTCTGGCACGGAGGCCTTCATTACGCAGTGTGCGTCTTATTGTCTGGGCTGAAACTTCTGTACCCACATCTGACAAATCTTTTCTCAGTTCCTCAGCAGTCACACGGGGACTTCTCTCCACTCTACGCTTCAGGTAGCGCACAGCAGTCGAAGTCAGCATCTTCTTTCTGCCACGACCAGGTAGCGTTTCAACAGTGCCCTTTGCCTTGAATTTGCGAATGATGCTTCCTAAGGTGTCTCTTGGTATGTTTAACATCTTTGCAATCTTCTTATAGCCATTGCCCTTCCTGTGAAGAGAAATCACCTCTTCTCTTGTCTTCCTGGACCATTCTCTTGCCTTCACCATGTTTGTAACCACACCAGTAAATGTCTAGAAGGAGCTGAGTATCACAGTCATTTTAAAGCTGCCTAATTGGTGCTTATTATGCTTGATTGCTGCTCGGTGACATCCACAGGTGTTTTCAATACCTGATGGAAAGCACCTGTATGAACCTCTGTTCTTCAGAGTGGTAGTCTTTAAGGGGTTGAATAATTGTGGCAATGAAGAAACCACATAAGAACCATTTACTACTGTATTACATAAACAATTGATGTCATTTTAGTTGCATTTGGGTAGTTACAACGTCCTTGTAGGATTTGATTCTGAATACAATTCCAAATGTACACTATAGTCCCTAAACCCCTTTACAGCATTGGGGGTTGAATAATTTTGGCCACAACTGTAGGTGTTTTATTGTCTGTGAGATACTCCGAATGCCGAATCACACATAAAGGGAACCAAAGCCTGCAGGATTTCTTATTACAATACTTTGACTGATCAGTCACATCTATCACCCACTTATCAGTCAGTTTGGTAAAATGCTGGCAAGGCAAATATCAATATTATTTATATTTCCTGGGTGACAACTAGCCTGGGACAATTGCTAGCTGCTCATTTGGTCTCTCTCCCTATGTTTTGAGTTGCTGCAGTATACTATTGTCATCATGAGGTGTCACTGACTACTAGGACTATAGTTATGGAGCTCAGCAAAACTTTTGCTATTAAGCCTTTATGTCTCTTCCAGGGGCGGACTGACAACTCATGGGGCCCCCGGGCAATAGGGGATCATGGGGCCCCTCTGTCCTTGGCCAAACTCAAAAATGTCTATGAAAAAGGTACAAGGGGCATCTCATGGGGCCCCTACTGACCCTGGGCCCTCGGCAGTGCCCGAGTTTCCAAATGGTCAGTCCATCCCTGGTCTCTTCTGGCTCTGACTAGTAGTCTTCCTACAGTGGTGCATGCTGGGAGAGGTTATAAAAACTCAGGGAGTGGCTTAGTGAGCCCCATGAGCCCAACACATGTTTAGCTGAGAGGCCCTGCCTGGCTGAGGAGGGTGCGCATTGGTACAGAAGAGCCCTATGGATGTCTCCTGGAGGGGGACGGAGTGTCTGCTCTTCGAGAATCCTGTCCCTCTTTTGAAGTAATGGAGTCTGGAAGCCTCAATAAAATAAATATTGGTGCAGCGCTAAAAATCTACGGAAATGACTAATCTTATTCTCATAAACACATGTATGTGATAAATGCATTTTGCTTATAACATGTAATAAAACAGTATTTGCAATATAAAAATAAATAAATAGAGGTGTAGGTGTCTACAGGAAATGCATAATCGTGACATGCGTAATGGTTATATAATGTCCAAGAATTCTTAAAATCTGGTGTGATCTCCAAGTGACTTCAGTAAAGTCCCAGAATACTTTTTCTCCTTAGGTGGGTGTGCTAATCAACATACAGAATGCGCACTCACCAGATGCGCTAATAAAAAGCGCGTTATATCATATACTCCTGGTCATTCACGGGTCCCTCAGGGGTAATGCGGGATGTAGCCTGGGGGTAGATGGTCTCCCTTTAGGTGCTAGGATGTGATGGCCAGTACTGATAGTTCAACCTCTTCAGGATGCTGGGACATTCACTGGAGATGATGCTAGGGGATTTAAGGTGCTCAATACAGAGCAAAAATTAGGGATAATCCCATACTGTAGTATTTAGATGTTGCTATATTAATGGCAATGTTAAAATGGGTTAAAAAAACGTACAAAACTACAGTAATAAATGGAAATGCCACAATAATAATCGCATAAGATACGCGCATAGATAACTGACCAGCTGGTAAAATGAAGTGGCTGTCGGATCGCCGTGATCCGACGGCTTGTTGTCAACGGCTTGCAAGGGCTCCTCCTTAACGCATTTCGAACTCAGCGTTCATTCTCAAACGGGGGTATGCCTGGAGTCTGGAAGCCTGGTTGCTACTGCAGACTTAACCCTAACCCCCTCTGTGGAACAATAAAACTTCAAAAATTCTAGTGACTGGCACCCTTCCTTGTCATGTAACCTTCTCTACTGTGGCTATGGATTCACCCTGAGGTAACGCTAGACTTTTCCTTGCTGGGGTCCACTCTTCCTCTTCCCATGCAAGACGGGTGCTACACAGAGAACAGAAAAAAGCAAAAACCTACAGCAAGGCTTGTTAAAATACAATGCATATCCCATGCATGCAGACAACCAAAAAAACCCCCCCAAAATAAAATGTACCACTTCAAATGTATGCAGATGTTGCCATGTAATAAGAAGAGGGAGTTCAGTGATCAGGGTGCTTTTTATTAAAATCCAATCCACAAAAGTGTGAAGCTGCATGCTCTGTGCCTACTCACTGTTCAACACGGCAGCACACTGGTGCATTTTATATCAAATTGGAATGTTAATCTGAACACTATTTAAGAAGTGTATTGCTACTCAGTGTTTGTTTTGACCTGTCCCCTTTTATATATTCAGCACCATAGTTTTGCAGTTCCTTTTAGCCCACCAGAACAGGAAAAGAAGATATGTCTCCCATGAAGAGATATCAGTGTATTTTTTAGCAAAGCAGCTAAAGTTAGCCGGGCAGACAAGTGAAAATTAGCCCAGAGCTCACCCTTTGGCTGTAAATTTAAAAACTATATACTCATATGCAATCATTTATATCTGCCCAATTTTTTTTATTTTGAATGCATAACGTAATAAAATAAAATATACAAAACACAACACATTCTATTTAAGATGCTAGTTCACACTTTTGTAGGGCCATGGGTGTTTCATTTTACTGTACACTCTGACTCTGCTGCAGTATGTACCTGTCACCATTTAGGATTCTTGAGATGAGACCCGACAGATAATCCCTACAGATAATAACAGGTCTGCAGAGGAGGCTAGAGAGATGTAAGGCTGTTCAATGACAGCAGGCAGCTGCACATTAAATCTTTGTATTGCCAATGTTACTTACATGAGATCAGCTACTTCTACTTCATTTACTGAGCAGTGAATGAGACAAGATATTCACCTTGCCTCATATCATGTGCATCCTGCCTTTATTTAAGGCACATTCATACCACCCTGGTCTACTATGGTGCAGTGAATACACGAATGCATGTTGTGTCACTCTTTAACGTGTGTAGTGTTAAGGCAGGCCATTTATTTGAATGGGCTTCTTAACCTCCCTAGCGGTATGATTATTTCAGATTTTTGGTGCTGAAAGCGGTACCATTATTTGGCATGGAAATATGTAGTTTTTTTATTGTAGGCTGTAATATTTAGGAATAACTCACTGAAATCTGTCCGAACAAGAGTCTAGTAAACATTCCGGATATGATAAAATTTGAAACACAAAATCATAAATTATAATTTAATAAATAATCATAAAAAATAATAATATAATAATAATACATTTAATTCAATAATATAATCAAACCAAAAACACTGAAATTTGAAATATAGCGCCAAGTTCGCACATCGCTGAGCAAAGTCGCAAAATTGTTTTCAGTGTCTGATGACGTATTTGAGAAAAAGGAGAGAAGCGCCTCTAAGTGCAATAAGTCTTTTAATTCAAGTCTAAATGTAGAAACACTCACATGTGTGAAGTAATCATAAGCATAAAAACCGTGGTTAACAATAGTTAACGGTGGGGTGGTAACCCGGGTGAAGAGCCGTCATCTCTCTGCGATGTGGGGAGGTCAGCTCTCGGCTGGAACAGCGTGGTGGCTGGAGGGGGAACAGTGGTGAGGCCAGCCTTCATGCACGTCCTCCCTCAAAGCCGGATGGAACGCACGCTGGAACGTAGCGGCGGCGTGGCCGTGATGACGTCAGATCCCAGGGTGCACTGCGACGCGTTTCGGAGCATGCACTGGCCGTGGAAGGCGGAAGTGCACTCCTTTTTCAAGCAGGGGGAAGTGGATGAACAGGGGTGAACTTCCGCCTTCCACGGCCAGTGCATGCTCCGAAACGCGTCGCAGTGCACCCTGGGATCTGACGTCATCACGGGGAGGTCAGCCGAGAGCTGACCTCCCCACATCGCAGAGAGATGACGGCTCTTCACCCGGGTTACCACCCCACCGTTAACTATTGTTAACCACGGTTTTTATGCTTATGATTACTTCACACATGTGAGTGTTTCTACATTTAGACTTGAATTAAAAGACTTATTGCACTTAGAGGCGCTTCTCTCCTTTTTCTCATCTACAGAAGTTGCTACAGCTTATTTGGAAGCCTTGCCCTCAGTGCCACACGGAATCCTACGCTCTTCATACAGTAGCCACTAATACCACCATCACCCATACTACCATTTCCCAGGACTTTGCAGTGTTTGCGCTGTTACAACCCTTCCTCATTTTTCTGATGACGTATTTCCCCACAAATCATTATCACTCAATTCTGCAAGTGGTTCTGATTTACTATCGCTGTTCTCTAGCTGATCTAAACCCGCTTTTGACCTAAAGGGAAACTTTTTGGATGCCATGGACTTTTTTAAGTTTCCAGGCAGAAAGAACAGTCAAAATGCAGACAGGGGACAGGACAGAGCACTCGGGACAAAATGTATGTGAAATGGGTTGAAACAGCAATGTTTTACTATGTAAAATTGTTTTGAAAAAAATGAATTTTTTTTAAAATTTTCAAATTTCCCGCCGCCGCCGGCGCCCGTACATCCCGACGTCACAGGGACCGGAACACAGGAGCCGGATGCCGGCATCAGGTGGAGGAGATGGCCGGGTACGCTGCAGGGGACACATCGCGGGAGCGAAGGACAAGGTAAGCTCTGCAGGGACTCCCTATGCAGCGCCGCATGGTAAGCCCGAGTGTAGCTCGGGGTTACCGCTTTTTTTACAGACATTGTACCCCGAGCTACACTCGGGAATACCGCTAGGGAGGTTAATGTATTTCAGGAGACAGAAATCACGCATGCAGCATTTTCCACAGTGCAGCATGGTAGTGCGTTACTGCGCTGCGCTGCAAAGCAGGTGTGCTAGGAGATTGCATGAGGATGCCATGTAGAATTAATGGCACTGTATTGCACCGGCTTGTGTAATCCATGTTACTATTTGTTGTGGTAATGTGCATGTTCACTGGTGTGATTGGGCCCTAAAGCCTATCTCTGGGCAAAGCTTCCTCTCTTAGCCCTCATGACGTTTTTACAGCTGCTGTTTATGGCTTTTGACATTTTTTTCTACAGCTAGAAAACCCCCCAGCATGTTATCCTATGTGTCCATGCACACATAGACTGTAATCAACGTTTTTTGGCTGGGACATTTTTTGGCTGGAAAAAAAACTCAGGACTAGTGGGTTTCTTGAGGAGTTTTTTAGCTGCAAAAACGCTGAAAAATGTGGCAAAACGTGGTGAAACGCCGTAAACCGGAATTTTTGGACTGTTTTTGACCAAAAAAACCTCTAAAAAACGCAAACACAGAAAAATACTGGAAAATTCCACTAATCACGGCAAAACGCTGCTAAACGCTAATGCAAAAACGCTGAAAAACTCACATAATGTGACTTTACACAGCTAACGTTACCAGCGTTATCAAAATGTGTCGTGTGCATGAGGACTTATTGCTCAAGCAGCAAGAGTCCTGTTGTCTAGAACAGTGTTCGGAATGAGGTATGTCAGACCACTAGAGAGCTGTTAGATGGATTACTGCACTTCATACAGTACTGTACTGTCACATTTATTTGTATTATGCATTTATATTATTGTCATTTGTGTGAACACAAGAAGTGCCAGCAGCAGTAAGGACACTAGTCTATGAATTCACATGAGTTTTTATTATTATTTATTTTATTATTTGCTATTTATATTATATAGCACACATGCACTTTGGCTCAAGGTCACTAGATAATTTTTAGTCATATTTACTATTGTAGAGCACTTGTATTAGAGTGAAACAAATGGTAAGACCATACTCTTCATTTTAGTGACTGCGCTGAAGTTTTTTTGTGGTTTTAATATCCTGTAGGACTGTCATTCTAATTTTTTGTAGATTCATTTTAAAGTTCGAGAGCTTTCCGTATAATTGGAATTCAGCCAGCAGGTTTGGCAGGGTGGTGAGTGGTTGGGTGATGAAAAATAATAGATCAGCTGCGTATCCACCTTGTGTTCCCCCGTTTTCTTGGGAATACATTTGATGTTAGGATTATTTTGGATTCGAGGTTCTAACATCAGTATGAAAGTAGAAATGATAGGGGACACCCCTGTCAAGTGCTGTTATGAAGGTCAAAGGGTGAGGAAAGCATGTCCTTCCCTCTGATCATCCTAGAAAACTTTTTAAATAAACTGTCTGCTGCCACACGAAAGCTTTGTATTTTATTCTTTTAGAACTTGACAAAGCTATTTTTTAACCACTCTTATGTTGTAACAGGATGATAAATCATCCAAATGATCAGTCACAGAGTAACTGTAACTTGGTCTGGTTGTATTTCCAGACCATTTCTATCAAGTAATGGGCCATTTCATTTATTTTTCACAAGCAAAGCCTCTCAGCAGTTGTATCGGGGTGCTACTGAACCTCTGCCACCATAGCCTTGTGGATGGTACGTGGAACAGAACTCACTTTCTGTTTCAATGTATTTATTAAACTTTCAGAGCAACATAACAAGCTCAGGATTCACCCTTGCAGGGCAGAGCTAAACAATCACATATATAAGCTGAAGTAGGCATTGTGCAGTGATAAATCAGCATAGTTCTAACCATAACAAAGGAGGACTAGTAGGAAAGTTAAAGCCCCACTAACAAGTATCAGCCAGAAAAAAAGGAAAGAAGGAAGGACAAAGATTGAAAAAGTAAATGTAGGGAAAGTCAGGAAAGGAAGAGTATCACGGCTCCAGGACTGGGGTAGGCAGCAACTATAAGAGCCCATAACTGGTGGGAGGAAAGGATGGGAAGGAATAGTTTATCCAGGGTTCTCAAGATTTAAGGAAGTTTGGATGTAAGTCTTTGAGAATGCTGGACATTTGTTCATTGACCATCATGGCAGTCACCCGGGTTTTCTCACCCTGGAAGGCAACCGAGGGAGTCTTCCAGGCCTGAGCTATAGTTTGTTTGGCAGAGATACAAAGATAGGAAGACAATTTCTGCTGGGGTGTGAAAAGGCCCAGAATAGGGCAATGCAGAAGGGCCAACCTGGCATCCTTGCTCACCGTCACATGAAACAGCGTTTGCAGCAGACCAAAAACCCTAGACCAGAAGCCTATCCAACGTGGGCACGACCACTAAGTATGCAGGACATCCCCAAGCTGACCACAATTCCTGAAACACCTGTTGCTACTACCTGGATAGGCATAAGACATCTGAACTGGGACCCAGTACCACTGGAGGAGAACTTTATAGACGGCTTCAAGGATAGTGGTGTTGAAAGAGCATTTTGCCACCATCTTCCAGGCCTTGCTTCAGTCCTCTCCCTCGATAGGTGAACCAAGGTCTTGCTCCTATTGAGCCACATAGAAAAGGGATGTTAAGGTAGTTCTGCTTTTAAGAGAGGCATAAGGTGTCGAGATAGGACCATTAGACCACAAAGAATGCTGGCAAATGTGCTCAAAAGGCGTTTTGCGATAGGGATGTGTGGAAGTGCGATGGAGGGATGAAATCCAATGTTGTAATTGCAAATAATGGTAGTGTTGGTATAGAACTCACTTTCAAAACAGGGTCCTGGTCTGAACATTTTTTTTGTGAACAGCCATAAGGAATGCATTAGTACTACCACACTATCAGGATGATGGTATTGATGATCTAATCTTGGGTCAGTAATGCCACCACAAAACTGTTGAAACAGTGTCACCAGAGTGGTTCATCCATCTGGAGCAGGCCCACAACCATGGCTTGTTTCTTAAATCAGTTGAATGTTTTGTGGACACCCCAGTGTCCTGCTTGTGGATTCTCTATCATAGAGAGGGCCCGATCCTGCTTCCCTTTGTCTCCCTCCACCTTTGTCTGCCAGGGCAAACCTATTTGTAACAAGATGATTATTTGGCCCTTTACTAAACTCGTGCAAAACTAGAATCAATAATGTAAAACTGGGTTAGAATAGCAGAAAGCATACATATACTGTGAAATAATACAAAACAGATTATAAAAGCTGCATAAACATGAATTCTTCAACATGCACTGAGGAATAGTGCAAAACAGATTATGAAAGCTACATAAACATGAATTCTTCAACATGCACTGAGGAATAGTGCAAAACAGATTATGAAAGCTGCACAAACATGGATCCATCACAGCAATGTCTATGTAACTCATTCAGGTTAACATGTGGCTGCATAGCATAGTCTCTATAAGACTCTACAATAACAGAGGGTCTAGCTTAGAATCACTGCTTCAGTAAAGTGCTTCAGAGCATAAACAGCTACTTGTGATGCTCCTCATAAACAACGTCCCTCAAAATGAGGTCCAGGGTAGCTCTGGTAACACAGGGGAACAGCCAGAGACATCCAATGACTAAGGATACGGGGAGGGGGGGAATCCACCCACTGGAGCTAGAGTACTCTAGTAACAAGTGAGGAGGGGCTCCACACAGTAGCTGGCTCATTTGGAATTGCTGCATGCTATTAAACTCTGGCTCGGCTGCCCACATGCCCATTCCGACAGTGGAGGGCCTCTCACCTGGCTTCATATCACTTGCCTAGCTACCACTCTTTCATCAGGTGTGGTCTTCTTTAGTTTCTGAGGGAGGGAAGCTGAGGAATTTATACTCCCTGGCATGTCTGAGAACACAGGGATGGTCATAAAAGGAGTAAAAAGGGCCAGTGCCTGAATATGAGCATGGTGATTAAATGGGCACTCCACTACAATGTTAATATGTTATGCATCTAATTTTTTAAGGTTAAAAAATATATACTGTTTACCTTGTTAGGAAGATTTTAATGTAAGTCAGCAATAGTGTCCGTTTTTTGCCTGATACTCAGCTAGTAACAACATATGTTATTGCTTCCCGATGTAAAATACATTACTTGTCAGAGACATCAGAATAAGCTGACAGCAGGATTTGACCTTGCTTTGCTTACTTCTAACATATGACTTTGCTCTACATAATAGTTTTAATGTTGGAAATGAAGTGATTGGGTCACAGGAAGCTGCATGTTTAAACACGTATTTATTCCTCCAGAGGAACACTCAGGGTTGTAGGGAGCAGTCTATGCCATTCTTGTAAATGCTTACATTAGTGGCCTCTTTAATGCAGATAGCCTCAGCAAGCCTGGGGCATGGGAATTGTTTACTGAGACTCTCTGCTGACACTGTATAGACTGCTGCTGGGTTCTATTGCTGCTGAGAAAATCTGATTGAGAAAAGAAGAGAAGGAAAATAAATCAGGATTGAAGGAAAACAGGCAATTTTCTACCAGGATTAGATTGCGCTTAATCTACCATTATCCAATGTGCACTTTAGAGGTGTTCATGTTCAGCTTGTTTGAGCCTTAGTTCTTAAACAATTTATAAAGAAGTGGCTGACTTAAGTTCGTTGACCCCTTTGGAAAGCACGCATTGTGTTCTCCTTTTACACTTTTTGTTGCCCTACAAATACACACATTCTCTTGTCATGGGCCACATGGACAGACTCAGTCACAGGCAGGAACCTGCAAATACAAAGCCCATCCACCTATTTAACCCCTTTTCGCCCCTATCCATTTACTATCCCATTACAGCAGTCGTATTTTTACTACTATCT
The DNA here is from genome assembly GCF_062004578.1 of Staurois parvus. Taxonomy (NCBI): domain Eukaryota; kingdom Metazoa; phylum Chordata; class Amphibia; order Anura; family Ranidae; genus Staurois; species Staurois parvus. The sequence goes on along the minus strand of NW_028318321.1, from coordinate 6,362,581 downwards.
CCGAATTACTAGCTCTAACATTGCCACCTCTGTTAGATTGAGCATCTATATTGGCTCCAGGTTCCCCACCATGGTGAGGTCAAATGGTCAGCAGTAGAGGGATTTCTCTGTGACATGACTTCCTTATGGCTCCCCCTATATTCAGCAGATAGACCCCCTTTTACTGTTTTGGCTTAGTCACAAAGTGGTCATTGATAGTGAGGCATAGCCAGAAGTCTACACTTTTCATGGTAAATGCCCAGTTAAAGCTACATACTGTATTCTTATGCCTTATGGGAAATTAAAGCCAAGCTCTAGACAAAAGAGGTTGTACTGATGGATACTCATTGGAGAAAATTCTCCTTATATCCTGACCCTGTGACCACTCTCACTAGAATAAGTAGTAAGGAGAAATCTACCTATATGGGGACTGTATTACAATCTGACATATAATCTATCTTTTCCCCCAATCTATCCAAAATAAAAAATATTAGTTTGGGTAAGTTTACCAGTTTGCCTATGTTAATGTTTTTTACAGATGCTGTGACAGGCGCGGCGTCAGACCCTGTCCTTCTCACCAACTTGTGACCGAAGGACTAGCCAATCTAAAACCGCGCTGCCACTTCCGTAACAATGCTATGCTCAGCTGCACCCTGCACAAACATTTTCCAGCTCACTGGACCACAATATATGTGCCGCAGCCTGAGAGCAATTATTACTGGGCCAGGTTAATTACGCAATTAAGCCTTCACACTGCCACCACCACCTTTTTGTACAGAGAAGGAGGAAACTCACAAATCTTAGCAGTAACACTATGATGTTTGAATAAGCGTCTGTATACACACTGTCACCGCAGGCAGATGTATGCAGAAGTTTAAAACACAAAGGAGACAAGGATTCTTAGTTTGCATTAAAGAGCTTTAGAAACAGTTCAACACTTTTCAGAAAATAGGATGGTGCAATAAAAATATTTACAGAAAAAGATGTAGCCTATATATATATAAATACGGAGAGCAATAACACAACAGAGAGATAACAGAAAGAAGTTTAGAGAGGTAGAATACTTGCCAGAGTCCTTGGGTTAAGCAGATTCAAGTGTCCTGAACAAAAAGGGTACCGTTTCTCCCAAAGTTGGTTCCTGATGTTAAAAAGGGAGAATCTCTTCATCTTACCTCTCTAAGGCCTGACAGCCTGTTTTCTAGTCCCCCAGCAGGGGTTGTCTACTGAAGTCAAGGGCCAATCGCCTCATTTGGGGAGGTGGTTTAGGTGGAGACCCCGGCTGTGACCCAAATCCCTCACAAGTCCACACCATGGTCAATAACCTTCCATAGGCACATGTAGCATCCTATCCACTGGTAGAATAATATGCAGGATCATCTGCTGAACGACCAGACACCAGATATGACATATCTGTCTGTGACGGTTAAAGAAATATCGCTTTCTGATCTCGGGTAGACGTAATCTAGGGATGTAAGGTATCAGGTGACTTGTATTAAAATGTCCTACCTGAATATATGCTTTGTTCTATTGTACCTGTTTCCTGCTGGGAGTTATGAAATTGTATGACAAAGTGGTTTTCAAGTGGGATGTATGTTTTACTGCTATTTCGGAATGCTTTTCAAGTCCAGTGACTGACGGGTTTATAGCTTTATGATCCGGCCAGAGCAAGAGTCTGTCAGACACCCTGGAACCAGCTAACTGGGTTTACAACCATGAAGGGTATCCAGCTGTGCCCTGTGCACTCCTGAACTCAGCACACATGCCACAATTTTTAAAAAAATACGTGAGGGACCCCCCCAAAATCCATACTGGACCCTTATCCAAACATGCAGCCTGGCAGATCAGGAAAGGAGGAAGGCGAGAGAGTGCCCTCCTCCTCCTGAACTATACTGTCAGATACCTGATTGGAGACTAAATGGCGAGGTCAGCCTCACTTGTGTCACTAGCCCTGACCCCACTGGAAGTGGAACAGAGGGTTTCTAGGGACCAGGGGGACAAGAATGCCAGCAGATATTGTTTGCAGCTCTTGTAGTTGGAGACTTTGGAAGACTGATGAACCTCCGATTCAGGCACAGTAGTGATATGCAGAGCGGGTATGGTTGATCACCAGGTGTGCACCAGAGCAAGGCAGGAAGCAGGGAAGGGAGACACGAATAATGTCAAAGGAATAGTCAGGGTCATTAACAGGCGGACAGCGAGGTACCAAATCATAAGCAAGCCAAAGTCAGGAGCAGAGCCGAAGTCAGGAACCAGTATCAAGCAGGAGAGTAATCAGAGTCAGGTCAGGAACAAGTCGGGTCAGCAACAAGGAAATCACACAGGAAACGAGCAGGAAACGGGAAACAGCTGAAGACCACTCAGCACTCAGCACAGGCAGAGGCATCTTTTAAATAGTCCGTCTGGCGCCAATCTACGCCGTACATGTGCATGTGCGTGATTGTGCATTTCTGTGCACATGCGCACGTCTATTCGCCAGCCGTCTCACGGGAATTCCCTTACATATACCAAGCAACATGACCTCAGAAAGGGGGGTTGCTTTGGGACGGGGGGGGCTCCCCCCCAAAGTACCTTGTCCCCATATTAATGGGGACAAGGACCTCTTCCGCACAACCCTGACTCTTTAACAAGAGGGCCCCACATCCCACCCCCCCATGTGAATGAGTATGCGGTACATGGTACCACTACCTATTCATTAAAAAAAAAATGTAGTGTGAAAAAAGACAGGACACCGCCGACCCAGAAAAAGAAAAAACAAATCTTCCGCCCTCGATGCTGGCTCCCACTGTCTGACAGCTGCGCCGCGATGACAGTTCTTAAATAGGGTGATGATGTCACAAGGGGGTGGGATCGTCCCCACCCTTGTGACGTCATCATGCCCTGTGATTGGTCAAAGCATTGCACCCAGTGGAGGACTGACCATTTGTAAACTCAGGCACTGCCCAAGGGCCCGGGGTCAGTAGGGGGCCCCATGAGATGCCCCGGTACCTTTTTCATAGGCTTTTTTGAGTTTGGGCAAGGACACAGGGGCCCCATGATCCCCTATTGCCCGGGGGCCCCACTATGGGGTTGATTTACTAAAGGCAAATAGACTGTTCACTTTCCAAAAGAATTATACCTGGAGTTAAGGGTGCTGATTTCCATCATATAATCATGTACATGCTGTTTTTTATATTCATTGCACAAGATTTGGACACTCTTTGCGAAGTGAAATTGCACCACATTCACTAAGTGCTAGAGAAAATTCCCTTGCAAAGTGAACAGCCTGTTTACTCTTAGTACATCAACCCTATATGGCGAAACGTCTGCAGACACCAGAACATCAGCTGCTGATGGCCACCCCCCAAAACTGTTGAATCCAGGTATAAAGGTGACAGTTAATACTACAGCACACAATGATTTTATAGACAATTGTGCACTTCCAACCTTGTAACAACAGTTTGGGGAAGGCCCTCTTCTGTTCCAGCATGACTGTGCCCCTATGCACAAAGTCAGCTCCATAAAAATATGGTTTGATGAGTTTAACATGGAGGAACGTGAGTGGCCTGCATGGAGACCTAACCTCAATCCTATTCATACCCATATGATCCATTAAAACAGTGATTGTGAGAGTTTTTCTCATCAAGAATCAGTATGTGACCTAAAAAATGTTCTTTTGGCTGAATGAGCACAAATTCCAACAGAAGACCTGCAAAATCCTGTGGAAAGCCTTTCCAGTAGAGCAGAGCCTGTTATAAGTGACTCATATAGGTGTGATGGCCGGGTGTCATAAATCCATGACCTTATCCTGAGCGGATCAACCAGTCTGTGCAGAATGATACCAGCGTTGGAGTTTGGTGTTACTAGGACCAGGGTAAATAATAGGAGAGAATAGCACAATGAAGTACCTTGTCACTATAAATATACCTGGAGGAAATGGGTTTCCAGCTACAGTACAAACAACAACACTTCACCACTATTGAGTACAGCCAAATATTCTTTACTAAAAGCCATACACCCTAGGTGGTTACATAGACCTGTACGTTTCAGACTCTTTGGAGGAGATTTACTAAAAAAGGAGCACTCAAAATCTGGTGCACCTGTGCATAGTAACCAATCAACTTCCAGGTTTTGTTGTCAAAGCTTAATTGAACAAGCTGAAGTTAGAAGCTGATTGGTTACCGTGCGCAGCTGCACCAGATTTTGAGTGCACCAGTTTTAGTCAATCTCCCTTTTGTATCTTTATTAGTCCATGTATAATATTACCATAAAGGCAGAAAAAATGTCTTTGTTCAGACAAGAATGTCACTATTTGTGATACAGAAGCTGATGATGATTTTGTGGTTCACACAGCACTCATAAATTAATTCTCTATAACATCATAATATTAACAATCGTCTATGTTACCATGGTAATACTGTATGTGAGAGGCAGTGACTAACTCATAAATACATTCAGAGGTGTAGATTCTGGTGTGAAAACTGCTATTTAGATAGCTCTTTGGAATAATAAAGGAAGATCGCTGCTGATCAGAGAATAAGTCATTCTTTAAGACAATATTGCCATTTTTACTTCACTAAGGGCAGGGGCGTATCCACCACGAGGCAAACAGGGCGTTTGCCTAGGGTGGCAATTTTTAGGGGGGGGGGGCACTGCCCCCCCTCCCCCCGAAGAAGGGAGCCTTTAAGCAGTGGCGGACAGCAGGAAGATCGATGTGGGGAAGGGCAGTTGCAGAGAGACGATCGTGCACCTCTCCCTCCAGCAGCTGACAAGCCAGGACCAGGGGAATGCCTGGAGCAGGGAGAGAAGCGATGAAAGAGCCTGGAAGAGGTGAGCTGTGTTGTCTTCTGTGGGCTCTTCCTCCTGTCATCCATCCAGCAGATTACACTGACACTGATCACTGACAGATCCTATTGGACTACACCCCCCCTTCCTGCTGCACGGAGATCAGCAGCTTTTGGAGAGGGGGGAGGGATGTGTGTGGTCCCATACGATCTGAGGGGGGGGGGAGAGAAAGAAAGGGAAGAGAGAGAGAGAGGGAGGAAAGAGAGAGAGGGAGGGAGGAAAGAGCGAGAGAGAGAGCGGGGGAAGAGAGGGAAGAGGGAGAGGGGATAAAGAGAGAGAAAGAAGAAAAAGAGGGATAAAGAGGAAGAGGGAAGAGAGAGAGAGAGGGAGGAGGGGGGAGAGAGAGAGGGAGGAAGAGGGAGAGGGAGGGAGAGAAAGAGAGAGGGGGGGAGAAGGAGAGGGAGAGAGAGAGGGGGGGAAGAGAGGGAAGAGGGAGAGGGGATAAATAGAGAGAAAGAAGAAAAAGAGGGATAAAGAGGAAGAGGGAAGAGAGAGAGAGAGAGGGAGGAGGGGGGAGAGAGAGAGGGAGGAAGAGGGAGAGGGAGGGAGAGAAAGAGAGAGGGGGGGAGAAGGAGAGGGAGAGAGAGAGGGGGGCGGGGGACGGGGGGGGGGGAGAGAGGAGGGAGAAAGAGAGATGGGGGGAGAGAAAGGGAGAGAGAGGGAGGGAGGAAGAAAGAGGGAGAGATAGAGAGAGGGGGAGAAAGGCAGAGAGAGAGAAAGGGAAGAGGGGGGAAGAGAGAGAGAACAGAAAGAAAGGAGAGAGAATCATATATACATACACACACTTATTGAACTCTCTCGCTCTCTCATTGGGGAGGGGGGGCGCGCAAAATTTTTGTGTTGCCTAGGGCAGCACAAAATCTAAATACACTACTGACTAAGGGCAGTGCCTCCTCGTGTTACCAGCTCCAGCTGAAATTTTCCAAGCTGATTCTCAATTAAAACAGAAAACATATTGACATGAAGACCTCCCATAGACCTTTAAGCTGAACTCCAGGAATAATAATACTATTTTTGCATCCTTACCTTGGGTCATATGCATATCTGATATCCGAAGGGCCACAGGGATGCTATACATCACTATAGTAGCCTGCACTACATACAGTAAGGATTTTGATCTTCTTGGTTCCATGTGAATGGTCTCCCCTCTGCATACTCACAACAAGGGATCACACACTTGGCATCAGTGGTGTATTTAGGTTTTCTGCCCCTTCCACTACCACTACCCTCCATACACTGGCCACCCCCCCCCCCCCCCAGTGAGAGAGAGAAAGACACTCACCTTCACAGCTCCAGACATCCCCTGGAATGAGAGTCAGTTTTTGCATACACTGTCAAGCAGCCTGCAGTCTCTCTTGGATTCCACCTGGTCCCCATGCCATGTGTGTAACTTCTTCTGGGGAGCAGTGCTGCCCCCCAGAAAAAAGCCACCCTAGGCAAATGCCTTGTTTTTCTTGTGGTAAATACACCCCTGCTTGGCACTGCTGCCATTCACAGAAAGTCTTACATTTTTTTCAATGAATAAAGACAGTCTCTATTTGGACAAGCTGGAGATTGTGATGTCTCCACCCCTCCTCTACACCTTGTCCAATCAGAGAACAGAGAACCCTGCCTTCCCTGAAAAAAATACAAGCTGTTCTATGAGTGGCGAAGGTGCCAAACGAGTGACCCTCTGTGGTCAGGGTGTAAGCATGGCTAGCAATGATCATGCGGGCCAAGGGTACCTCCCACTGTCTTCTTGTAACAGGAATGAGATGGGGTAACAAACACCTGTATTATGGAGGAACTCCACTTTCTTGACCACTCACGTACTCCTGGCCTAAGGCCCACCTTCTGAAATAAATAATTACCACTTTAAATGTGATATTGTGAACATGAAGAGCGTGCATAGTTCTTTCCAGTAAAGATGTACACCTCCTTCTTTCAATGATACATTTTTTACACTTTTTGTTACAAGTTTGTTACAGATTTCAACAAGGGAATGCTGGAAAGCTCTTCCACTTTCCTTCTGTTTTCTGCTGTAGGTTCCCTGAAATAGTCTTTCTTCTCTGGCTTGGTCAGGGCCTGCCCCAAAGGGGGCTCACTCCAGTTCTAGCCAGCAACCTACATGGTGACTCTCTGCAGCAGGGAAAAGAAAGTCCAATCTACTTGACACCCAGGAGTGGGACTTCTATTAAAGGGGCACTAACCCCTGCTTATACGAGTGCAGAGAGGAAGCCACCTACCCAGATTCTGGAAGATCACGGCTAGGCTACCACAGTGATTGCCAGCTTCCTCAGCAGCCCTCTGGATATCAGATATATATACTTACATCAAGCCAAGCTGGACCAATGTACAGGTGAAACTCGAAAAATTAGCCTGGAGAGGATTGTCAGGAAAAGGTCATTCAAAAGTGTTGGGTACTTTCACAAGGAGTGAACTGAGGCTGGAGTCAGTGCATCAAGAGCCTCCATACACAGACGGATCCTGGACATGGGCTTCAAATGTCGTATTCCTCTTGTCAAGCCGCTCCTGAACAACAAACAACGTCAGAAGCGTCTTATCTGAGCTAAAGAAAAAAAGACCTGGTCTGTTCAGTGGTCCAAAATCCTCTTTTCTGATGAGAGCAACTTTGGAAACCAAGCACCCAGAGTATGGAGGAAGAATAGAGAGGCACACACTGCAAGATGCTCAAAGTCCAGTGTGAATTTCCACAGTCTGTGTTGATTTGGGGAGCCATGTCATCTGCTGGTGTTGGTCCACTGTGCTTCATTAAGTCCAAGGTCAACGCAGCCACCTACCAGGAGATTTTGGAGCACTTCATGCTTCATTCCGCAGACGAGCTTTATGGGGATGCTGACTTCATTTTCCAGCAGGACTTGGCACCTGCCCACACTGCCAAAAGCACCAAAACCTGGTTCAATGACCGTGGGATTACTGTGCTTGATTGGCCAACAAACTCACCTGACCTGAACCCCATAGAGAATCTATGGGGCATTGCCAAGAGAAAGATGAGAGACATGAGACTGAACAATGCAGAAGAGCTGAAGGCCGCTATTGAAGCATCCTGGTCTTCCATAACACCTCAGCAGTGCCACAGGCTGATAGCTTCCATGCCACGTCGCATTGAGGCAGTAATTGCTGCAAAAGGGGCCCAAACCAAGTACTGAGTACATATGCATGCTTATACTTTTCAGAGGTCCGATATTGTTCTATGTACAATCCTTGTTTTATTGATTGCATGTAATATTCAAATTTTCTGAGATTGTGGATTTGGGGTTTTCATGAGCTGTAAGCCATAATCATCACAATTATGACAAATCACGGCTTGTACTATCTTGCTTTGCATGTAATGAGTCTATCTCATATATTAATTTCACCTTTTAAGTTGCATTACTGAAATAAATGAACTTTTCCACGATATTCTAATTTTTTGAGTTTCACCTGTAATTGGCGAAAATCACAGCTTCAAAGCACAGCAAACCTTCCATTCAAATGTAAAATCTGCTAACTTACAGCCCCAACCTCCTTTTTTTACAAATGGCTTAAAGTATAACTCTACTTTTGTTGAGAAAAAAACAATTCCATTTGGGTGATCATAGTACAGTACATTGCAAGAATTTTAACAAATTTTGTTGCAGATGTCTACCCTGTTCTGTTCTCAAAAAATGTAATCTCTATAACTCCAGCACTCATGCTAACTCTCCTTAATGTACAGTACAATATAGGGATGATTTACTAAACATGAAAAGGCTTCAATGAAAATGTTCAATTTGCAAGGGAATTTCCCCCAGAGCTTAGTGAATGTGGTGATAGTTCACTTTGCAAAAAAAAAAAAACAATTATGCCAAAGAAGGAGGAGGTGTTCACATGCAGCAGCCCTGATACTTCACGTTGCTGGAGCTGCAAATTTAACAACATGCTGAGCTGACAAATGGCGCTGCCTGTCAAACCTGGCCATTAAAGTCAAGGGGGACATGCTGCAACAGATTAGTTTCTGGTTGCGGTGCATTAGCCCCATTATAAACTGTGGCTCAAAAAAAGCAGGCATTCAGGAGGAATGGTGAAAATCATTCCACCACAAATCACTTTTCAGAGCTTTGGCTAGTGTGAACCTAGCCTAAATACTTTCACATAAAGGGATACTTGGAATTATCCAACTCCTACAGGGGGTTCTTGTAATTATATGCTTTTATTCGGAAGTTTGAGAAACATTGCCCTAGCCCACAATTATCATGGGAAGGCTCAGTATGCATTCCTAACTGCAGCTGAGTGCATTCCAGCATTTAGTTTAGAGAAAAGGGACTTCATGTGAAAAAACACAAATACATTTACTATTACATGGGTGCCACATGCATACTGCCCTTGACAACTCTGCTTATGGTGCAGTTGATAATACATTGAAATACTGAAGTGATTAGAAAGGGGAAAATATTTTGAATAAAAAACAAACTTATACTTACCTGCTTTGTACAATGGATTTTGCACAGAGCCGCCCTGAACCTCCTCTTCTCTGGTCTTCCACTGGTGTTTCTGGCTCCTCCCCCCTGCCGAGTGTCCCATAGCAAGCTGCTTGCTATGGGGGCACTCATGCGGGCTTGCTCCGGCTCCATTGACAGACACAGCCAATGGCTCCCGCTGCTGCCTCTGAGCCAGTGAGGAGAGAAAGAGCAGTGAAAGCTGCTCTCGGACACAGTACTGAATTGACATCAAGCTCAGGTAAGTGGGGGGGGGGGGGCTGCACACATAAGGTTTTTTATCTTAATGCATAGAACTTTCTGCCTTTAGCTTTGTATACATCTTAAATGTAAGAGAGACCCTGTCTCCCACTACAAAAATGCTAAGAAAAAAACACAGATACATCAAATATTTCTAATTTTTCTACCCTGAGGAAGTCCCGTGATAATGGGACGTAACGCGTAGGAACGTGGTGACGTATTTCCGGCGTGGACACCATCTTGCTACACCTAAACCCATGCAAGTACACTCATAGCATGTGGTTTTAATGCTTGTTTTATGAAAAGTGAGTAGGCAATTGGCTCAAATTGATGTCTATATTTCATTAAATGGTTTTACACTATGGAAGATCTCTTTTATGTTTTTATAATGTGAGTTGGCTGTATCACATCTATACTTACCTGGAGGGGATCCTGCTATCGTAAATGCATATAATTGAAGGGAATATCACCGCTTTGGGAGGATATCATCCGCAGAGGAGATTCTTATCGTGGAGGATCCTTTTGTGATCCTACAAGCGCTTTGGCCCGTTTGGGTTGCTACAAGGAGGTGAGGGGGCATTTCAGCCGTTTTTCGGATTTTTTTCCCATTGGTTGTTACGTACATCCACCATATCACCTGCACATTTGGAAAAGTCGTTGGACCACTTGGTGTTTATGCACCTTTGAATTTTTTTTATATATATGTGCTTATTATATTTTTTTGACATGGTTCTTTTTATTCCTTTCTGTATATTTCTATATTTTCATATTTTTTGTTATTTTTATGTTTGGTATATATATTTATCATTATCCAAAATTGAGGGATGGTGATGTTTTTTATGCATATTCTGTCTATAGAATATTGGGTTGTGTTTGAGTGATATTAATGGATTTGTGACACATTATTTATTTGTTGTCTTCACTTTTTATCCAGTCCCATTTGGACTGTTTGGATTCATAGAATTATTTTTTTTTCATATCACTATGTTCTGTCACTTTCTGGATGTCACACTGGATCCTTGAGTGGATCAGTTCACTTTGTACACCCATATAAAGCTATGTGTACTCTATATTAATATGTGCACATGCTAAAATAAACAAATAAAAATACTGTATTTTTATTTGTTTATTTTAGCATGTGCACATATTAATATAGAGTACACATAGCTTTATATGGGTGCAACACAGGATTTCATTATGGCACCCATTAAGGCAATAATAGTATAGGTTTTTACACCATGCATGTCATTTATATGTAATATTTTATATGCATTTAGTGGTATAGTCACAGTTCATATTGGAATTTAATACACCTCTAAAGCTTAAGCTTAAGCTGTATATATTATATAGGAGCGCGGCGCTATCTTTTTCCATCATCTATATACACTAGTCAAGTGAGTTAGTGCAAGTGCCAGCGCACCCTATACACTTTTAGAATTTATTTAACACCTTGATCCATAATAGCTCACAAGTATTCACTATAATTATTTATTCACTTTGTACACGTTATCTCAGTCCCATTTGGACTTATTTGATTTTATCACTTTTGGATGTCACATTGGATCCCTGAGTAGATCAGTTCACTTTGTACACTTTATTTCAGTCCCATTTGGACTTGGTTAATTTTATCTTTTAATCATTATGTTTAACCACTTATTTTCACTATAAGATCCCAGAAGGGATCAAGTTCACGTTTAATAGTTTATAAAAGTTTATTTACAGGTTAGTGCTGCACCATTTGATTTAATATTTAAGTATTTCTAATGCTTACCTGTATTTTTCCTTGCTATAAAAACTTTTATAAACCTGTAATGTACCTCTGAACTTACAAACACATTTGACCAGCCAATTCTTTAGCACAAACTTTTCCCTCCTGCCATGTCATAGCTTTCTCCTCTTTTAGATGTGTCTACTTTGTGCTGACCCAGCTCCTCTGCTCCTCTCTTTACCTCCCTATATAACCTTTATGTAGCAGTCGGAGGAGGAATGAAAGAGACTAATATAAAGTGTTCATTGAGTGACAGCTTTGAGTCTTCTGGGGCTGCTGACATCTCATCCAGGATTGTGGGCTATTGGGTATCTATACAAGGGATGATTCTACAGGCAACCAGCATGTCTAAAATACATTAAATGTGCATACTGTAAAATCTTATGGGAAGAATGTTGTAGAAATGAATGATCTGGTGACAGGGTCTCTTTAATGGCAGACTTGCAGTCAACCTAATAGACTCATTAGATTATTAACAACTCTGTAAATCATCATTGATATAAAATGACACTTACCAGAAATGTGTGTCCAGTCATTCCCATTTTCTCTACTACTCCAGTACATTCCTGAAGACCACACTGATAAAGAGGAAATAGATTGCATGGAATTAGTTTGTATACATAGACTAGGTAAAAAATGAGATTAGTAAAACTACAGTGAGCTCCTATTGGCTTTACTATCCTGCCAGATACCCCTACAGATTAATATGTATTGTTGGTGTGATTGGCATTGGGGACTTTGACAGAAGTAGTTAGTATTTATCAATTCAAACGCTACATTCTGGGATATTCAAGTGTATTAAAGTGTATCTAAACCCAAAAAGAAAATTAAGAACAAAAAAAAAAATCAATGACTCCATGAGAGGCTGCACTGCTATAACAATTCAAGAGTGGAATTTCAGAAAAAAAGTGTAGCTAAACCAAAAAATAAAAATGTAATATATTGCAGCTTACAATCCTTACAGCCCAAGTAAAACATTTCCCTTGCAGTGGAGATGAACCTGAGTTGCAAAGGTTAATTGCTCCTTTTGGTCTAGGGCAGAAGTCTCCAAACGTTTTAAACAAAGGGCCATTTTAGTGTCCTTCAGACTTTAGGGAGGCCAGATGTAGATGTCAGTAGGAGGAATAGTACCCCATCCATGGTGTCAGGAGGAAAAGTACTCAGTCATTGGTAGTGGGAGGAATAGTATTTCATTGCTGGTGTCAGTGGAAGGAATAATACCCCATCATTGGTATCAGTAGAAGGAAAAAACGCCCCATCATTGGAGTCAGTAGGAAGAATAGTACCCCTTCATTGGTGTCATTGGAAGGAATGGTACCCCATCATTGGTGTCAGTGGGAGGAATAGTACCACATCACTGATGTCAGTGGGAGGAATAGGACACAGTCACTGGTAGTGGGAGGAATAGTATCTCGCTGTTGGTGTTAGTAGAAAGAATGTTGCCTCATCATTGGTGTTAGTAGGAAGAATGTACCGCATCATTGGTGTCAGTAGGAAGTATAGTGTCCCATCATTGGTGTCAATAGAAATAATAGTACCCCATCATTGCTGCCAGTGGAAGGAATAGTACCCCATCATTGGTATCAGTAGAAAGAATAGTACCCCACCACTGGTGTCAGTAGGAAGAATAGTGCCCCATAGTTTGTGTCAGTGGGAGAAATAGTGTCTCATATCAGTGAATGGAACAGTGCACCAAGGGCCAGTTAAAGGCAAACAATGGGCCGCATCTGGCCCCCGGCCGCTGTTTGGAGATCACTGGTCTAGGGGAACAAAAAAAAGATTTACTTACCCTGTCCTCCCTCCTCCATGATACTGGACAGGTTCCTGCAGCTTCTTTCCCCAATGCACCAGTGGTCTAGGGTCCTGATGTCATCAAGACCAAAGCAGTGTCCTCAGCCCTGCACTAGACATGCTGTTGCCAAGAAACAGTCCACCAGGTGGGGGAGTACCATCTGCTCAGGGAGAAAATCAACATAATTGTTTCTCTTCTCTCCTAGACAATGCACATCCCCCTGCATATGCTGTTCTCGTTGTTGGGCTTTACATGTGGTGGTTGCATTAGTTTTCCCTTATTTTCATCTGGTAACACACCTCCTGCACTACAGGGGCTCTGCTCTATTGAAGAGCAACCCTTGGACAGCAGCATTGCCAACCTGTAGACAGGAGGTGTTAATTGCAGTAGCAAATTGAGATGGACTGGATTAACAGATTAAATGGAAGTCAAACACCACCTAACATGTTTTAAGCTGTTACAGGAACAGGTTTTTTTTAAAGGTTTTGCATAAATGAATAAAAGATGATCACTGTGAACACCACTTACTGGCTGGATTACCAGGAGAAAAACAAGGGGGAAAAAATGAACTCAACCACTACATTGAGGGTCAGTTCACACCACAAAAAAAGCGCATTCCAGATGCATTCCGGGTACATTTTTGCTTACAGTTCACAACACAAAAACGTACTCTGGATGTGTTTCTGCAGATGTGTTTTTGATGTGTTTTAAATGTTCCTATGCAATTTTCCCTTCTTGCTTTTTCTTTTCTTTCCAGAGTTTCCTGTTTTTTTTTTTTTTGCTGTAAAGCATTCCGGAGCATTTTTGATGCGTTTTGCTGCGATGCTGGTGGTCTGGGCAGTAAATCTTGTTTTTCAAGAGAACAAACTGTCCAGCAGAGGTAGCTGAACCATTCACCACTGACAGGGGTGCCTACAGTGATCAGCTTTTAGTTATTTATGTAAAACCTTTACCCAAAAAGGAACAAAACTGTTGCTATAACTCAGGGGTGGCGAACAAGATAGACACAAAGAGCCAAAATTTTAAACTGTGAAAGTCAGAGAGCCACACCACGCAGTGACCTGCCAAAACAGACAAACACTCACACAAAAACACATAATTAAAGCCATATTATTCACCATAACACTTTCTTCCCCTTACAAAACAACAATGTGTTCATTTCAAGGTAAGTGTCCACCCTCAACACACACATCAAATGAGACTGCGGACAGCACAGGGATGACCAGAGACTGCGGACAGCACAGGGATGACCAGAGACTGCGGACACAGTACAGGGATGACCAGAGACTGCGGACAGCACAGGGATGACCAGAGACTGCGGACACAGTACAGGGATGACCAGAGACTGCGGACAGCACAGGGATGACCAGAGACTGCGGACAGCACAGGGATGACCAGAGACTGCGGACAGTACAGGGATGACCAGAGACTGCGGACAGCACAGGGATGACCAGAGACTGCGGACAGCACAGGGATGACCAGAGACTGCGGACAGCACAGGGATGACCAGAGACTGCGGACAGCACAGGGATGACCAGAGACTGCGGACAGCACAGGGATGACCAGAGACTGTGGACAGCACAGGGATGACCAGAGACTGCGGACAGTACAGATGACTGCTGACCTTTGGGGAGATGGGAAGGTGGGGAGCGGGTACCTGAATTTGACAGGTACCCGCTCTTACTTCCGCAGAGTTTTTGTTTGATCTTACCTGTTCCTCGATCCAGCCGCGCGCTGTCTTCTCGGCTTCTGTAATGGCGCTCGGCATGACAGCCGGGTGCCCAGTGCGCATGAGCGAGAAGCACTTGCGCTTTGTGATTGGTCCGGCGGCTTCTGGGATCTGTCATGTGTCCCAGGTACCGCCTTACCATTCACAAAAAGCACCGCTTCTTGCAAAACTTGGCAAAGAGCCACAGTATACAAAATATGATAAGAGGCAAAGAGCGGCATTCATTTTGGCCGGGAGCCGCACGCGGCTCGAGAGCCGCGTGTTCGCCACCCCTGCTATAACTGATTAACTGCTTACCCTCCGCTGTATAGCAGATATACTGCTACACAGCGGCACGGGTGCGCAAAATAATTTATATATACGTGATTTTTCATTTCCGGTGACGATGATGAAGATTGTTTTGTTTACAGTTTTCCTCCCTGTGAGCTCAGGCACACTGCTCAGGATGGCTGTGCACAGCACAGCCATCCCGATCAGTGTGCTTACTTTTTTTTTTGTGTGTTTTATGTAATATTTGGAATTTTATTCACATGCATTGAATTGTATTTATATGAATTGTATATATTATTTTTTTCATGTAATCACAATTGCACTAATATTTAATTGCACAGTTTATATTTAAAACAAGCAATTAAAACATCTTTAAAATATAAACTGTCAGGACTGGAAATTTGTTGAAATCTGAATTTTCATTCTTAAATTATTACACAACGTAGTAGTGTTGCCTAATCTCTGAGGGTGTGTGTGTATACTGTTTTTTGGTGTGGGAACACATGACAATAACTGATGCAATCAATTTGAGAATTATTCTTATTACTTAATATATATATTTTGAGTTGGTGGTACTCACAGTGCTTTTACTGCAGACAGGCGGTACAGCCAGACTGGACCAGGCACATGTACGTCATCCAGTCTCTTCCGGGTTCACGGTGCACATGTGCACATCCCCTGCTAACCCACGCTTTTACTGGCTACAGTGTGATTTTGTCAGCTGATTGGCTGTAGCCAATCACAGCACAAAGTCCTGTGTTTACAAACACACAAGGCTCTGTACACAGATCAGTTTCTTCTCCTGGCAATGCAGAGTTAAAAAACAGCCAGATCTCTTAGTAAAGGCAGCACATAATACATACAATACACTTATTAGTCACACAGTAACCCCTTGATTGCCCCTTGATGTTAACCCCTTCCCAGCCACTGTCATTAGTACAGTGACAGTGTACAGTATTATATTTGATCACTGTATTAGCGTCACAGTCCCACTACAAGGTGCCGATCACTGCCATTACCAGTATACCATCATAGCTCTATAATTTACAGTATATATACGATCGTTTGAAGATACTATAATTTTAACAGAAACCAATAAATATACACTTATTAGGTGTTTTTTTTTTTTTTACCAAAGACATGTAGCAGAATATGTTTATTAAATTTATGTGGAAATTCGATTTATTTATTGGATATATTATATAACACAGAGTAGAAAATATCTGCTTTTTTCAAAATGTTCTGTCTTTTTTCGTTTATATAGTAAAAATAAAAAAGCCAGTGGTGATCAAATACCACCAAAAGAAAGCTCTATTTGTGTGAAAAAAATGATATAAATTTAATTTGGGTACAATGTTGCATGACCGAGAAATTGGCAGTTAAAATATTGCAGTGCCAAATAGCTAAAAAATGTCCTGGTCATGAAGGGGGTAAAACCTTCCTGAGGTCAAGTGGTTAAACCCAAAATAAAAAATGTAATATATTGCAGCTTACTAATCATTAGATGTGATGGCTATATTGGTTTTTTTTTTAGGCTTTCTTTTCTTTGCTTTCCCCTGGTGATCTGGCCAGTAACACACCTCTTGTATTAAAGAGCCCCCACTCTGGATGAAGGAGCACAGGGAACAGATTTGGTTGGCAGCATTGTCAGTCTGGGAGGAGGGGAGTGTTAGAAGTACTAGCAGATTTGAAAACACTAGCAAATTGAAGCTGAACTCCAGCTAACACTTTATAATCAATTACAACAAACAGTTTTTTCCTTTCAGGATAAAGATTTTACATAAATAAATAAAACTTGATTGTTTTTAAGAACGCTTGCCAGTGTAATTGTAACTATAACTGCAAGAGAGTTTTTCTACTGAAAAACTACAGACTTTCTGGCTGGATGACCAGATGAAAATAGAAGAAAAAAAAAAGCCCAAAAAAGGAAACTAATGCAGCCATCACATCGAAGAATTGGTGGGCTGCAACATAATAAATGTTTGCTTTTGGGGTTAATATTGCTTATCTAAAGCTATAAGTGTTAGTATATTACAAATTTCCTACTAAAATACACTCCAACACAAAAAAAAGCATTAAGAACCTTGATTGTGGCTTAAAAATGATACATCTTTTCACTTGAAATAAAAACAAGTATTTTTCTTCTAAATCAACAAGTTTTCACTACTGCTTTACTGATAATAAAATGTAAACACTGCATTTAAAGTATATGTAAATCCTCACCTTGTAAAATACCCGTTCTGTTTAAAATAGAAATGAAAAGCAACACGCGTGTATATAGTTATAGAAAAAGTGATAAATACCCTTTTCCCCCTTTTTTGTAAGTGATCACATACTGTACTCTCTGTTCTCAGCTGCATAGAGAGGCGAGGGAGGATAATCAGCAGTACACCAGTCTTCCCAGTGAATGGCTGTGCGGAGGGGGTGTGTCAGCACAATCATCCGATGAGAGCAGGCTGAGTTCTAAGCACAGCCATAAAACTGACCACACTGTGATCTCATGCCTAGTGTGATCAGTTATTAATAGGAAAGCAGAGTGTCTGGCTTGAAGGAACACCAGGGATTTCACACAAAGGAAGCAATAAAAAGAGAACATGATATTTTTTTTCGTACAAATACATGGTACAGCAGGTATGTATCAGGAATATGAAATGTTGGGTTTACATATTCTTTAAATGCACAGTTCCCTTAATATGTCGTTCTCTTACCTAGCTTCCATAGCAATCATCATATCTCTATTACCCCCCATAACTGATGTCATTATTGGTGGAACACTGTGTAATGATCACTGCTGTGTTTTACATTGGAAATGCATAGCACTGCTCATTGCCATCTTCACATTAGACTTACTAGTCAGACTTTGACAAGGTGACTTTCCTATCTGGTATAGATGGTGAATACTTGTGAGCTATTATGAATGAGGCATTCAGTGGGTAATATAAAGTTATCTGCTAATTTAATGTGCTTGGTGCGCTGGCACTTGCACCGACTCACTTGCTAGTGTATATACAATGTTATAAATATATAGTGCCGCGCTCCTATTTACTTGTATATATATCTCTTAATCCTTGGGGTACATGAATTCTTATCTGAGACAATTCATAAATCACTGTGACTAATAAATACAATTATTAAATAAAAAATATAAAAATAAATCAATAGTGAATCACTATAACTAGTGAATCAAACAAATTATATAGATGTAAATAAATCGAGTACCTTCATACATGTGACTGATACCAATCAATCCTTAATTAAATGTGACTGTGAAAAAAAATTCAATTAAATTCAAATAAATACAATCTTAAATTTGTGCCCCTCTGATCTACTGTGATCACTCCATCTATATTGTGCAAAAGCATATATAAATGTGCAAGTGCATATAATAAAAACAATGAGTCAAAGTCTTTCAAATAAGTGCAATGTGCAGGTGGATTCCTTATTCCCTCTCGCCGAGTGCTTAGTGGTCTCCCTATGCGCTCACCTTAATATTTGCCTGAATAAATCCAGGCAAATACGCTTTTAATCCTTCCAGGATTGATGGGATGGGATGATACTCTTATACAAGCTGTTCCAGAAGGTAGGTGTGGATCTATAGGGGTTCTCCTGTGCTCTCCTCTTTCCCCTTGTGCAGCTGCTCATAAATAGATATCTTGACCAGCTCTCTAGGGATCTCCTAATTCCCCTCCTGGGGTTATCACCTTCTCAAATCCTCCTTTCACCAGCATGAGGAATGTGGATCAATTGAAAAAGAGAAGAAAAAAGACCATGGTGCCTTATCCTTATGTATAAAAGGAGATTTATTGCTGCCAGTTACGGTATTGCACAATGGTATACAGCTCTGTTGTAATCCAGGTCAGCATAGATGACAATATTCAGAAATACTCTGCCTCTGCCTCTGTAGTGCTGTCTGCCTCCGTCTGTACTGGAATCACCAAGCCTCTCCGATGCAACGTCGTGACGTCAGAGCCCCTCCCCTATGCGTTGCGTCACAGGGTCATGTGACTTCATCAGGGGGAAATGATTGGATCCGATGGTCTTTTTTCTTCTCTTTTTCAATTGATCCACATTCCTCATGCTGGTGAAAGGAGGATTTGAGAAGGTGATAACCCCAGGAGGGGAATTAGGAGATCCCTAGAGAGCTGGTCAGGATATCTATTTATGAGCAGCTGCACAAGGGGAAAGAGGAGAGCACAGGAGAACCCCTATAGATCCACACCTATCTTCTGGAACAGCTTGTATAAGAGTATCATCCCATCCCATCAATCCTGGAAGGATTAAAAGCGTATTTGCCTGGATTTATTCAGGCAAATATTAAGGTGAGCGCATAGGGAGACCACTAAGCACTCGGCGAGAGGGAATAAGGAATCCACCTGCACATTGCACTTATTTGAAAGACTTTGACTCATTGTTTTTATTATATGCACTTGCACATTTATATATGCTTTTGCACAATATAGATGGAGTGATCACAGTAGATCAGAGGGGCACAAATTTAAGATTGTATTTATTTGAATTTAATTGAATTTTTTTTACAGTCACATTTAATTAAGGATTGATTGGTATCAGTCACATGTATGAAGGTACTCGATTTATTTACATCTATATAATTTGTTTGATTCACTAGTTATAGTGATTCACTATTGATTTATTTTTATATTTTTTATTTAATAATTGTATTTATTAGTCACAGTGATTTATGAATTGTCTCAGATAAGAATTCATGTACCCCAAGGATTAAGAGATATATATACAAGTAAATAGGAGCGCGGCACTATATATTTATGACTTTCCTATCTGCCTTACTGACGAAGCCTGGAGGTGTCAGAGTAGATTCCCTGTATTGAGCCCCAGCACTCTGCACTCATACACACATCTCTCATATATACTGTCTGCATTGCCCCACTGAAATTGATTCCATCTGCCATTTCTATGGACATATTTGGATCGTATTGATAACTGTAGGTCAATGCTCTGTTCAGCTGCTGGATACAAAGAAAAATACCTGGTACATTAGAGGAATGCAGCGGCAGCACGGTGGCTAAGTGGTTAGCACTTATGCCTGGCAGTACTCGGGTTGTTGGTTCGAATCCCAACCACAGCACCACCTGCCTGGAGTTTGCATGTTCTCCCTGTGCCTGCGTGGGTTTCCTCCAGGCAATCCAGTTTCTTCCCATAATCCAAAAACATACTGGTAGGTTAACTGAATCCTGTCTAAATTGTCCCTAGTATGTGTATGTATGAATATGAGTTAGGGACCTTAGATTGTACACCCCTTGAGGGTTAGGGACTGATGTGAATGTACAATATATATGTAAAGTGGCACCACCCACCTGGAGTTTGCATGTTCTCCCTGTGCCTGTGTAGGTTTCCTCCAGGTACTCTGGTTTCCTCCTACATTCCAAAGACATGCTGGTAGGTGAATTGGCTCCTGTCTATATTGTCCCTAGTATGTATGAATGTAAGTTAGGGATCTTCAGGGGTGGACTGACAACTCATGGGGCCCCCGGGCAATAGGGGATCATGGGGCCCCTGTGTCCTTGCCCAAACCCAAAAAAGCCTATGAAAAAGGTACTAGGGGCATCTCATGGGGCCCCCTACTGACCACGGGCCCTTGGGCAGTTCCCGAGTTTCCAAATGGTCAGTCTGCCCCTGGGGACCTTACATTGTATGCCCCTTGAGGGTTAGGGACTGATGTGAATGTACAATATATATGTAAAGTACATACAAGCGTAAATTGATGGCGCTATATAAGTACCTGAAATAAATAATAATAATACGCTCAATTGCTACCATCCATAAGAACTTATCACCGGTGTGATCATAAATTGCTTCTGAATAAATAATATGGATTTCTACTTACATCCTCGGTAAATATATCTTATCTTTATGAGGCTGTTTGTTACAATATCAGGGAATTTACAGGCTGGTTGGCCATGGCGGGCAGAGAAGAGGAAGGAAAATGACACAATGTGTATTGTACAATCCTCCGTACTCTAGCTTGCTGGCAAGGAACTGTTTGTTCAGTTACTCATTCATTGTCTCAGTGCTATATATAATGAAATGTACCCAGATGAATGAAATACTCTCACTTGATAGCCAGATTTGTCAACATTTCTTCTTTTTTTTTTGCTAAAAAAAATATGCACAGGACACCCACACAACTGATATTAGGCTGGTTATCAAAGGATTGCTATGATTTCTCCTACTATAAGGCAAGACTGAAAATCCTGGCTGAGATCTCACTGCTTTGGCATAAACATGCATGCTTGTGAAGTCAGAGCAAATGCAATTAAATGTACTATGGTACCCCATTTATATAGCTTATATATATATATATATATATATATATATATATATATATAACTATTTATATAGTTTGTCCTAACCAATGAAATTGGTTGTAAACTTTTACATATACCCAGTGCAGAGACTGTCCTCCGGTGATACACAATAATGAAACAAATCCTCCTGCAGAAGTTGTACCAGTTTATCACACACACACTGCAAGTACACAATATAGATGGATATGCTTTGTTCATTTTTAATTTCAGATGTGTACAACCACTTTAAGGCTACGTTCACACTAGCCTTGTGTGCAGGCGGCAGAGAGGCGTTTGGGAAGCATTTTTACCGCTTCCCAAACGCCTCTGCCAATTCTGCACATTACAGCACATGGTGCTGTTCTAACGGGAGCGTTTGTGTCGCGTCGCGTTGCGTCGCGGCAAAACGGACGCCTCTGGTTGAGTCAGGAGGCTTTGAAGCCTCCTATTCTCGTCTATGGTGCCGCTCCGCAAACGCCCGGCCGGCGTTTGCGGTGCGGTTGCGACGCGCTTGCGGGGCGTTTGCGGAGCGGTAACACCACTCAAACTGTATTATAGGCGTTTGTGGGGCGTTATTAACGCTCGGCAAACGCCTAGCAACCGCCATTAAACCGCGCATGCGGCGTTTGCGGAGCGTTTGCCGAGCGTTAATAACGCCCCACAAACGCCGGACCAACGCTTGCCAAACGCTATAGGGGCGTTTGGCAAGCGTTGGTAAAACAGCCAAGTGTGAACGAGCCCTTACTGGCACTTGTTGCTGGATAGCTTGGTTAGCATTTACATGCAGTGTAAAGTATAGATAAAAAAGGAGTTGCGTATACTAAATACTAACAATCTTTTTTGTGCATTATAATTTGTCCCATATAATATAGATAATAATATATACATAATAATAAAAAGATTAAATGGTAATATAAGTGAACAAAAAAGGTAAAAATACATATTTATGCATTAGCATTCTTTAAAGAATATGTAAACCAAACATTTCAAATTCCTGATATGTGCCTGCTGTACCGTTTACTTGTGCTAAAAAGTATCCTGTTCTCTTTGTATTGTTTGTTTTGTGTTCCTGCCAGTCCCTTTGCTTTCATATTAAAAACTGACTACACTAGACATGAGAGCACAGCGTGGTCAGTTTTCTAACTGTGCTGGGAACTCAGCCTGTTCTCCTCCAATAATCAGACTTGTGCTGACACGTTCCCCCTGCACAGCCATTCACTGGGAAGACCAGTGTTCTGCTGTTCCTCCTCCCCCCAGTTCTCTAAGATCTTTATGCAGCTGAGAACAGATGTGATCATTTATAAAGAAAGAAAAAAGCATATATATATATATATATATATATATATATATATATATACACACATAAATGTTTTGCCTTTCATTTTTATAGTAAACTAAATGGGTTGTTTTATAAGCTGAGAGTTTACATATTTGCATATACTTTAAGAGATGGCATCCTTGACACCTGTCCACCCACTCTGGCAACCCTTTAACACAGTCTTTACGCGCAGGTGGTGGGAAAGATTATTATTATTATACAGGATTTATATAGCGCCAACAGTTTGCTCAGCACTTTACATTATAACGGGCGACAATACAGCAACAATACAGTTCAATACAAGAGGGATAGGAGGGCCCAGATTGCCTTATCACATGACCACTGTGATTGCCTGTCACAGTGGTCACATGATCAGGAGCCTTTCCTGTTACCTTGTGATCATTACTAGAAACTGATCGAGCTCTCTATGACAGCTCGATCACTGTGCTGGAAGCATATGGCGAGCACACTTTCATCACAGAAACCTCAGCTGTCCATACATATGAGTGACGTGTGGCTCTTAAAGCCTACCCTCTCTGCTGAAACACATATACATTACATGGACAGCCAGATGTTAAAATTGTTATGAAGCTGCTGGGTGCATTGTCTAACCAAAAGGAGGAGCTTGTTGCAGAGAAGGCCCCCAATGGGTAAGGTACATGCATATGGCCATATGAAATTTGCGTAAAATGTGTAAAAAGTGCTCTGTATGCTCTAGGCATGTAACATTGGATTGGTGTTTCCATGCATACCAGTGTTCAGTGTCAATGCAGCTTATTGGTTGTTTGGACACAGATGGCTCCAATAGAGTGCATTTTTGATGTATATGCTGAAAGCATGTAAACATTTGCACATGCGTACAGTTTAAAATACGGTCCATACACAGGATCTCAGATGCAGATTTCTCTGTTTTGCTTTTTTTATGGACCTGAATGCAGCAAACATTGATACTGATTTTACACAGCTATGTGCAAAGGCCCATAGCAAATAAGGCCCCTTTAACAAGGGCATTGCCTGTTTTTCATCTGTCCGTTTACGGATGAACAACAGACACCCATGTATTTCTATGGACTAGTGGATGTAAATGTATGATCATCTGTTTACATCCATTAACCACTTGCCCTCCTGAGGATTTACCCCCCTTCTTGACCGTGCCATTTTTTGCATTTTGGCGCTGCACTTTGACTTTGACTGGCAATTGCACTCAAATTAAATTTACGTCCTTTTCCCCCCATGAATTGAGCTTTCTTTCGGTGGTATTTGGTCGCCTGTGCGTTTTTTATTTTTTACACTATAAAAAAACCCGACAATTTTGAGAAAAAAACAATATTTTTGACCTTTTGTTATTAAACATGTCCAGTAAAAAATTTATAAAATCAGATTTGTCATATATTTAGGCCAAAATGTATTTTGTTACATGTCTTTGCTAAAAAACAATCCCAATACGTGTAAATTAATTGGTTTATGTGACAGTTATAGCATTTACAAATGACGGTATATATACTGGAATTTTTTTTGTACTAGTAATGGTGGCGATCAGCGACTTATAGTGAAACTACGGGACTGCGGCGGGCATTCTGACATGGGGGGGGGGAACTGTCACTGACATCCCCAGTGACACCAATACAGTGATCAGTGATAAAAAAAGCACTCACACTGTACTAATGGCACTGGGCAGGAAGGGGTTAACATGATGTGCAAAGCCATCCAGAACAGTGTGCCTGAGTTGACAGGGAGGAGGACTGTTAGTAAACAAAGCAGCGCTCCTCTTCGTTGGAGATCCTCGGTAATCAGCGGGTAATCAGCGGCCGGGAAACAGTGATTGTCAGCCACGGCGGCAAATGGCGTCGCAGGTAGGGCAGGCGGCTTGCATGCACCCTGTACCCAGCAGCAAAAAATCACGTATATATATACATGTGATTTTGCGCACCCCTGCCACCCTGCGTGTATCTGCTATAGGGCGGTCGGGATGTGGTTAATGTCCGCATTAGTTAACATCCATTTTTTTGCATGGAAGAAAACCCTATTTTTCTTCCTTTAAAAAAACAGAACATCCGAAAAAATGGATGTAAACTGACATAAACAGGCAAAAACAGATGTAAACGAATGTAAATGGACGAAAAGTTGATGTAAACGAATGTAAATGGATGGAAAAATGGATGTAAAAGGACAAAAAATGGATGTAAACGGACATATGGCCCATTTTTGCATTGGTAAGGATGTACACGAATGAAAAATGGATGTAAAACTGATGAAAACCTGATGTAAACTTATGAAAAACTGATATGAAGTGATCTGTTTTTTCTTGGGAAAAAAAATGTGGCTGAGCTGATGAAAAAAACAGAACACCCATGTGCAAGGACCCTAAATTTAAAAAAAAAATCTGTAGGAAAAAAAAAAAAAGAAAAAGTCTCCTTTCTTCCCTATGGTAGTTTACGGTGATAGTCAAAGGGTCCTTGTATGAATTCCTAGGGGCGATGGCGACAATTATCTGTCACACCTCAGCTGTAGGAGATGACATCCATGCCAGGGACTCACTGACAGGGGCCCCCGGGCAATAGGGGATCATGGAGCCCCTGTGTCCTTGCCCAAAATCAAAAAAGCCTATGAAAAAGGTACCAGGGGCATCTCATGAGGCCCCCTACTGACCCCGGGCCCTCGGGCAGTGCCTGAGTTTCCAAATGGTCAGTCCGCCCCTGATCCATGCTCAACAGAACTATGATATATGTAATATTTTTTGTGATTTAATATGTACTTGACAATAGTTTATTCCCTTTTTTTCTCCTTGAATATTACTTATTGTGATTAGAGATGAGCGAAGTATTCAAAAATTCGATTCGGCTGATTCGGCGAATTCGAGGAATAAATTCGATTCGAGGCGAATATATTCGCTGCGAATTTAACTTATAAAAGGGTGTTTCTAGGCTTCAGAGAGCCTTTATATTAGTGCAGAACACTGTACCTTTAATTTAAATGCCCTTGGAGTCTGCTGGGGAAGAGAAATAATACTGTCAGTCAGTATGACATGCAGATGAGTGCCGTCGATCTTAGAATCACCGCACACTTCACTCATTTGGGCAGTCACGGGGCCAAAACCAGAGTGTGGAGCCACAGTGTGGCGGTGGAGGCAGCAGCAATGGGAGGCCATACAGCACCCTATGACAAAAATGGAACCCACCAGCAGTGTGAGGAGACCTGAAAGTGGCACATGGCAGAGTGTGGCGATGGAGACAACAGCAATGGGAGGCCGTACAGGGACCCATGACACACTCTGTACCTGGCAGCAGCATGAGGAGGCGGTACAGGGGCCCATGGCAGATTACAGGCCTGGCAGCAGCAATGGGAGGCCCGTAATCTGCCAGCACCCTATGACAAAATGGAACACACCAGCAGTGTGAGGAGACCTGAAAGTGGCACATGGCAGAGTGTGGCGATGGAGACAGCAGCAATGGGAGGCCGTACAGGGACCCATGAGACACTGTGGACCTGGCAGCAGCATGAGGAGGCGGTACGGGGGCCCATGGCAGATTACGGGCCTGGCAGCAGCAATGGGAGGCCCGTAATCTGCCAGCACCCTATGACAAAATGGAACACACCAGCAGTGTGAGGAGACCTGAAAGTGGCACATGGCAGAGTGTGGCGATGGAGACAGCAGCAATAGGAGGCCGTACAGGGACCCATGAGACACTGTGGACCTGGCAGCAGCATGAGGAGGCGGTACAGGGGCCCATGGCAGATTACAGGCCTGGCAGCAGCAATGGGAGGCCCGTAATCTGCCAGCACCCTATGAGAAAATGGAACACGCCAGCAGTGTGAGGAGACCTGAAAGTGGCACATGGCAGAGTGTGGCGATGGAGACAGCAGCAATGGGAGGCCGTACAGGGACCCATGAGACACTGTGGACCTGGCAGCAGCATGAGGAGGCGGTACAGGGGCCCATGGCAGATTACAGGCCTGGCAGCAGCAATGGGAGGCCCGTAATCTGCCAGCACCCTATGAGAAAATGGAACACACCAGCAGTGTGAGGAGACCTGAAAGTGGCACATGGCAGAGTGTGGCGATGGAGACAGCAGCAATGGGAGGCCGTACAGGGACCCATGAGAGACTCTGGACCTGGCAGCAGCATGAGGAGTCGGTACGGGGGCCCATGGCAGATTACGGGCCTGGCAGCAGCAATGGGAGGCCCGTAATCTGCCAGCACCCTATGACAAAATGGAACACACCAGCAGTGTGAGGAGACCTGAAAGTGGCACATGGCAGAGTGTGGCGATGGAGACAGCAGCAATGGGAGGCCGTACAGGGACCCATGAGAGACTCTGGACCTGGCAGCAGCATGAGGAGGCGGTACGGGGGCCCATGGCAGATTACGGGCCTGGCAGCAGCAATGGGAGGCCCGAAATCTGCCAGCACCCTATGACAAAATGGAACACACCAGCAGTGTGAGGAGACCTGAAAGTGGCACATGGCAGAGTGTGGCGATGGAGACAGCAGCAATGGGAGGCCATACAGGGACCCATGAGAGACTCTGGACCTGGCAGCAGCATGAGGAGGCGGTACGGGGGCCCATGGCAGATTACGGGCCTGGCAGCAGCAATGGGAGGCCCGAAATCTGCCAGCACCCTATGACAAAATGGAACACACCAGCAGTGTGAGGAGACCTGAAAGTGGCACATGGCAGAGTGTGGCGATGGAGACAGCAGCAATGGGAGGCCGTACAGGGACCCATGAGACACTGTGGACCTGGCAGCAGCATGAGGAGGCAGTACAGGGGCCCATGGCAGATTACAGGCCTGGCAGCAGCAATGGGAGGCCCGTAATCTGCCAGCACCCTATGACAAAATGGAACACACCAGCAGTGTGAGGAGACCTGAAAGTGGCACATGGCAGAGTGTGGCGATGGAGACAGCAGCAATGGGAGGCCGTACAGGGACCCATGAGAGACTCTGGACCTGGCAGCAGCATGAGGAGGCGGTACGGGGGCCCATGGCAGATTACGGGCCTGGCAGCAGCAATGGGAGGCCCGAAATCTGCCAGCACCCTATGACAAAATGGAACACACCAGCAGTGTGAGGAGACCTGAAAGTGGCACATGGCAGAGTGTGGCGATGGAGACAGCAGCAATGGGAGGCCGTACAGGGACCCATGAGAGACTTTGGACCTGGCAGCAGCATGAGGAGGCGGTACAGGGGCCCATGGCAGATTACGGGCCTGGCAGCAGCAATGGGAGGCCCGTAATCTGCCAGCACCCTATGACAAAATGGAACACACCAGCAGTGTGAGGAGACCTGAAAGTGGCACATGGCAGAGTGTGGCGATGGAGACAGCAGCAATGGGAGGCCGTACAGGGACCCATGAGACACTGTGGACCTGGCAGCAGCATGAGGAGGCGGTACAGGGGCCCATGGCAGATTACAGGCCTGGCAGCAGCAATGGGAGGCCCGTAATCTGCCAGCACCCTATGACAAAATGGAACACACCAGCAGTGTGAGGAGACCTGAAAGTGGCACATGGCAGAGTGTGGCGATGGAGACAGCAGCAATGGGAGGCCGTACAGGGACCCATGAGAGACTCTGGACCTGGCAGCAGCATGAGGAGGCGGTACGGGGGCCCATGGCAGATTACGGGCCTGGCAGCAGCAATGGGAGGCCCGTAATCTGCCAGCACCCTATGACAAAATGGAACACACCAGCAGTGTGAGGAGACCTGAAAGTGGCACATGGCAGAGTGTGGCGATGGAGACAGCAGCAATGGGAGGCCGTACAGGGACCCATGAGACACTGTGGACCTGGCAGCAGCATGAGGAGGTGGTACAGGGGCCCATGGCAGATTACAGGCCTGGCAGCAGCAATGGGAGGCCCGTAATCTGCCAGCACCCTATGACAAAATGGAACACACCAGCAGTGTGAGGAGACCTGAAAGTGGCACATGGCAGAGTGTGGCGATGGAGACAGCAGCAATGGGAGGCCGTACAGGGACCCATGAGAGACTCTGGACCTGGCAGCAGCATGAGGAGGCGGTACGGGGGCCCATGGCAGATTACGGGCCTGGCAGCAGCAATGGGAGGCCCGAAATCTGCCAGCACCCTATGACAAAATGGAACACACCAGCAGTGTGAGGAGACCTGAAAGTGGCACATGGCAGAGTGTGGCGATGGAGACAGCAGCAATGGGAGGCCGTACAGGGACCCATGAGAGACTCTGGACCTGGCAGCAGCATGAGGAGGCGGTACGGGGGCCCATGGCAGATTATGGGCCTGGCAGCAGCAATGGGAGGCCCGAAATCTGCCAGCACCCTATGACAAAATGGAACACACCAGCAGTGTGAGGAGACCTGAAAGTGGCACATGTTTGGGGCATGATTCATGGCGGATTTAGTCAGTTGTGTCAGGAACTGGTGGTTTGAAATCCAGACTAATCCACGCCTGATTCATTTTCACAAACGTGAGTCTCTCCACACTTTGGGTGGACAGTCGTGTCCTCCGCAGAGTTACAATACCTCCTGCCGCACTAAACACGCGCTCCGATGCCACGCTACTGGCCGGGCATGACAGCCTTTCAAGGGCAAATTCAGCTAGTTGGGGCCAAAGGTCAAGTTTCGTTGCCCAGTAGTCAAGGGGATTGTCTACCTCGGTTGGCAGGGTGCTGTCCAAGTAGGCCCAAGCCTGTTGTTTGAGGTCCTGCTCCAGGTCCACCTGATGCTGCTGCTGCTGCGGCTGGTTAGTAGTTTCCTCACTGCGCTGGAGAAGAAAGCTACTCATCATCGACTGCAGACTGAGGCAGCCGCTGCTGGTGGAGCTGCCACTGCTCCTACCACCCCACCCCTCCCCTGCTGCCATGGCAGCGGAACGCGAGTGCACAGGGCCCACAGTGTCTGAGGATGGACGTTGGCGCAGAAAGGCAGAGACCAACTGACTACATAGGTGGTTTTTATAGTACGTTATTTTGGCCTCCCTCTCAGCAGGTGTGAAAAAGGCCACCATTTTTGAACGGTAGCGAGGGTCCAACAAGGTGGACAGCCAAAAGTCATCCCTCTGTCTGATGGTTATTATTCGGCTGTCGCTACGCAAGCAACCGAGCATGCTATGGGCCATTTGTGCCAAGTAATGCGAGGGACTCCCTGCCTCCATCTCCACAGCATACTGCCACGGTGCGTCTGGGTCCTCTGTCTCCTCCTCCTCCTCTACCAGATGCTCCTGCTCCTCCACTCCTGTCCGCTGAGTGGAAAAACCACCCATTTCACTCAAGGGGCGTTGAGATCTGTGCGCCACGTCTACTGCACCCTGACCAGCCATTGTTAACAGCATTTGTTCCAGGACGTGCAACAGAGGAATGACGTCGTTCATCCCATAGTCCTGCCGACTCACGAATAGCGTGGCCTCCTCAAAGGGCCTGAGCAAGCGGCAGGTGTCACGCATGAGCTGCCAATGGCTGACATCGAAGTTACACAGGGGAGTACCTTTATCCGCTTGTAACATCAGGAAATCGGTGATGGCCTTTCGCTGTTCGTAAAGGCGGTCTAACATGTGTAGGGTTGAATTCCACCTTGTTGCAACGTCGCAGATCAGGCGTTGCTGTGGAATTCCGTTCTGCCGCTGCAGCTCAAGGAGGGTGTGCTTTGCGGTGTAGGAATGGCTGAAATGCATGCAAAGTTTACGTGACATTTTAAGGATGTCTTGCAGTGGGATGGTGGATTTTAGGATCCGCTTGACAACCAGATTGAACACGTGAGCCATGCATGGCGCATGGCACAACCTTCCTTGACGCAGAGCAGACACCATGTTCTTTCCGTTGTCGGTCAACATGGTTCCGATTTTCAGTTTGCGCGGAGACAGCCATCTGTCGATTTCTCTGTTCATTACACTCAGAAGTTCCTCCCCTGTGTGACTACGTTCGCCAAGGCATACCAGGTGCAGCACAGCGTGACACCGTTGCGCCCTGCACATGTGATATGCCGGTCGGGTAATGGGACTTGGCACGGGGGTGGCGGCTGAGGACACGGCGGAAGAAGAGGTGGTAGAGGCGGACATCTTTGCCGGACCAAGGACGTGCAAACGTGGAGGCAAAAGCGGCGTGACCTGTCCAAGTTGCTGCTGCGGCTGTGCCGGTACCACGTTCACACAGTGGGCCGTAAATGACATGTACTGTCCCTGACCGTAGTTACAGCTCCACACGTCGGCGCTGCCGTGCACTTTGGCAGAGACCGACATGCTCAAAGACTGGCCCACCATCTCTTCTACATGTGAATGCAGGGCTGGCACTGCCTTTTTGGCGAAGAAATGACGGCTTGGCACTCTCCACCGCGGCGCGGCACAAGCCATCATTTCTCGGAAAGGTGCTGAGTCCACCACTTGGAAAGGGAGGGACTGCAGCACCAGCAACTTGGACAGGAGGACGTTCAGCTTCTGCACCGTCGGGTGCGTGCTCGCAAACTGTTGTCTCTTGGAAACGGATTCCAAGAAAGACTGCTGACGGAATCCATGAAGAGGAGTAGCAGGAGAAGGAGCATCTGAACGAGCGGAAGATGCCAACGAGCGACAACTTCCCTCAGCAGAGGTGTTGGAGCCTTGACTGGCTGATAGAGGGCGATTGACGTCGGGTGACGGAGCAAGTAACAGAGTGGGTGATGGAGCGGGGGCTGGGGCAGGCAGAACCACCGTATCTTTATCACGGTTTTCCCAGGCCACCAAATGGCGACGCTGCATATGCTGCCGCAACGCTGTAGTCCCAACATGGGCCCCCTGGCCACGCTTGACTTTCTGGCCACATAGTCGACATACGGCTACGTTTACTTCCTCGGGCGGCTTGACGAAAAATTGCCACACCGCCGAGTAGGAAACTTTGTCCCCGCTACTCCTCACTGGCTGACTGCTACTTCCTCCGTGCACACCGGCACCACTACTGGCCGTGGTGGTAGGCTGCAGTGGAGCTGGTGCTCTACTCCGTGGCCGTTTGGCTCCACTGACACTGCTGCGACCCTGCTGCCTCCTGGGCAACCCACCGACTGTTTTGCTCGCTGGCAAGCTGGCACCCTCTTCTCCTGATGATGCGGAAGCAATAGCCTGATGACGACGAGGCTGCCAAGTGCGATCAGCCTCATCATCATCAATTAGGGTCTCCGCCTCACTACTAGCCCCCTCGGCTGCGTGTGGGTCAGGAGACAGACCTGTCTCTACACCGGCTACCGAGCCACTCTCCTCGCCAGTACTTCTTCGCCTGGCTGCTGAAGAGGCGGATGTCTCCCCCCGTTCCTCTGTTAGCTCTTCCTCACTGTACAGTGGGGCTGAGCCCACAGCATGCGATACTTCGCTTGGTGAGGGAACACCAAAGGACAGGGGCAGGTAGAGGACACGTGATTTCAGTGGGCTTGCTCCCGGGCCATGCCAACTAACGGTTGTGTCTGACGTACCCACCGACCGTTGGCTGTAGGTGTCAGAGGTGACCTGGGAAGAGGAAGACGACCGAGCCAACCAATCGATGACGGCAGGGTTGTCGGTGGAGACACGACCGCTGGATGACACCGGGAGCACTGGCCTCTGGCTGCGACTAGTGCTGCCTCGACCCCTTCCTCTGCTGCCACGTCTGCTCGCTCCTAAAACATTGCCTCCTCTGACACTCCTCTGCATGTTGTCTGACATACTCTTTAAT
Organism: Staurois parvus; assembly: GCF_062004578.1. Classification (NCBI taxonomy): domain Eukaryota; kingdom Metazoa; phylum Chordata; class Amphibia; order Anura; family Ranidae; genus Staurois; species Staurois parvus. The sequence continues at coordinate 6,330,240 of NW_028318321.1, read as the reverse complement.
TCAAAGATTCTGTGTCCCTGAGTAACAATTCTGTGTCCCTCAGTAACAATTCTGTGTCCCTCAGTAACAATTCTGTGTCTGTCCCTGAATAACAATTCTGTGTCTGTCCCTGAGTAACAATTCTGTGTCCCTCAGTAACAATTCTGTGTCCCTCAGTAACAATTCTGTGTCCCTGAGTAACAATTCTGTGTCCCTCAGTAACAATTCTGTGTCCCTCAGTAACAATTCTGTGTCTGTCCCTGAGTAACAGTTCTGTGTCTGTCCCTGAGTAACAATTCTGTGTCTGTCCCTGAGTAACAATTCTGTGTCTGTCCCTGAGTAACAATTCTGTGTCCCTCAGTAACAATTCTGTGTCCCTCAGTAACAATTCTGTGTCCCTCAGTAACAATTCTGTGTCTGTCCCTGAGTAACAATTCTGTGTCTGTCCCTGAGTAACAATTCTGTGTCTTTCCCTGAGTAACAATTCTGTGTCCCTCAGTAACAATTCTGTGTCCCTCAGTAACAATTCTGTGTCTGTCCCTGAGTAACAATTCTGTGTCTGTCCCTGAGTAACAATTCTGTGTCTGTCCCTGAGTAACAATTATGTGTCCCTCAGTAACAATTCTGTGTCTGTCCCTGAGTAACAATTCTGTGTCTGTCCCTGAGTAACAATTCTGTGTCTGTCCCTGAGTAACAATTCTGTGTCCCTCAGTAACAATTCTGTGTCTCTCAGTAACAATTCTGTGTCCCTCAGTAACAATTCTGTGTCCCTGAGTAACAATTCTGTGTCCCTGAGTAACAATTCTGTGTCCCTTAGTAACGATTCTGTGTCCCTGAGTAACGATTCTGTGTCCCTCAGTAACAATTCTGTGTCCCTCAGTAACAATTCTGTGTCTGTCCCTGAGTAACAATTCTGTGTCCCTGAGTAACAGTTCTGTGTCCCTGAGTAACAATTCTGTGTCCCTGAGTAACAATTCTGTGTCCCTCAGTAACAATTCTGTGTCCCTCAGTAACAATTCTGTGTCTGTCCCTGAGTAACAATTCTGTGTCTGTCCCTGAGTAACAATTCTGTGTATGTCCCTGAGTAACAATTCTGTGTCCCTCAGTAACAATTCTGTGTCCCTCAGTAACAATTCTGTGTCCCTGAGTAACAATTCTGTGTCCCTGAGTAACGACTCTGTGTCCCTCAGTAACAATTCTGTGTCCCTCAGTAACAATTCTGTGTCTGTCCCTGAGTAACAATTCTGTGTCCCTCAGTAACAATTCTGTGTCCCTCAGTAACAATTCTGTGTCCCTCAGTAACAATTCTGTGTCTGTCCCTGAGTAACAATTCTGTGTCCCTGAGTAACAATTCTGTGTCCCTGAGTAACAGTTCTGTGTCCCTGAGAAACAATTCTGTGTCCCTGAGTAACAATTCTGTGTCCCTCAGTAACAATTCTGTGTCCCTGAGTAACAGTTCTGTGTCTGTCCCTGAGTAACAATTCTGTGTCCCTGAGTAACAGTTCTGTGTCCCTGAGTAACAATTCTGTGTCCCTCAGTAACAATTCTGTGTCCCTCAGTAACAATTCTGTGTCTGTCCCTGAGTAACAATTCTGTGTCCCTCAGTAACAATTCTGTGTCCCTGAGTAACAATTCTGTGTCCCTCAGTAACAATTCTGTGTCCCTCAGTAACAATTCTGTGTCTGTCCCTGAGTAACAATTCTGTGTCCCTGAGTAACAATTCTGTGTCCCTGAGTAACAGTTCTGTGTCCCTGAGTAACAATTCCGTGTCCCTGAGTAACAATTCTGTGTCCCTGAGTAACAATTCTGTGTCCCTCAGTAACAATTCTGTGTCCCTCAGTAACAATTCTGTTTCCCTCAGTAACAATTCTGTGTCCCTCAGTAACAATTCTGTGTCTGTCCCTGAGTAACAATTCTGTGTCCCTGAGTAACAGTTCTGTGTCCCTGAGTAACAATTCTGTGTCCCTGAGTAACAGTTCTGTGTCCCTGAGTAACAATTCTGTGTCCCTCAGTAACAATTCTGTGTCTGTCCCTGAGTAACAATTCTGTGTCCCTGAGTAACAATTCTGTGTCCCTGAGTAACAGTTCTGTGTCCCTGAGTAACAATTCTGTGTCCCTGAGTAACAATTCTGTGTCCCTCAGTAACAATTCTGTGTCCCTCAGTAACAATTCTGTGTCTGTCCCTGAGTAACAACTCTGTGTCCCTGAGTAACAGTTCTGTGTCCCTGAGTAACAATTCTGTGTCCCTGTGTAACAGTTCTGTGTCCCTGAGTAACAATTCTGTGTCCCTGAGTAACAATTCTGTGTCCCTGAGTAACAATTCTGTGTCCTTCAGTAACAATTCTGTGTCCCTCAGTAACAATTCTGTGTCCCTCAGTAACAATTCTGTGTCTGTCCCTGAGTAACAATTCTGTGTCTGTCCCTGAGTAACAATTCTGTGTCTGTCCCTGAGTAACAATTCTGTGTCCCTCAGTAACAATTCTGTGTCCCTCAGTAACAATTCTGTGTCTGTCCCTGAGTAACAATTCTGTGTCCCTGAGTAACAGTTCTGTGTCCCTGAGTAACAATTCTGTGTCCCTGAGTAACAGTTCTGTGTCCCTGAGTAACAATTCTGTGTCCCTGAGTAACAATTCTGTGTCCCTGAGTAACAATTCTGTGTCCTTCAGTAACAATTCTGTGTCCCTCAGTAACAATTCTGTGTCCCTCAGTAACAATTCTGTGTCTGTCCCTGAGTAACAATTCTGTGTCTGTCCCTGAGTAACAATTCTGTGTCTGTCCCTGAGTAACAATTCTGTGTCTGTCCCTGAGTAACAATTCTGTGTCCCTCAGTAACAATTCTGTGTCCCTCAGTAAGAATTCTGTGTCCCTCAGTAACAATTCTATGTACCTCAGTAACAATTCTGTGTCCCTCAGTAAAAATTCTGTGTCTGTCCCTCAGTAACAATTCTGTGTCCCTCAGTAAAAATTCTGTGTCTGTCCCTGAGTAACAATTCTGTGTCTGTCCCTGAGTAACATTTCTGTGTCCCTAAGTAACGATTCTGTGTCCCTAAAGTATCTGTGGCCCTAACTCTGTCCTTAATACAGATAGGTCTGTCTCTGTTGATTGACCGGAGGCAAATGGAGAATTGTAAGATGGCAGCAATTTATAGCTCCACCATTACACAGTGCTGGCTGGCTGGCTGCTGATTGGCTAATGCGATCACATGTCATGAATGAATGCATTATGGGTCAGCGCGCCTTGTCTGCGCGCCTTCCCAGAGATCCCCGCTCCGTCGCCGCACATGTCGCCGCCATTTTAGGAAAAATTTAGATTCGCAACGAATCCGAAAATTAGCAGACTTCGGATGCGCGAATCGAAATTTTTCCTAAAATGGCGGCGACATGTGCGGCGACGGAGCGGGGATCTCTGGGAAGGCGCGCAGACAAGGCGCGCTGACCCATAATAATTTTTCCTAATATTCGAAACAAATTCCACTTCGCCAAGTTCGATTCGCTCATCTCTAATTGTGATGTAATTGATTGTGAGTAGATTTTTGCATTACAGAGTATATTTCCCTGAGGAAGGAGCTAGTATAAGGAGCTTTGAAACGCTTTGGATACCCCAAGCTGATCAACATTCAACTGGATGTAAAGTGTGAACATGTTTTGTAAATGTGTTAGCTGGAGATACCATTGTGTACAGACTGTTGACAATCATCGGGAAAATCAGTCTTTTAGGAAGGATGTACTAAAGTGCAATATTTATGTAGAGAACATGGATGTGTGAAATAATGAATACTGTACTCTACCAAATATTTGGTCTTTGATCATACTTGTTGATCAACTCTTTCATACAACAATATGGATAATAAAAGAATGTTTTTGTTATATTTATACTGTTTTGAGTATTTATGGTTGCTCCTAAAAGCACATGAAGGGGGTTTTCAATTGATGTAGAAAAAAAAGCTTACTGCTAACAATACTGCATTTTTCACAGCTGTGTGCATGATGTGTCCTTTGTGCATCCAAAAAGCAAACCCTGTTGGGCTGAGCCAGCACCTAGTTTCTTAGGGCTCATGTACACTGCAGCTGCTAAACCGAAGTGTAGGAGCAGTTGTGTGTTTTTTTCAGCATCCCCTGAACTCTCCTTTATGTTTTCCTATGTGTCCATGTACACATAATCATTTACAGTAGTTTACAGGCAGTTGAGGTTACAGGCATATTTTTGAAAGAACAAAAAACACGTTCAGGAGTAGAGTTGCAAATGCTTGTAAACGTGTTTATGCGTGCTTTCCTTTAGATCAGTGGTTCTCAACCTGTGGGTCGTGACCCCTTTGGGGGTCAAACGACCCTTTCACAGGGGTCGCCTAAGACCATCGGAAAACACATATTTCTGATGTGTAAAGAGCAGCTACTGTGTAGAAAGCAGCTACTGTGCTGAAAGCAGCTACTGTGTTGAAAGCAGCTACTGTGTTGAAAGCAGCTACTCTGTTAAAAGCAGCTACTGTGCTGAAAGCAGCTACTGTGCTGAAAGCAGAAGTATTGGAGGTAAAACGACACTTCATGAATTATAATTACTGGGTAAACAATTTTATGGTTGGGGGTCACCACAATATGAGGAACTGTATTAAAGGGTCGCGGCATTAGGAAGCTTGAGAACCACTGCTTTAGATGCATTATTGGGCTGCTCCATATCAAGATGCTATCCAGTGCCTTTTTTCTTCATCAAAAATGCATGCACAGCGTTTTCCATGTATTCAAATGGACCTAGTACACCAGTGCAGTCAGTTCCAGGTTTCGCATGCAGGAAAAAATGGTAGAACGTGCTGCATTATTTCTGCACAGAACTGTACTGGAACACATCAAAATGCACCAAAAAAGCACAAGGAGTGTTGTTTGCACTCCAGAATGCATCCGCAAGCATTACAGCACTATGTAGCTCCTCCCACAGTGGCAAGAATGGTTCACAAGCCACTTTTGCTACAGTTGCAACACCCATCAGAAAGTAGTGCTCTCTCTGCTTCTGCTCTCTCTATTTCTCACAAAATGTCTGAAATAATTATTTAATATTTTCCAGTGCATTCTGGGCATTTGGGAGGGTCTCCTGAGGTTATCTTTTAAAAACGCTTAAACGCGGCTAAACGTGCATAAATGCTCATAAACTTGGTAGATAAACGCGGCTAAATGGACGTTTTTAACCTACATTTTCTAGTAGTCAGTTTCCAGCGTTCAGAAACGTTTTTCAAACGCCCCGTGTACATGAGCCCTTATACTGTATGTATTGGAGGCTCCAACAACAGGATCTGAACTCAGCGTCATTTGGGAGGCTTAGGTTTTCCTGCTTATCTTTGCAAATTCAAGTTGTTTAGTGATAGAAGAAACTGTGAAGTTGTGTAACTCTCCAGCATCTGCTGAAAAGTGAAGTAACAGCTGAGGCGGGTGTTATCAGGGCAGAAACACAGGGAGATGCGAGACACAGAATGCGGCATGGAGGAAATGAAATGTCCCCTGGCAAGATGCGGCTTTACGGTGAACATGGATTCACAATGCCCATCCATGAAGGGACTGGACACCCTCTACAGTTCAGGTCACAATCACTACCTATGTCCTATGTGACAAATTCTACAACTGCTTGATTCCATCCGTAATGCAATATTTACACATTGAAAGTCTAGAACTGAGAATTTATTGCCACCAAGGCGTGATGTCTGCAGCTATTCCTGCCATTGCCCAAAATGTGTCAATATATGGCGGTGTGAAGTAATACACAATCACAGGTTACAAAAATATCTCTACGAAATACAGCGGAGTAGATTCAAATACTAACAGGAATATACAGGTTCATACAAGGACACCTGCTGATTTACATGCAAGCAGCTAAACCCAAACGAATGCAAGTGTTATCCTGTATATATGATTCACTGTACCAAATAACTCCACATCTGTGGTAGACTGGACACTGCTGGGTTAGTAAAGACAAATAGACTATGCACTTTGTAAGTTCAGTTGTTCCAGAGCTTAATAAATGAGGTGAAGCTTCACTTTACAAAGCATACCCAATCACGTGCAAGGAAAAAAAGAAACTGCATTTTTGCTTGCACGTGATTGGATGATGGAAGTCAGCAGAGCTTCTCCTAATTTACTAAGCTCTGGAGCACCTGCAATTACCCTAGGTTCACATCTGTGCAGGTGGTGCCACTGCGGGTCCGCATTCTTCTGTGTGGGTGGTGTGGCTGCATGGATTTTCGTGCGGATCCGCAGTGGCACCACCTGCACAGATGTGAACCTAGGGTAATTGTCTGAGGTTTAATAGCACACAGCACTTCATCTGTCTTCAGTTCTGACACTAAAACAAACAAAACATATTTGGTATTGTCTATACTTCACTATCCTACCTAACACACTGGGGTTGATTTACTAAAGGCAAACAGACTGAAGTATAGACAATACCAAATATGTTTTGTTTGTTTTAGTGTCAGAACTGAAGACAGATGAAGTGCTGTGTGCTATTAAACCTCAGACAATCACCATAGGTTCACATCTGTGCAGGTGGTGACATTGTGGATCCACACGAAAATCTGTGCAGCTGCACCACCCGCACAGGGAAATGCAGACCCGCGGGCGCGTGCCATTAATTCTAATGGCACACCGCCTGCACTGGGAAACGCAACCATACTGGGAACCGAGGTTCCCGTGCGGGCTGCATTTTCCAAAGAAGTGCAGGGACTTCTTCCCTGAGTATCACGGGCACGGGAGTCCATTCAAATGAATGGCTCTTGTGCCTGTGCAAAACGTGCCCTATATGGCCTCATAGATGTGATCCGGGGGTCACTAATACCAGCTGGAGGCAGCCACTACTTAACTATGAACAACATATAAATCATAGCTTTTACTTGGCCTTGATTTTTAGGGACCGTCCCTCATTCGGAACAAAGTCCCTCTGTCCTTCTTTCTTCCTCATTTGTCCCTCATTTGGGTCTGATGTATATACCTGTATTAAAATGCATTATTTATCTATAAAAAAAGTGTTTTACAGTGCTAAACCTTTCATTCAATGTCTAAATTGTTGTATTTGTACTTTTTAAAAAAAAGCATGTGGGTTTACCCACTCATTCTTTGTGTTTTAATTCTCCTTGTAAGGGGACGTGGTAAGGGATGCATCCTATGCCTGCATACATGTGCTAATAGGTGTCCCTCTTTACCAACTCAGAAAGGTGGGAGCAGGGGCGGACTGACAACTCATGGGGCCCCCCAGCAATAGGGGATCATGGGGCCCCTGTGTCCTTGCTCACACTCAAAGCACACCCAAAAAAGCCTATAAAAAGGTACCAGGGGCTTTTCATGGGGCCCCCTACTGACCCCAGGCCCTTGGGCAGTGCCCGAGTGCTCGAATGGTCAGTCCGCCCCTGGGTGGGAGATATGTATAAATGGTAAGAGAACATGTCATCAAAGTTTCCTGACAGTATTTAACTCATCTAACCTATGCTCCCCCTCCTCAGCTGCGTAATGAACCAACCATATAATTAACCACTTCCAGTCCGGACACTTTTACCCCCTTCCTGCCCAGGCCACTTTTCAGCTTTCAGCACTATCACATTTGAATGACAATTGCGCGGTCATGCAACACTGTACCCATATGAATTTTTTTAGCATTTTTTTTAGACAGATTAAACTTTATTTTTGTGGTATTTATTCACCACTGGGATTTTTTTTTGCTATATAAATGAAAAAGTCCAAAAATTTTGAAAAAAGTTTTTTCTTATAAAAATTTGCAAATAAATAATCTTTCTTTATAAATCTTGGCCAAAATGTATTAATCTACCTTTTTGGTAAAACAAATAACCCAAATTAGTTTATAACCAAAAATTATAATTTTTCACATTTGTTTTTTAAATTTTTTTTTTCATATTATTATTTATGATTTTTTTTTAACATACTGTCAGCCTAGCAGTACAGTGTCACCATAGTGACACTGTACTACTTGTGGGGGTGATGAAGATTTTTTTCTTTTTTTGCACTGATTGCTTTTACACCCATAAATGCTGTAAAAGCAGTAATTTCTCCATCTCTTTGGCTGTATTCTTGAAGCCAATGAGAAATACTGTGTGAGATGTGATTGGTCACAGCTTGTCACATGGCACAAGGCTGTTGTGAATAGCCTTCTACCATGTGACCTCTGTGATCATTCACAGATTTCACACTTATTAAGCAGTGATGTCAGGAAGTGACATCTTGCTTACTACTCTGCATGTGATCACTGATTGGCCAATCAGTGATCAGATGAACGGGACCTCGCACATACAGCAATCAGTGTTCCGCTGTGTCTGGCACCGAATCACGGTGCCACGCGTTCCCAGGGAGCACGCACAGGCTGAAAATGCGGGCGCCATTTATGAACTACAACCTGCTCCTGCACTGCTCCTGTCCCATGTATATAAACGGCCAGACAGGGAGAAGTGGTTAAGTCCAACCACGTCCTGCCACCATGTTTATCTCCAGCTGGGCCTTTTATCCTTGCTACCTGTGCATCCATAGCTGAATACCATGTTTGTGGAGCTTTCTCCTTGGCTTGAGAGTTTTTGGCCCCTGTACACATGGGCTAAATATTGGCCAAAATCAGCTGGTACAGTAGATACTGTCCGACATTCAGCAATTCAATAAAAGCTACAATGTACAAGGTGGTAACAATACGTTTTGAGACTAGTTTTGTAACATGCCAACAGATTGCAGCACAAGGTTGCGCACACAGTCACAGGGAGCACCAACCTTCATAAGTGTGCCAAAAGACATCGTCCTGTGACCATCAGGAGCTGTGCATCTGGTTCTATTCTGACCATGTGTGTTGCCACGTCTGCTATTTCATCATTGACAGCAAGTTAGAACAAAGAGCAAATGTGAAATTCTGCGTGAAACTGAGCAACTCTATCACAGAGAATTGAAATTAATCGGCAAGCTTACAGCAATGCTGCAATGACTCAATCAAGGTGTTTTGACTTTGGGACTGTGGGACTGTGGGACTTTAGGACTGCGGTGGGCATTGTGACACTCGTGGGGAAATGATTGTCACTGACATCTCCAGTGACACTAATAAAGTGACCAGTGCTAATAAAAAGCACCAACACTGTACTAATGACACTGGGCAGGAAGGGGTTAACATGTGGGGTGATCAAAGGGTTAACTGTGTGCTGTTTTACAGTGTGATGTGTGTGTGTGCTTTCCTTTGTCAGAACATTGCTTGAGCAATACAAAGCCATGTGCAGGAGCTGACAAGGGAGAGATCTACTGTTTGCTTAGAGGTCTCTCCCCCATCAGTGATACTTTGATTACCAGCTGCTGGTGGGGAATCACTGGCCAGGACTCGGTGATCGAACAGCTGAGGCTGCCAATGGCGGTGTGGGTAGGGCATGCGCCCCTTACCCAGAAATGCAAAATCACATATATATATATATATATATATATATATATATATATATATATGTGCTTTTGCACAGCTCTGCCGCCCTGTAGAAGTATTTCTGCTATAGGGCGGTGGGAAAGCAGTTAATGCACGTGCCCTATTGCACTGCCATGGTGTGAATGGGTCCTTAGTATGTAGTAGAGAATAAGAGTATATGACAATAAAAATAAGAAAGTGTGAGATCACCGATAGTGAAGAAATATCAGGAAAAGTTGGTATTATGAGTAAAAACTAATGGTGGCTACATGTTTCAATGTTTTTATCCAATTGATCAGTGATTTGATGGAAAAGATCAAATCTGCCTAAAATTGCCATAACTCTTCTTTCCCGATATGAACTCAATTTTGTTTGGATTCATTCAAACTAAGTCAATTGGCCAAGTTGGAAAATGAAGAGATGCAATCGATGACTTATGATCATAAATTCTGTTCATATCAATTGATTGAAATCATCCCCCCCTCCTGTGTGGCATTTTGATCAAATGACTAGTTGACTATAGATCGATTATTGATCAGAAAAGATTGATTGGAAAATAAATTGATCATTTATTGAAGCATAACTTACTTTGAATTCAGAATCTATTTGAAATCTAACTACTACTTGTATGCCTCTAAGTTTTGATACTTTAGAATTATAAAACCAAATATCCAATTTTTTGCTAGTTCTACATTTGGTGTTTTTATTTGTAAACAGCTTTTTGTGGACCATTCCACCCAAAAGTGTTATGTTAGTTATAGGTGGAGCCTCAGTTCCCGTCTTTTAACTGTCTTGAATAGCCCAGCAATGAAATCTTCCTGCTATAATTCCAGAGCCTGTTCCTGCCCATCTCAGTTTTGGGTGCTTCTGCCCACCTTTGCATGTTCCAGCTCCATCTGTTGCATTCTCCATATAAATCAATAAAATACAAAATCCAATAGGAAGAGTGGGAAACCTCTTCTAAGAGCTACAGCTGATGTGCAGACTCAGAAAACTCAAGACAGAGATCTCACCAATAGAGTCTTGAAGAGATAAAAGAAAATTGTTAGGTGGTCTAAGGCCACAGCACCTACCAAAAACTAGGATTCCACTTTGGGGTGGACTGGTCCTTTAAGCAAAATAATAGTTATACTGTACAAAGCGTCAGTGTGACAGCTATATTCTTTTTCAATGCTTTTTGGGCAGTTTCTCCCATGTGTCAGCAGTTTACATCGATGAGTACCCAGCACCCTTCTTACCTGCTTTAAAAGAACAGCAACTTGATAGGTTGTCCAGCTTTCAAAGTCTTCCCGAAGTGGGAGTTTAAACGCCATAGTGGGGACTCTCTTTACAATACAACATATGTTGAGCCTCTCTTAAGAGATTTACAAATTGTCAGAGAGGAAGTGTCCTTTTCAGTCTACAGTAGCTGCGTGGAACTTGGCTTAACCCCATCATCACCAGGGCTGCTTTTGACATGCGTGTGAAAATAGGACACTAGAATGGGATCATCTTTCTTGTCATTCTCCATTGATTGCTACCAAGCATGCTGTTTGGTGAAGAGCTCCAGGCACTAGAAAAAGGGTGTGTGGATACGACTGAAAACAGAAAGTAAATCATAGACAGAAAGAGACCTACATGATCTATTCAAGTATAGTAGTCCAAATACCCTTCAAATGCGCTATGCAGTTTATATTATTATTATTATTGTTTTTATTAACATAACATTATTATTAATAATAATAATAATAATAATAATAATATTAATAATAATAACAATAATATGTATTTAAAATTATATTTAGTATGTATTCAAGAAGCACAAAGGAAAATTTAGTGATTTGTGCAAGTTTAACCACTTGTCCTCCAGAGGATTTACCCCCCTTCCTGACTAGGCCATTTTTTGCAATACGGCATTGTGTTATTTTAACTAACAATTGCGCGGTCATGCAGCACTACATCCAAATGAAATTTACATCCTTTTTTCCCATAAATAGAGCTTTCTTTTGGTGGTTTTTGATCGCCTGTGCATTTTTTATTTTTTGCGCTATAAAGAAAAAAAGACTGACAATTTTGAGAGAAAATAATATTTGTGACTTTTTGCTATTAAACATGTTCAGTAAAAAAATGTTTAAAATCAAATTTCGTCATAAATTTAGGCCAAAAGGTATTCTGCTATATGTCTTTGCTTTTAAAAAAATGTGTAAATGAATTGGTTTCCGTGAAAGTTATAGCGTTTACAAATGGTGGTATATACTGGAATCTAGTAATGGCGGCGTTCAGCAACCTTTAGCGGGACTATGGGACTGTGGTGGGCATTCTGACACTGGGGGGGACTGAGTTGGTGTCACTGACATCCCCGATGACAACAATACAGTGATCAGTGCTAATAAAAAGCACTGACACTGTACTAATGGCATTGGGCATGAAGGGGTTAACATCTGGGGCGATCAAAGGGTTAACTGTGTGCTGTTTCACTATGGGGACTGTGTGTGTGCTTCACTGTACGCGCACTGCTTTGTATGGCTCTGCTATGCACCTGTAAATAAACTATAAGTCCCATCTTCCACTTCAGCAGACAGCTTTCAATTCTCAATAGACTATGTCTGCATTAATCAGCGTAATTTTAGTCCACTGAATCTTCCTTCAGTTTTCTAACTGAAAGACCATACAGGGGCATGGGAAAAAATAATAAAAGCACATTTTCTTCTGCAAAAATGTGTGCAGTTATTAAGCTCAACTATTATATCTATAAGTATTTACCCTTGTAGTGGATCCCTTGGGGACAATGTAAAAAAATTATATACTTACCTTATTCCTTGATCACTCCAGCCAGTTCTCTTCTTTGCTGCCTGACGCTCCGGGTTGAGGGCAGACCCCTGGTGTTTCCCCTGTACAATGCACATGTGATGGTTCTGCATTGTATAAAATCAAGGAATAAAGTTCATAGTACACCTTATTAATCATCCCTCTGAACAAAATGAGCCTTTAACCCAGGTAGTGAGGACTGGGACTCACTGCAAGGGTACATTTCCCCCCCCCCCCAGAATTCAGCTTTAAAGGGTGAGGAGACTTTCCCAAGCTTTCTTAACCTTTTGCCCTCAGCCTCCTACACAAGTCTAGCCCCCCCCCCCAATTTGCTAACTTACCTAGATCCTACTCCAAGGCTTGCAGAATAGTTTACATCCCTCCACTTGATCCGACATCCACACCTGTGTAGATTGCATCCATAGGGGTCTTTGAAGCTGGCAGCTTAATCAGATGATCCCTCTGATCCCGGGATCCTGGTCCCTCTACCAACCCCATGGAAGGCGATGCGACTGGACTGTGCAGATGCGGATGTCATATCAAGAAGCCATCGGAAAGTTGAAAACAATGTTGTGGGCCTTGAGATGGGATCTAGGTAAGAATAGAGGTGAGAGCAGGGTGGATACCTACCTAGGTGGGCTAGGTATGAAAAGGTAAGAAAACTTTGTAGGAACCTTTCTTTACCCTTTAACCCTTTTGCTGCTAGAGCCGATTTTATGTTGTTTTATAATATCATTTTAGGCTTGAAGATTAATTAGAACTTCCAAGCTTTATATTTTCTGAACACTGAGACCTGATGGAGTACATTTGTTTGCAAAACAAATATTGCAAAACATTTTTTGCGCACCTAAATCTTTTGTCCATCCACAGCACCTCTTAAGAAGTGGCAACTAGTGATCCAGCACTGCAGGTCCCCTTATTGTGACATCATCATGCCACTGCAACCATCTGGAGCTCGACGTGAGGGCCTGTGATGGACAGTCAATAGGAAGTTTACATGCCACCAGGGTTGACGAGGGACATTCTGCAGTCCGAAGGAAAGGAGATTCGGAACCTGGTGCATCATGTGACCATGGAATCAGACAAGGAAAAGTGGCTTTTATTTTAGGGTTTTTTAAACGAACATGTTGATTTCTAAGGGTGGGATATTGGTTAAAGGGTGGGGGAGAATGATTTGGTAATTGGAGGACAGCTTTCATTTTAAAGGTAAAAGGGATGAGGCCCCAAAATTAAACCAATGGGTGGTTACAAGAGGTGCCAATTAAATAAAGAGGTGCTTCTAATGGATTCATCAGGAAGGTTGATACTTATGAAGCATAAGAACAGGTTTTTACCAGTGTTCACTGGATCTTATCACAAACTAGTACAGTGCTGGAATGTTCAGAAAACCCAGACAAGCATTGAATGTGATCACCTACACTGTGCATGGAGACAGTCATGTTCTCTACATGTGCTAAAACAGGTTGCTTGACCCTAGGACAGGCATCCAACAATGAATGTGAGTATATGCTTACTACACTTCTTGCTATACCTTCCATGTATGTACAACTGAATACTATTCTTACAAGGACATCTCTTGTGTTTTTTTTATCCTTCTGTTTCTCCTTTTCTCTATTGTTCTGGAGCACCATTGACTCACTTTGGGGTCTATTTCTTGCAGTGCAACTGTCTCAAACATGTTCATGAGGGAAATAAGTATTTAATTTCCTATCATTCAGCAGGATTTCTGGCTACTAGGTATCTTTCATACAGGTAGCAAGCTGAGATTAGAAGCAGTCTCTTAAAGGGAGCGCTGCTAATCTCATTTTGTTACCTGTATAAAAGATACCTGTCTGCAGGCACAATCAAACAATCCGATTCCAAACTCTCCACCATGGCAAAGACCAAAGAGCTGTCCAAGGATGTCAGGGACAAGATTGTAGACCTACACAAGGCTAGACTGGGCTACCAAACTATCGCCAAGCAGCTTGGTGAGAAGGTGACAACAGCTGGTGCCATCATTCGCAAATGGAAGAAACACAAAACAACTGTCAGTCTCCCTAGGTCTGGTGCATCATGCAAAATCTCACCTCGTGGAGTGTCAATGATCATGAGAACCAGGGGCAGACTGACCATTTGGAAACTCGTGCACTGCCCGAGGGCCCAGGGTTAGTAGGGGGCCCCATGAGATGCCCCTGGTACCTTTTTCATAGGCTTTTTTGAGTTTGGGCAAGGACACAGGGGCCCCATGATCCCCTATTGCCCAGGGGCCCCATGAGTTGTCAGTCCGCCCCTGATGAGAACAGTGAGAAATCATCCCAGAACTACACGTGAGGATCTTGTCAATGACCTCCAGGCAGCTGGGACTATAGTCACCAAGAAAACAATTGGTAACACACTACACCGACAAGGTTTGAAATCCTGCAGTACCTGCAAGGTTCATCTGCTCAAGAAAGCACATGTCCAGACCCATCTGAGTTTGCCACTGAACACCTGAATGATGCAGAAGAGGACTGGTTGAAAGTGTTGTGGTCAGATGAGACCAAAATCAAGCTCTTTGGCATCAACTCAACTCGCCGTGTTTGGAGGAATGCTGCCTATGACCCCCAGAACACCATCCCAACTGTCAAACATGGTGGTGGAAACATTCTGCTTTGGGGGGGGTTTTCTGCTAAGGGGACAGGACAACTACACCGCATCAAAGGGACAATGGACGGGGCAATGTACCAGCAAATCTTGAGTGAGAACCTTCTTCCCTCAGCCAGGGCATTGAAAATGGGTCGCGGATGGGTGTTCCAGCATGACAATGACCCAAAACACAAGGCCAAGGCAACAAAGGAGTAGCTCAAGAAGAGGCACATTAAAGTCCTGAAGTGGCCTAGCCAGTCTCCAGATCTTAATCCGATTGAAAATCTTTGGAGGGAGCTGAATGTTCGAGTTGCCAAACGTCAGCCACCAAACCTTAATTACTTGCAAAGGATCTGCCAAGAGGAGTGGGCCAAAATCCCTCCTGAGTTGTGTGCAAACCTGATGGCCAACTACAGGAAACGTCTTACCTCTGTGATTGCCAACAAGGGATTTGCTACCAAGTCCTAAGTCATGTTTTGTGAAGGGGATCAAATACTTATTTCCCTCATGAACATGCAAATCAGGGCATAATTTGTTAGACATGCATTTCTTTTGAATATTTAGTTGCTATTCTGTCTCTCAGTGTTACAATACACATACCATTAGATTTTTAGACTGATCATTTCTTTGTCAGTGGCCAAACATTCAAAATCAGCAGGGGATCAAATACTTATTTCCTTCACTGTATATATACCTGATTTTGCTCTTCCGCCTCCGCCAGATTAATTCTGCTGTGAGCTGTCACAGCACAAGCCAATCTGCGAGTCCCAATGAACAGATCTTTGCCAGCACCTGCAAATTGTCAGGCAGGGAGGAAGAACAGAGCTGTGCCTATGTTTACATAGGCACAGCTCTGTTGTGACAGGGGAAAGTGATCGATCATGTGTCCCTGTAGAGCTAGGAACATGATCCATCACTTCCTCTTGTACCAGCACCACCTAATGTACACCAAGCATATAGCTAGGCACACACTCGACCCTTTGATCACCCTAGATGATAACCCCTTCCCAACCAGTGTCATTAGTACAGTAATCAGTGTATATTTTTAGCACTGATCACTGTATTAGTGCAATTGGTTCCCACAAAGTGTCAGTTAGTGGAAAAAATGTCCACTGCAATATCGCAGTCTGCTATATATCGCTGATCACCGCCATTACTAGTCTAAAAAAATAAAAAATTACAGTATACATTGTTTGTAGATTTTAAACTTTTGCGCAAACTAATCAATATACGCTTATTGGGGTTCTTTTACCAAAAATATGTAACAGAATACATTTTGGCCTTAATTTATGAAGAAATTTGATTTTTAAATTTTTTTATTGGATAGTAGAAAATAAAAAATATTGGGTTTTTTCAAATTTTTTTGTTTATAACGCAAAAAATAAAAACCCAAAGGTCATCAAATGTCACCAAAAGAAAGCTCTATTCATGGGGAAAAAGGACATCTATTTTATTTGGGTACAGTGTTGCACGATCGCGCAATTGTCAGGTAAATTAATACAGAGCTGTATCTCAAAAAATGGTATGGTCAGGAAGGGGGGTAAATCTTCCAGAATTGAAGTGGATAATAATTTCCCATGATTATCAGTGCTATCTGGTTGCCAAAATGTGGTATTTTGCAGAAATACCTCATTCAGGAAAATACATAATTGTGGCCACTAGATGGTGCTGACAGTCATAGGAAATACACTTATTAGACAAGTTTTGGGGATTATATGTGTACTGCTGTGCGAATGCTGGAGACATTTATACTCCACATTTTTTAAAATAAATAGACCCATTTGTTTCATGTTTAGAGATACATCAAAAATATAATGCAGTTGGACTTATAAGATTTCATAAGAAAAACTTAATAAATATATAAAAAAATGTTTTTTCCAATTTAAAAGCTTCATATATAATCTTCAGAAGAACGAATAACATTACATGTAGAGGTTACAACTGTATATCACATACAGGCATGTATCCCTATACATGTACCCTACATTGCCCACTGCTCAGCAAGGTTTACAGATTTCAAAATTACTAAGATGATTCATGAATTTATTGAAAACAGCTGTGTCACACAGTAGGACAGGGTCACTTTCACAGAGGTATTCTTCATTCGGGTTCTTGCACGCGATAATGATGTATGAACGCTGGATCTTCTTTCCAAAAAGTTTCTGCACAAAAAACTTGATTGTGGTCCGTTCAATATGTCCAATTAAACACATCAAAAAGGTTTCTGCGTAAAAAACAAAGAATAGTCAGTACAATGTACACGTTTACATGCATGATCGCATGTAAAATAAACAATGCAGATTTTTTTTCCCACTAATCTAAAATGAAGCTAATTTGGTGATATTTACTCTCCTGTACAACTGGCTACATTCAGATCAGTAAAAAAACCCCTCAAGAACAGCTATAAATGTGGAGTGTTTTACACCCAAGTGCAAGAGCCCTTAATGGTAACATCAGTAGCGATACTTACAAAAAGAGAAGGCAAGATTCTGTTTATTTCAGGGAATTCAGCACATGTCACCCTGCAGTCTAAATTCATTATACTACTTCTCCAATTTGTTTAGTGTATTGCACATCCTGGAATTATACTAACACTACTGTCAAATAAAATGTGTTGTTTGTTCAGTCACAGCTTTAATGATGATTGCCTATGGTAATATACAAAGTGCTGTTCATTTCTATTTTTTCTCTGGAATTATAGAATTACAGAAGATGTTCTTTGATCTGCTATTGTCAATTTTTCCTGTGAGGATGACACATCCACCTTGGAAACTGTAGTTCCTGTATTGCAATGATGTCAACTCAGTGAACAGCGAACATGAAACTCACGTGTGGTATTAGTCAGCAAACCAGAAGCCCTTTTGATTTTCCTCTAAAGTTTGGTTTCATATCATAAACTCAATGATCACTTTAAAAAAATCTGAAAATGTAAAGTATATTTGAAGGCAAATGTTTTTTTTTAGTTTTCAGTATAGTTTGGAAGGGTTAGACCCTGCTGGGAGATTCACCTCACTCTTTTTGATCTTTTGACCATTGTCATTAATGTAAATCTAAACTCAAAGGGCTTGCTTAGCCGTGCGGTTGGGGGGTGTTAAAATAGTCCTGATGTACCACTTAGGTGCCGGTGGGTGGAAGGGAGAGATCCCCTTGGTAAATTGGGCGAGCGCTTTCCAGAACTTGTTTTCCAGACCCACCCACGGTTTGGAGGCAGCCCTCATAATCCCACTGGAGCCATATTTAAACCCTTTAAATGCTTACCTTATCCTTTAGTGCTTTCTCCTGGTGGAGAGATTGGACGTATACTCATGGGCATCCATTTTAGGTAATATACACTTCCCTAGGACCTTCATTTTGGGCTCATTACATGCAATCTGTCATTCCCTATGGAGAGTATATATTATTTTTCCTTTTTTCCTTAGAATTTGTCATCTCTATCTTTGGATGGATTACATGATTGCTATATATGGATCTATTGCGGATGCCTTGGAATCTTAGAATTGTCTATCTCTTTCTATATACAGTACCTTGAAAAAGTATTAATACCCCTTGAAATTTTCCACATTTTGTCATGTTACAACCACAAACGTAAATGTATTTTATTGGGATTTTATGTGATAGACCAACACAAAGTGGCACATAATTGTGAAGTGGAAGGAAAATGATAAATGGTTTTCAAAATTTTTTACAAATAAATATCTGAAATGTGTGGCGTGCATTTGTATTCAGCCCCCCGAGTCAATATTTTGTAGAACCACCTTTCGCTGCAATTACAGCTGCAAGTCTTTTTGGGGATGTCTCTACCAGCTTTGCACATCTAGAGAGTGACATTTTTGCCCATTCTTCTTTGCAAAATAGCTCAAGCTCTGTCAGATTGGATGGAGAGCGTCTGTGAACAGCAATTTTCAAGTCTTGCCACAGATTCTCAGTTGGATTTAGGTCTGCACTTTGACTGGGTCATTCTAATACGTGAATATGCTTTGATCTAAACCATTCCATTGTAGCTCTGGCTGTATGTTTTGGGTCGTTGTCCTGCTGGAAGGTGAACCTCCACCCCAGTCTCAAGTCTTTTGCAGACTCTAACAGTTTTTCTTCTAAGATTGCCCTGTGTTTGGCTCCATCCATCTTCCCATCAACTCTGACCAGCTTCTTTGTCCATGCTGAAGAAAAGCATCCCCACAACATGATGCTGCCACTACCATGTTTCCCGTTGGTATGGTGTGTCCAGGGTGATGTGCAGTGTTCGTTTTCCGCCACACATGGCATTTTGCTTTTAGGCCAAAAAGTTTAATTTTGGTCTCATCTGACCAGAGCACCTTCTTCCACATGTTTGCTGTGTCCCCCACATGGCTTCTCGTAAACTGCAAATGAGACTTCTTATGGCTTTCTTTCAACAATGGCTTTCTTCTTGCCATTCTTCCATGGAGACTGGATTTGGGGAGTGCACGACTAATAGTTGTCCTATGGACAGATTCTCCCACCTGAGATGTGGATCTCTGCAGCTCCTCCAGAGTTACCATGGACCTCTTGGCTGCCTCTCTGATTAATACTCTCCTTGCCCAGCCTGTCGGTTTAGGTGGACAGCAATGTCTAGGTAGGTTTGCAGTTGTGCCATACTCTTTCCATTTTCAGATGATGGATTGAACAGTGCTCCGTGACATGTTCAAAGCTTAGGATTTTTTTTATATAACCTAACCCTGCTTTAAACGTCTCCACTACTTTATCCCTGACCTGTCTGGTGTGTATCTTGGCCTTCATGATGCTGTTTGCTCACTAATGTTCTCTAACAAACCTCTGAGGGCTTCACAGAACAGCTGTCATTGTACTGAGATTAAATTACACACAGATAGACTCTATTTACTAATTAGGAGACTTCTGAAGGCAATTAGTTTCACTAAATTTTAGTTAGGGGTATCGTAGTAAAGGGGGCTGAATACAAATGCACACCACACTTTTCAGATATTTATTTGTAAACAATTTTGAAAACCATTTATCATTTTCCTTCTACTTCACAATTATGTGTCACTTTGTGTTGGTCTATCACATAAAATACCAATAAAACACATTTGCATTTTGGTTGCAACATGAAAAAATTTGGAAAGTTTCAAGGGGTATGAATACTTTTTCAAGGCATTGTAACTCCCTAATATAATATCCTCTATACTAATTTGCAGGGTAAGAATATTCATTTTACATATATATATACTTTTACATTTTTTTCCACTTGCTGCTTTTGTTACGCTATAGTGATACGCTACAAGTAGTTTCGTAGATATGGTGTATTCTCTAAAATGTATTGCAGCCTTGTTTAGGGGCTTTGGCTTCTCAGGATCTTCCTACGGGTTGGTAGGCGCTGATTTGTGTGTGGGCCCCCTACACCATATGGGGTAATCCCTGTGCTACGGAGGGGTAAGGGGTTTGTTAATTTGTGCATATTTGGTAAAATGTATCTATTTATTGTCTTCCCATTGATGAGGTCAGTATTTACTATATGAATATTGCCAAGCATTTGATGCATTTGTATCTTTTCTTCTTTGAATTGTATTTTTATTATATATGTTGTAATTTCACTTCTGTTAATATTTTTACATTATTATTTTTTCTTTTGTAGTACACATCACTGTAATCATGATTGGATAATTTGACTACAACATTTGATCCTAATGAAGCAGGGTGACCTGCAAAACGCATAGACCAACTTATGTGACCTTATCCATCATACTTGATACAAAACCATGTTTTAACTTTTTAAAATTATATTTAGAATATCATGCCAAATTATATTAGAATTTAAAGTCCCACTGACATATTTTGCTTTGTGTAAGGTTTTAAAAACACATGGTTGAGCCAGGATTATAAAACCCCTAAACGGCCCCCTTTTAAACTGCAAAAGCAACAGATGTGGGTGTTTTGCTTTGCGCCTGCAGAAAACGTTATCGCCTGTTGTGTTTGGCAGTACCCTTGCAACTCCTTCAAGGGAATAGGGATGCACAGCAAATACCCTGCATCACATGCAATGCATGCGGTTGCAGCACGTTGGTGTGGAATTATTGGGGTTAAAATAAGTGATAAGGAGGCATCATATTGCCTCCTTAACACCTGTCAAAAAGATGTGATATTGGTATTTGACACTTATATTTATTCATTGGCTTTTAACGCTTTGAACACTGCCCCATAACAGGTATACTAATCAGGACACCTGAGCTCATATTATATTCACTTGGTATTTCTAGAAGAAGGCCAATGGCAACTTCCATAGCTCTCTCCGTTGTTTTTATTTTTATAAGCCCAGTGCTGCCTGTATGCTTGGACACACCCTGTGCCTAAGCCAAATAACCAGTGTTATATCCAGGATATGGCACTTGCCCTTGGTGCCACTTGATTGCTGCTTGCTTCTCCATAAGTCCACAAAAGACCACAAAATGTTTGTCATCTCATAAAGATTGCAGACAGGAGAGACTGACACTTTGACATTGAAAGCAACTCAGCATGAGCATAGTAAAAGCAACTGGCTGAAATCTGGAATGACTGTCACACAGTGCAGAGGTGGGTTATACTTACAGCACACCGAGTTAGTGAATCGACCACTAATTATTATGCATATACACCGATCAGCCAAAACATTATGACCACCCACCATAACCCACCATAACCCATTGAGGCATGTACTAGACTTGCAAGTCCTGCAAGTTTTGAGGTGGGATAACTATGGATTGGGCTTGTTTTCCAGCACATTCCACAGATGCTTTTTGGATTGAGATATGAAGAACTTGAAGGCCAAGTCAACACCTTGAACTAGTTGTTACATTCCTCAAACCATTTTTGAATTCTTCAGATCAGGCCATCTTTTTCTATTGCTCCTGTGGTCCAGTGCTAATGCTCACGTGTTCGTTGTAGGTGCTATTGGCTGTGCACACAGGCACCCTGACTGAGCTGTAACTTTACACTCCCATACACAACAAACTCTGATGCATTGTATGCTCTGACACATTTTTATCAGAACCAGCATTCATTTTTTTCAGCAATCTGCACTACAGTAACTTTTCTTTTACTTTTTAAATTCTGTTTATTCGTTTCAAGAAAAAAAGAATATACAAAACAGAGCCTTTGGGCATACCCCGGCTCTGCAATCACATACAACATAGGCTATTAAAAAGTAACAAATACTAACAAGTACCTAACAAAGTATAAAACCTTCTGCCCCATTTGACTAATTAAAATGAAGGTGACACAGCATTTTAAACTTGTCTTCGTTACATCACTCAAACATAGGAGGATAAAAAGGACCATGGAAACTGCTCCCACATTACTACAAGAGATTAAGAAGGCTACATTGTAGGCCATGGCCCCCATATACTCAGCATTACAGAAGTAAAGCATTGTCATAAGCAATAGAATTATAGTTATGCATTGGTGGTAGAGGACTCAGTCCAAATATGCCACACTTCATGACTCATACGTTGCTTTATACAAGGGAATAGAGGCATTTACTAGAGACTTCCAGAAGTCCAAGGAGGGTGTCTCAGGCATCTTCCATTTTAGCACAATGGCTTTTCGCGCATAAAACAGGAGGAGGCTTGGCGGAAAGCAAGTTGACCCACCAGTCCAAGCAAAAAGACCTCCACAGTCAACAGTAAGGAAATAGTGGATAAATTTAAAAACTTCATCCCAAAACCCATGAATCCCAGGGCAGGACCAAAACATGTGAAGGAAGTCAGTATGAGCACACTTCCAACAGTGGGGGAAAACCCCTCGATAGGTTCTGTTTAATTGATAGGGGATATAGTAAGCTCTATGCAATACTTTGAACTAAATTAGGCTATCCTTAACTGCTACCAGTTGCAAAAAGGGGATTCACACATATCCCCCCAGTCCTCTGTATCCATATGTGGAAAATCTACCTGTCACTTAGCTTGAAGGCCCTCTAGGCCCACATGGATTGAAGGCATTAAGGCTTTGTAGATTTGTGACAGGGGTTTGACCAAGGGGTCTTCTCACAGTAGGGATTCCATATCAGACCTCTCAAGGTTCAGACTTGTGGACTCAAACTGGGAGGAGAAGGCATGTCAGATCTGCAAGTAATGGAAGAAGTGAGTGTTAGACAAAATTTCAGCTTCAGAGCATCAAACGTCATAAGGGTGCCCCCTCACAAATGTGCTCCAATGTTCCCATGGAGGCCCACACCATATGGTCAGGTATAGACAAGAATTCAGGGAGTCATGGATTGAGCCATAGAGGAGTATCAGGGGGCCAGCTGTCAGCGGTGTTGGAGTGTTTGCAGATTACCAACTACTATGCTCTGACTACAGTCCTCATAGACTATGTAAGTGAGAATGGAGCTCCAGTACCTCTATATATTAAATTCCTCAATGATTCATACAACTCCATATAAGCCGCCTCCAAGACTACCGACGAGTTAGAGTCATCAGAGATGATCCAATTATGTGCATGTGTAAGAAGGGCCACTATAAAGCACATCTAGAAGTCCGGGCATGCCAGGCCCTCTTGTGTCCAGAAGAACAAAACAAAACCAGCGCTCAAATCTTCATGCAGACTAAAGGAGATTCTGAATGCCAAACGTTGAGGTGCAGCCCTTCAGAGATCAGGAAATCCAGGTGATGGTGAACAAAAACAAACAAGGGCGCACTCCCATCGTGCATTAACGTGGTACACCACGTATTTATTGAAAAATTATAGATAAATACTCACAAACCAAAAGGGATAAAAACAGAACAGGTGATCCGTAAGGACAGTCCAATGGATTCAAACACCTTGTAAGGGATAGGCTAACGCGTTTCGGGAGATGAACCCCCTTCCTCAGAGCTGGGGAAGGGGGTTCATCTCCATCACCATCACCTCTTGTGTCCAGGGCCTATGGAGGGTCAGTTTGCTAAATCTAGGGGTACCAGACTTCAACAGGAAAGATGAGATTATGGAATCTAGTTTTTTTAAAGAAGGCTTTTGGTACCCAAATTGGGGAGTGACGTAGGGCATATTGCCATACAGGGAGAATTTTCATTTTAAGCAGGTTTATTTTACCAGTGAGTGTCAGTGGCAAATTATCCTAAGCTTTCAATTTAAGTTTGGCAGTGTTCAGGAGGGGGTAGAGTTTTAATTGAGTATATACAGTCACATCAGGGGTGACAGCAATGCCAAGACAGTGTGAGAAGAAAGTTCAGGGTAAGGGGAGAGACAGGTCTGCTGCCTTGCTGGCCTCCTGATCAGTTGGCAATATGAGGGACTTTCCCCAATTAACTATTAAGCCAGAAATGTCTGCAAAATGAGAAAGGATGTTTAAGGCTGCTTGGAGGGAAGGTCCTGGATCATTGAGGAATAAAACCAAATCATCCACATATAATGCCAGTTTCAAGAGGCTCCATCACAAGTGCAAATAGGGATGGGGACATGGGGAAACCTCGGTTTGTACCTCTCCGGGAGAGAGCATTCTCCCCAGTTTTATCTGGGCTACCGGGTACTTATATAAAAGATTGATCCATCTACAGTATAAAGGATCAAATAAAAGAACTAATCCCAAATCCTGCAATACCACAGACATGTATTGCAAACTCACGGAGTCGAAGGCCTTTTCAATATCTAGGGTCATCATTTTCTGACTCCAGGAGTCATGGAAGGGAAGCTGTAAATGAGTGAGTACCTGACGGAGATTAATATCGGTTGACTTGCCAGGCATGAAGCCAGCCTGATCAATATCTATCAATAAGAGCAGGACCTTAAACAACCTGGTGGTGAGAACCTTCTTTAGGATCTTAAGATCATAATTCAAAAGGAATATCGGCCTATATAAGGCTCAAGAAATCAGAACTTTCCCAGGCTTTGGAAGGAGAACAATTTGAGCCTTATACATAGAAGAAGGTAACTCATTGCTTTTCAGACAGGAGCTTAGAGGCCAGTAGCTTGGCATATGTCTTATACCTCCCCCCGCATAGCTGAGGTGGGTAGGGAAGTGGCTTGACTATTCAAGGAACTGTATAAATTACAGAATTCATGGAGTATGGCTGTAGGTTTGGTGATTTGCTCTCTTGTAGGAGACCGAAGTGCCAGAATCATCATTTGGAGATGAAGGTCAGCTACCAGGTTGGCCAAAAGCCTCCTGTTCTTGTCCCCTGATTCAAACAGCCTGCCTGTTAAAAGCTGAGCATCTGCCCGGGTTGTAACATAATGGAGGCTCAGATCTCTTCTGGCTTGTGCCAACTGGAGATAAGTATCTGGTGTGGGATTAACAGCAAAGGTCATAGTAGCCTCAGACTCACACTTCTCCACGTGGGTCAATTGGGCAGCATTGTCAACTCGGAATGCTTTGATGGACAAAATATCTTCTCCTCATGTAGTGGCCTTGAACACATCCCGTTGCTGGAGATGCTGAATTTTCATTGGTCGACCAGAATGATTTCATATGCGGAGACCAGTTCTGCCACCTTCTTATCTTGGACCCAATGAGAAGCCAATCTCCATATACCTGAGTCCCTTGGAGACCCAATACATAGACAGAGTTCTAGTGGAGAGGGATTGCAAAGATCAGCTGGAAGATAGGAGGCCTCAAACAATTTTGCTAAAACAGGGGTGTTACCAAAGGCTAGGTCGAGAACAAAAACACATCAATAGTGTGGGGCCGACAGACCTGAGAATGTTGGGGAACTCAGATTTTTTCACCTCCAAAGCTTGGTGAGGGCAAGGGTATGCCTCCAGTTCTGCAAATCCGAGGAGGTAATGCATTGTGGATTGGAGGTATCAAGGTCCAGGTCAGGAATGGAACTAAAATTGCTTCCAGTCAGGTGATGATTAATCTGGGGCCAGTTTCTTAAATATTGTGTAGAGCAAGGAGTGGTCCATTAGAGGAGGCAGATACACAATTACAAAAGCCCAGAGGACGACGTATACAGTGTTCAGCATAAATGAGTACACCTTAACAGATTTGTCAGAAAACCTTTACTTTACTTTCAGAATCAACATTTTCTATGGGACACTATACAGAAACAAGATATATGGCTTATGAGAGTTTAAATACTTAAACATAAGGGGACGTTTGAATTTATCAGAGGCCTCTCATGTTCCACAACACCAACTTAAGTTCCATAATACCTTATAATACTTGTAGACAGAATAATAAGAATGGGACTCGCAGACATATTGTGACCTTTGAAAGCAAGGAGTAAAGAGAGCCAAAAGATAGAATAAAAATTGAGAAGCAGTGGGTGGAGAAGTATGAACAGGACATCAATGACAGAGAGACAAGCAAGGAAGGTAGCCAAGCAGGCATGACACAATAAAACAGTTAAAAAAGCCCTACCACTCTGCCTATACCCAAACATTAATTTGACTAAAGTGGTTTTAGTCCCAGGAACTATAACTTAAAAGTCTGCTACTCAAACCAGTACAGTTTATAACTTCCAAGAAGACCACGTGAAGCTAAAAAATCCTCCTGAGTAGACAAACTGGGGGTTCCAAAGACACTGAAAGCAAATTCAGGCCCATGAGATGGAGCCTCGGGGGTCAGGAGAGAGTACCATTATATATCTTAAGCAGGGTTCATATGGCACCCTCTGGGGCAACCCCAGAGTATCAGGAAGATTGTGGCTAAGTTACAACAGCAGGCATCTCAAAAGCATGGTCTCAGAGACAAGGCACAAAGTAGGAGCCAGGAAGCACATATAAAAATTCAGGCAGAAATGTACCCAATACAAACAAAAGAGTGGGGGCACCACCTACAATTCAATACGATAAATGAGGAGAAGCTGCTTTTAAAAGTGAAAAACTACTGTAATCATAAATCTAAAAAAGGGGAAGAAAGGAGTTACTCATAATAATGAAGTGATTAATACCTATATTAACAATAGACACATATCATACAATAATACCACAGTGTCAAATCAAATTATAAAGTGTCCTTATGAAATAAACAATACAATTATAAAGAGTCCAAAGAAAGAAGTCCATATAATAATTCCACGAAGATGTAGCCTTCCACACTCAGTGTCCAAAAAAATCAAAAAGATCCACTTGTGCAAATCTCCATTACATGCAGTGAGAGTAATAACTTATTTATAAAATGTACATATATTTAATTTATAAAATGTTAAAAGGTAAATCATGGTCCGCTATACCAAAAATAGCCAACTCAACCCAAATCTTCACAGTCTTCCACAAAGCTGGCTTTTGCAGTCAGGATGAATCAGTTCAAACACTCAAAGGAGAAAGATGCTCTATAGTGTAGCAGGTTTATTAAACTCCAAATGAATATAAAAGTATATAGTACACTCACATAGTTCGGTGCCAAATGGCACTTCCAAAAGGCAGAAGCAGATGCTCCGCATCGCCGCTCTTTCTACCTGAGTCGGCGCGCGTTCCATGAATCAAATCTTTCTATCAGCCACAGGGGGAATGGAGAGGATGGAAGGAGCCCCACTGAGTCCCCTGCTATTCTCTAAGAGAAATGGTAAGAGAAGAAAGAGAGGATGTAGAGGAGGCAGAAAGAAAAAGGAAACAAACAGCTTAGATGTTGGGATCTTTAATTTGGCAGGGGTGGCATTTTCTGATGAAGAGTCGGCAGTATTAAAAGAAGGGCTTAAGTTTGCACCTGTAAAACTTTTAAATAAATTTGAAGTTTTTGTAGACATAGAACAATTTACCAGGAAGCTGGGTCTAAAAAAGTTTTTTGCAGAAAATACAAAAGTGGTCAGTAAGAGTAGTGATTCTGAATTTGTTCACAGTGGCTTGAGGAACAAATCTACTTTTAATCTGAAATCCTCTACTTTTCAGTATGTGGTAGTGTTTAAGAAAATG
This sequence comes from Staurois parvus, assembly GCF_062004578.1. Classification (NCBI taxonomy): domain Eukaryota; kingdom Metazoa; phylum Chordata; class Amphibia; order Anura; family Ranidae; genus Staurois; species Staurois parvus. The sequence goes on along the minus strand of NW_028318321.1, from coordinate 6,302,657 downwards.
GTACAGGATGAGGTTAAGAAGATTAAAATAAAGAAAACTAAGAATAGTAAATTGATATGGCAAGGGATTAAACAATTGGAAAGAAAAGAGGAATTGTAATTAGGCCAGCAGACAAAGGAGGGGAGCTGGCTACCTTGAAGAAAATTGATTATGAAATGGAACTAAAGAGGATTCTGAGTGATGCTACCACCTATAGAAAGCTTGTAAAGGATCCTATGAGATTTTTGAAGGAGAAATGTAATGATTTTGTTAAAAAGGGTTTGAAGAAGGGCATTCTTGAGAAAAAGGAAGCTAGGTATCTTACTTTGAAGGCTCCTAGGATTCCAGTAATTTATTATCTGCCAACGATGCATAAAAATAAGGATAAACCCCCAAGTAGACCCATAATAAGTGGGATAGATATATTTTTATTCCTGATTGGGTGAGTACTTCAATATCTTTCTCCGCCAATTGGGGGGAAAAGGGGAGGTCTTTTCTGAAGGATAGTAAGGATGTAATTTCAGTGTTGCAAAATATCTCAGTGAATGACTCCACTATACTGGTGACAGTGGACGTAGAGTCATTATATACCAATATTAAACAATTGGATGCCTTGGATGCAGTACAATAGGCATTTGATAAATTCACTGATTTGAAGAGATCACAAACTATGTGTTTGGTGGAAGGGCTTAGCACCGCTATGGAAAATAACTATTTCTGCTATCAGGGAGAATTTTATCATTAACATAAAGGTGTGACCATGGGAGCAAGATATGCTCCGAGTGTGGCCAATATTTTTTTAAATAAATGGGAGGAGGAGAAAATATTTTCTAAATCTTGGCCACAATTAAAAGCATATTACAGATTCATTGATGAAATTGTGTTTGTTTGGGAAGGTATGGAGGGGAAGTTGTTAAATTTCCTCTCTTATCTTAATGACAATCCATATGATATCAAGCTGACAGGAAAATGGAGTAGTGAAAAAGTACAGTTTCTTGATTTAGAAACATATAAAACGGGGAATAAATTGACTACTTGTACTTTTTTAAGGAGGTTGAAAAAATGGGTATATTTCTACCTGCAGCTGTCATCACCCTGGGTGGACTAGGGCTATACCCAAGGGTCAGTTTGTCCGTCTAAAACAGAATTGTAATAAGCATGCTGATTTTATCTCCCAAACTGACATGCTAATACAGAGATTTCAGGAGAAGGGTTATAAGAAAAAGGAATTATCAAAAGTAAGAGAAGAAATTGGTAAGATGAAGAGAGAAGAACTCTTTTAGAGTAGACCTAGATGTAACTAAAGTGGGAATGCTGAATTAGCTTTAATTACAGGGTTTAGCCTGCAATATAGGCTGAAAAGAGTTTTAACAAATTTTGGCCCAGTTTGCTTAAAGATAGTACTTTAAGAACTATTCTCCCAAATAAACCATCCTTCATATATAAGAAAGCCCCAGGGCTTAGAAATATGATAGCCAAGAATGTTCTAGACCCCCCTAAGAGAAATATAACATTTTTGGAAAGAGTGGGCTTTTTTAGATGTGGTAGGTGCATGTATGTCATGTAAAACCACCCAGAATAAGAATAGAAAAACAAAAGTGTTTTTTCTCTTCTGAAGATAAAGAATTTAAAACTAAAATAAATTTACCACTTGCAATACTTGTTTTGTTACATATCTCTTGTCCTGTACTTGTGATTTGAAGTATGTGGGGAGGACCACAAGATCTCTGTCAAACAGAATTAATGAACATATAAATAATATAAAGAAAGGCTCTAACCACTTTCCCTCTAGAGGATCTACCCCCCTTAATGACCAGGCCTCTTTTTGGTACTCGACGCTGCACTAATTGAACTGATAATTGCGCGGTTATGCAATGTTGTACCTAAACGAAATTTACATCCTTTTTTCACACAAATAGAGCTTTCTTTTGGTGGTATTTGATCACCTGTGCGCTTTTTTTTTTTGCACTATAAACAAAAAAAGACTGAAAATTTTGGAAAAAAAACCCTATTTTTTTACTTTGGGCTATAAAAAAATATGTAGTAAAGTTAGTTATAAATTTAGACCAAAATGCATTCTGCTTCATGTTTTTGGTAAAAAAAAATCCCAATAAGTGTATATTGATTGCTTTGTGTGAAAGTTATAGCGTCTACAAACTATGGTATAGATACTGCAATTTACACCATTTTTTTGCTATACAGCGCTGCACTAGTTTAACTGACAATTGTGCGGTCATGCAACACGGTACATAAATTAAATTTATGTCCTTTTTTTCACACAAATAGAGCTTTGTTTTGGTGGTATTTGTTCATCTGTGCACTTTTTATTTTAGGCGCTATTAACAAAAAATGTTTTGAGAAAAAAACATTTAAAAAAAAAAACATATTTTCTGTCATAAAAATATCCAAAAAAACTAAAATGTTGTCATAAATGTAGGCCAAAATGTATTCTGCTACATGTTTTTGGTTAAAAAAATCCAAATAAGTGTATATTGATTGCTTTGTGTGAAAGTTATAGCGTCTACAAACTATGGTATAGATAACGGAATTTACACAGCTTTTACTTTCTGACTGCTCATCACATTTCTTGAGGTGCTAAAATACCAGGATTGTACAAACACCCCCAAATGACCCCTTTTTTTTTTACACGAAGTTGTCATTTAAATGATTTATTTCTCGCACAAGCCATGGGTATATGTGGAATTACACCCCAAAATACATTCTGCTACTTCTACCGATTATGGGGGTACCACATGTGTGAGACTTTCTGGGAGCCTAGCCATATACAGGAGCCTGAAATCCAATGACCACTTTGAAAGCCTGAAGGTGCGTAACTTCACCATTTCACTTCTTCGCTACCTATCACAGTTTTGAAGGCCCTGAAATGCCAGGATAGCACCAAACCTCCCCAAATGACCCCTTTTTGGAAAGTAGACACCCCAAGGAATTTAAAAAGAGGCATGGTGAGTATTTTGCAGATTTTTTCTCACAAGGTTTTGAAATATAAAAAAAGAAAAGAAAAAATATGTTTTTGTTTTTTTTCTTAATTTTCCAAAAACTTGTGGCAACAAACAAGATCTGCAAAATACTCATCATGCTTCTTATCAAATTCCTTGGGGTGTCTACTTTCCAAAAAGGGGTCATTTCGGGAGGTTTGGTGCTATCCTGGCATTTCAGGGCCTCCGAAACTGTGATAGGTAGCCAGGAAGTGTAATGAGGAAATAAAGCCCTTTAAAAGCCTGAAGGTGCTTATTGGATTTTGGGGTCCTGTACTTGGCTAGACTGCCAAAACATCTCTCACATGTGGTACTCTCATACTCGGGAGACATAGCAGAATGTATTTTGGGGAGTAATTCCACATATACCCATGGCATGTGTGAGCAATGAAACATTTAAGTAACAATTTTATGTAGATAAAAAAATTTATGTTTGTCATTTTCCAAAAACTTGTAAAAAAATAAATTCTTCTATTGATTCAACATGCCTCTCAGCAAATAGTTTGGGGTGTCTACTTTCCAAAAAGGGGTCGTTTTGAGGGGTGGGGGCATTGTATGCCCAGCACTAGAAGTTTATGTCAGACATAATTCACTCTTCTAACCACCTGAAGACCAAGCGTTTTCTAGGAAATTAATTTAAACCCCAAACGTTATATATTTTTTTAAAGCAGACACCCTAGTGAATAAAATGGTGGGTGCTGCAATTTTTTGTGTCACATAGTACCTGTGCAGCAATTTTTCAAATGCAATTTGTTTTTTAAAATACGCTTTTTTTACTTTTAATGCACAAAAGCACAATATATTGGCCAATTATTTGATAAAATATAAAAGATGATGGTATGCTGAGTAAATAGATACCAAAGATGACATACTTTAAAACTGTGCATGCCCTGTGCAATGGCGGCAAACTGCATACATTTTTAATATCCATAGGCAATGTTTTAAAAGCCTTTACAAGCTACCATTTTAGATTTACAGAGGGTTCTAGTGTTAGAATTACTGCCCTTGATCTGACGTGAGTGGCGATACCTCACATGCATGGTGCAACCGCTGTTTCCATACTGGCACAGGGTCAACGCTCACTAACGCAGGTGCGTGCATGCGCAGGGGGCGAGGGTACTTTTTTTTTAAGTTATTTTGATTTTTTTTATTATTTTTACTCTGTCCCTTTAATTTTTTTTTTTATCACTTTTAATGCTATCACAGGGAATGCAAATATCCCCTATAACTTCAATGGATAGATATCTCCTCTGCCCTTACATTATCTCATCAAACCAAGATCGGTGTGATCAGATGCTTTTCCAATTTACAAATGGCGCTGTTTATATCTTGCGAAACTGAAGTGAAGAAATGCTCGTAGCTTCTGATTTCTTAGGCTATAGAGATGATTGGCACCATTATGGTCTCCAATCAGCTCTATGGTCAGCTGGCAGAAACAATGGCTGCATTCTCAGGTTCCCCCGATGGCTCAGAACTGCCCGAGAAGGCTGTGGAAGACAGTGGGGGAGGGGGGGGGGTATTGTCTCCCGCTGTTTTTAAAAGCAATCCTGCAGCTAATTAGCCACTAGGATTGCTTTTACATAAAAGCTGATCACCAGCTGAAAAAGATTATACCAGGATAATGCCTGCAGCTGTAGGCATCATCCTGGTATAACCATTCAAAGTCCAGTGATTTACCAGTACATCGCTGATCCTTGTTGGGTGTATATACTATGTTCTTTTTTTTTTTTGTATGCAGCCTGTGGACTGAATGAAAAAAAGAGAAGATATCTCTGCCAGAAAAAGTATGTGGTATGCCCACCATTAGAATATACCGCCCTGCATCCACCCACTTTTAATGGTGGGCACACATTAGGTCACACGGTGCCACATGCACCCGTTCCAAGATTGTACAAATGTCTAAATAGTGGCACGCTTGAATAAAAATTGTCCATGTATAAGTGGTACCCCATATGGAAAAAGGATGACACCAAGTCCCAAACTATCTTGCCACTGCTCCCCATGTAGTCTGGGCATCTGGGGGGCTCCACGTGACTATCTTTTCCCTCGTAAATCCGAAACTTATAAGTATAGCCTGTTGTCCTCTCACAGGTCTTCTACATCTTGACCCCATATCTGGCACACTTGCTGGGGAGAAATTGTTTGAATGCAAGGTGGCCAGAAAAATGAATGAGGGACTCATCAACGCAGATTTTTGCTGGGGAGCATAGACATCTGCAAATTTTTGGTTAAGGTGATTTGCGAGGGGCTGAATTTTGTTCAGCCAGTCAAATTCAGGGTCACCCCGAGGACAACAGAGTGTATTGTTGTTGAAATGCATAAAACACATTATACTCTCATATCTATGCCTGGCCATGGCAGCAAATAACATGGGCATATGATGAATTGGGTCTGTGGACCTATGCAACCGCAATTCATTTTTTTTAGTAATGCCCATGTTGAGGGTTAGACTCCAAAAAAATAGAGATTCGGAAACTGTAATAAGTTTTCATGCGAATGGTCTGGCAAGGTTTGAATTTGGGTTGGCGGCGATACATTGTTGTGCATATACAGTAAAATGCTTTGATCCACAATCAATGCATACAGATCTTCCGTGAAAAACAGCTCCAAAAAATCAAGGTGAGGAGTTAAATTTGCTATTTCCACCTGAATTCCGGGTTGGGCAGTGAATGAGGGAAGTACAGGTGCTGCAAAATTTGTGGGCTGCCAATCGGATTTGCAAGCACATCCGGAAGGATACTAGGGGCTCTACGGACCTGTGTGTGAATTCTTGGTGGTTGCAGGACAATACTTGTGCTCGCCACCGCACCAGCTTGTACTGCACTTATGGGACTCACCACGTCACCAAGTCTTACAATCTAAGAGGTATTTGAAAGACCAGGATGTACTAGACCGCTGGTGCTCACCAGTTCACTAGTACTGGCACTCTGCTGCATATGAGAGTCATCAAAATTTACCGACAAGTGCTAACAGAGATCAGGCCTGATTCTGCCAACACTTCGGTTTTGTGTGCAATGTATCAAGTGACAGTGACCTACTGACACTGCTCTTGCTGGGGGAGAAGGGGGGGGGTAAGCGTAGGGGCTAAATGCAGATGCTGGCAAGTGCCGGGGCTGATCCCGATAACGCTGCATTTTTGGGGATGCTATATTAATGTGAATGCTGGTATAGTGTTGACCTGATCAAAGATATTGACCTGTTCAGACACTATACTAGCATAGGAAGTTTATTGTGTATGAGCTTGTTCCTGGCAATCAAGGGGTTAAATGTGATGACTGGTGTACTGATGGGCAATCTGACACTATCTGGGAGGGGCGTGAAAACCGCGGGAGCACGAATCACATATATATATATATATATATATATATATGTGTGATTTTGTGCACCTGTGCTGCCCTGTAGCAGTATTTCTGCTATAGAGCAGTGAGGAAGCGGTTACATAAGTTTGTGTTACGACACTGCATTACTTTAACTGACAATTGCGCGGTCATGCAACGCTGCACCAAAATGAAATTTATATCCTTTTTTCCCCATGAATTGAGCTTTCTTTTGGTGGTATTTGATTGCCTGTGTGTTTTTTATTTTTTGCGCTATAAAAGACCGACAATTTTGAGAAAAAAAAATATTTTGGACTTTTTGCTATAAAACATGTCCAGTAAAAAAATTTTCAAATCAAATATCGTCATAAATTTCGGACAAAATGTATTCTGCGACATGTCTTCACTAAAAAAAAATCCCAATACGTGTAAATTAATTGGTTTACGTGAAAGTTATAGCATTTACAAATGGCGGTATAGATACTGGATTTTTTTATACTAATAATAGTGGCGATCAGCGACTTATGGCAGCAATCAGCGACTTATGGCGGCGATCAGCAACTTATGGCGGACTGCAGTGGACATTCTGACACTGGGGGGGAACAGACTTGGGGTCACCGATATTCTCAGTGACACTAATACAGTGATCAGTGCAAAAAAAAAACACTGACACTGTACTAATGGCACTGGGAAGGGGTTAACTTTTGGAGACAATCAAAGGGTTAACTGTGTGAGGGGAGTGTTCTACTAGGGGGCGGGGGGGGGGGGGTGTACCTCTCTGTTGCACACTGTTCCAGGAGGCTGTGATCAGCGATCTTGGAACAGTGTGCTGAAAGCTGACAGGGAGGAGAGCTCCATTGAAAACAATGCAGCCTTCTTCTCTGTCAATGATTGCCGGCAATCACCGGGGCTCCGGCGGGTAATCACCGGCCGGGACCGGGTGACTGACACCCATGGCCGCAATCAGTGCTGCGCTTAGGGCGGTCACGTGCCTCGTTTGCGCCCCCTACCCTGGAATGCAGGATCATATTTATATACGTGATCCTGCGCACAGGAGCAGTATATGTACTGTGGGCGGTCCCCTAGTGGTTAAACAACACAGTGTTTCCAATCACTTTAGGATAGCACAAATAAGGACCCAACCTTTTTGACCTTTTGTGGTATAGAGTTTTTAAGCATTCGAGAGGTAGTGATATGTGTAAACAGGTGTCTCAGAATGAAACAAGATGGGTTTTTGCACTTAATACCCTTGTTCCGTCAAGTTTGAACATTGATATTGATCTAAATGGTTTTTGACGGATTTTTAGTTTAATTTGAGCTCCTTTTTATTGTTTGTACATTCTTGGTTAAAATGTGGTGTGTCTATTGCCCTTTAGGTGGCAGTATTCTAGGTGTCCATTCATCTAAGTCAGCGGTTCTCAACCTGGGGGTCGCGACCCCTTTGGGGGTCGAACGACCATTTCCCAGGGGTCGCCTAAGACCATCGGAAAACATATTTCCGATGGTCTTAGGAACCGAGACACCGCTGCTCTGTCTCGCGATCTGTGGGCGGGATGATATGCTGCCCCTGTAACCTGGCCACACCTCCGGGATCACTCAACAGCTCTGCCTCCTCGCCGCTGATTGGCCACCGGAACTGTAGCTCAGGAGAGGCACACAGGCGGCCAATCACCGGCGAGGAGGTGGAGCTTGGAGAGGAGGAGCCGAGCGGCAGAGCGCGCAGATCGAAGAAGATCGAGGGAGCTGCAGGACCGAGTGAAGAGGAGAGAGGCCAGAGAAGGAAGACAGCTGACAGGTAAGTGGAAATTTTGCTTCTGCAGGCTGTAGATGGGAGAGGGAGAGAGCGAGCCCAGGCTGGAGCAGGGGTCAGCAAGGTAAGTATCATTGGTGTCAGTGGGAGGAATTGTGCCCCATCATTTGTGTCACTAATACCAACGATGGGGCACTATTCCTCCCCCCACTGACACCAACGATGGGGCACTATTCCTCCCCCCACTGACACCAATGATAGGCACTATTCCTCCCCCCACTGACACCAACGATGGGGCACTATTCCTCCCACTGACACCAACGATGGGGCACTATTCCTCCCCCCACTGACACCAACGATGGGGCACTATTCCTCCCCCCACTGACACCAACGATGGGGCACTATTCCTCCCCCCACTGACACCAATGATAGGCACTATTCCTCCCCCCACTGACACCAACGATGGGGCACTATTCCTCCCCCCACTGACACCAACGATGGGGCACTATTCCTCCCCCCACTGACACCAACGATGGGGCACTATTCCTCCCCCCACTGACACCAACGATGGGGCACTATTCCTCCCCCCACTGACATCAACGATGGGGCACTATTCCTCCCCCCACTGACACCAATGATAGGCACTATTCCTCCCCCCACTGACACCAACGATGGGGCACTATTCCTCCCCCCACTGACACCAATGATAGGCACTATTCCTCCCACTGACACCAATGATGGGGCACTATTCCTCCCACTGATACCAATGATGAGGCACTATTCCTCCCACTGATACCAATGATGGGGCACTATTCCTCCCACTGACACCAATGATGGGGCACTATTCCTCCCACTGATACCAATGATGGGGCACTATTCCTCCCACTGACACCAATGATGGGGCACTATTCCTCCCACTGACACCAATGATGGGGCACTATTCCTCCCACTGACACCAATGATGGGACACTATTCCTCCCACTGACACCAATGATGGGACACTATTCCTCCCACTGATACCAATGATGGGGCACTATTCCTCCCACTGACACCAATGATGGGACACTATTCCTCCCACTGACACCAATGATGGAGCACTATTCCTCCCACTGACACCAATGATGGGGCACTATTCCTCCCACTGACATCAGTGATGGGGCGCTAGTCCTCCCACTGATACCAATGATGGGGCACTATTCCTCCCACTGATACCAATGATGGGGCACTATTCCTCCCACTGATACCAATGATGGGGCACTATTCCTCCCACTGATACCAATGATGGGGCACTATTCCTCCCACTGATACCAATGATGGGGCACTATTCCTCCCACTGACACCAATGGCGGGACACTATTCCTTCCACTGATACCAACGATGGGACACTATTCCTCCCACTGACATCAGTGATGGGGCACTATTCCTCCCACTGATACCAACGATGGGACACTATTCCTCCCACTGATACCAATGATGGGGCGCTAGTCCTCCCACTGATACCAATGATGGGGCACTATTCCTCCCACTGCAAAATTACAGTTCTGAAGTAGCAACAAAAATAATTTTATGGTTGGGGGTCACCACAACATGAGGAACTGTATTAAGGGGTCGCGGCGTTAGAAAGGTTGAGAACCACTGATCTAAGTCTTTCTGTGCTTTTATCTGCTTGGATGATTGTTGGCATGTTGCAGCCACTGGGGGGCAGTGGATATATCTATCTATCTATATATACTTTAGATTTGCTCTTAACATGTATATTTTTCAATAGGTTTTATAGTTTTTATAATGATGATGTTTATTTATGTAAATTAATGGGTGAACCCATTGCTATTAGCCATGCTCTGTTGGTATTTGATTGGGTATTAAGCAAATCAAAACCCCTCCCGCTTGTTGGGATGGATGAGTATAAAAGACTTCTAAAGATGGCCGCAGTTGAGCTTCCTAATGACGCAATTTGCGAAATGCATTGAGGCCCAGCTGTTTGTTGTCACTTTTGGTCCTTCTGTGCGTCACTTCTGGTGATTGATCCAAGTCGCGGAACACATGCTGACTGATAGAGAGAGCGGCGGTGCGGAGCATCTGCTTCTGCCTTTTGGAGGTGCCATTTGGCACCAAAATATGTGAGTGTACTACTGTATATACTTTTATACTCATCTGGATTTTAGTCAACTTACTGCACTATAGAGCATCTTTCTCTTTTGAGTGTTTGTACTGTTTCATCCTGACTGCAAAAGCCTACTGTGTGGAAGACTGTGAAGATTTGGGTTGAGTTGGCTATTCTGTTATAGCGGACCATAATTCACCTTTTAACATTTTATATCTGATGAGTTATTGTTCTCACTGCATGTGGTGCAGATTTGCACAAGGGGATCTTTTCGTTTTTTTTGGACATTGGGTGTGGAAGGCTAAGTCTTCGTGGAATTATTATATGGACTTCTTTCTTTGGACACTTTATAATTATATTGGTTATTTCATGAGGACACTTTATAATTTTATTTGACACTGTGGTATTATTGTATGATATGTGTCTATTGTTAATGTACGTATTAATCACTTCATTTCTCCCCCTTTTGTAGAGAAATGTACCCAAGGCTCCTTAACACTCACTTGGAGCTGACGACCAAGGAGAGACTGGTAGAAGAAGGCAGAAAACCCCCCATAGGGCTCATCAGGTGGAGGAGTGAAGACTTACAAAGCAGAGATCCTTCATTGGAACTGCAGGAGCTAGTTGTTGACTTCTTAAGGGGAGTTGAAGAATCTTACTGAGGCTCTACAGTAACTTTTCTATTGGATCAGGCTACATGGACCAGGCTTTGCTCCCCACATGCATCAGTGAGCCTTGGCCTCCCTTGACCCTATTGCTGTTTGACCCTTTTTCCTTCTTTGAACCAGTTTTGGTAGGTCTTGACCACCGCAGGCTGTGATCATCCCACAGAGATGCAGTTTTGGAATTGCTCTGACCCAGTCATCTATCCATTACAATTTTGCACTTGTCAGAGTTGTTCAAATCCTAATGCTTGCCCATTTTTTTCTGCTGTAAACACATCAATTTCAGGGGCAACATGTTGCCTACTGCCTAATAAATCCTACCCACTTTCAGATACAACTGTAAGGAGATCATTTATGGCTGATTGGTGTATAACTGTACATTCAATATGATGCGACCTTCATTTTTCCCCTGCAAATACCCCCATCTCTTCTAGTAGAGAAAGGACAGGGATGTCTCAATCCTAATCTGATCTCCCTGCTAATTCAGGCTTATTTCAGAAAGCAGAATAAAACTGAATTTTTAAAACAATGTGATGTTATTTGTTTTAGCATTAAACAAAAAATGGTAAAAACATACGCATTGCCTGTAACATGTACCTGTTGAACTGTAATTGGCATAGTTTAAAATTACTCACAACAGCGTAATATAGAAAAATGAGAAATCAAACATCAGTAACAAGTACAAACAATGTGCCATTATCCTGACCTGCCTGGCTGCCCGCCTATCATCATGCTGAACAAACGTAAGAGAATGTAAACGAGTAAGGCAGTCTTCAGGGTGGGAGATAGCATAAAAAAAAGCTAAGCTGTTCAGGATTTGGAAAATTTAAAGAGAAAGATGAGGGCTGAATACACCTCTGGAAAAGAGAAAAAAAATGATGCATATAATAAAAAATGTTTTTTTCCTTTCTCAAAGCAAAAATATGTAAATAAAATGTTCTGATGCTTGAGTTATTTACATACATGTAATGATATTTCATGTTGGATTTTTTCTGCTTACATCATCTACAAAAAGTGATTTGCATGCATACTATAAATAACATGAAGGGAAGCCTTTATGTGGCTATTGAAGAGGAAATAGAATTTCCTGTTATTTTGGGAAATATCGGTGTTTGATGCTGCACTAACACATGGGTCTGATTTATGAAAGCTGGAGTAAATTGAAATGAATATGTTGCCTAGGGCAAACAACCACATCTCATCTTTTATTTTCTAGGTCTGGTTTGAAAGCTGACAGTTGGATTGGTTGTTACGGAAAAAACTATTTTTTATCTTATCAACTGGCTTCTTAGTGCTGCATATTGTTCACAAAAGAGTTTGTAAACGTTTGGAGATACTGGAACCTAGATATGTGCAGAACCAAAAAAATTTTTCAGAATATACAAAGATGTTTCAGGTGCTACCACAAATTTATAATAAACCATAGCATGTGAAAGGAAAGATTAAAAGTCCACCACACCAAGGTGCCAGAACTCTTAAAACTCTTGTTGTTTAAAAAATGCAATCTTGTGTCTGTGCCTCCGATCTCCAACACCACTGTGAGAAAAAAAACTCACCGACACTCCAGTGACCTTTTTATTACTAAAGGTTCAACCATATCAGTCTTATTCATTCATCTGCCTTGCTCATATGTAGAACCTCCTGTCCATAGGAATGGACCATGCCACCAAAAGAACAGAAAGGACTAATAGTGTAGTATGTTTAATTTTATAAAACCATATAAAGATATAAGATATTGCACTCAAATACACAATGCCTGGACCAGCACAGTTGTAAACAGCCTGAATGAGTCTCACAATCCCTTGTGGGACCTGCATGCGGTCCATCGGCCAGAAAGAGAGAAAACCGGACTTGATGTCACCGGAAGAGGATATGACGACTCTCGACGGCCTCAACTAGTTTCATTAGATTGCATCTTCAGCAAGCCACCACAGGCTGAACGAAAAAAAAAAGAACATTTCATGTATGCCCAACATTAGAAGTGGGTGGATGCAGGGTGGTATATTCTAATGGTGGGCATACCATACACTTTTTCTGGCAGAGATTTAGTCTCTTTTTTTTCATTCAGCTCACAAATTGCATATTAAAAGAACATAACATACAGTCATGGCCGAAATTGTTGGCACCCTTGATATTTTTCCTGAAAATCAAGTATTTCACACAAAAAAGGTATTGCATTAACACATGTTTTGCTATACACATGTTTATTCCCTTTGTATGTATTGGAACAAATATAAAACAGAGGCAGAAAAGCAAATATGACATAATGTCACACAAAACCCCAAAAATGGGCTGGACAAAAGTATTGGCACCCTTAACTTAATATTTGGTTGCACACCCTTTGGAAAACATAACTGAAATCAGTCGCTTCCTATAACCATCAATAAGCTTCTGACACCTCTCACCCGGAATTTTGGACCACTCTTCCTTTGCAAACAGCTCCAGGTCTCTCTTATTGGAAGGACACCTTTTCCCAACAGCAATTTTAAGATCTCTCCACAGGTGTTCAATGGGATTTAGATCTGGGCTCATTGCTGGCCACTTCAGAACTCTCCAGCGCTTCTTTGCCATCCATTTCTGAGTGCTTTTTGACGTATGTTTGGGGTCATTGTCCTGCTGGAAGACCCAGGATCTTGGACGCAAACCCAGCTTTCTGACACTGGGCCCTACAGTGCGACCCAAAATCCTTTGGTAATCCTCAGATTTCATGATGCCTTGCACACAGTCAAGGCACCCAGTGCCAGAGGCAGCAAAACAACCCCAAAACATCATTGAACCTCCACCATATTTTACCGTAGGTACTGTGTTTTGTTCTTTGTAGGCCTCATTCCGTTTTCGGTAAACAGTAGAATGATGTGCTTTACCGAAAAGCTCTATCTTGGTCTCATCTGTCCACAAGACGTTTTCCCAGAAGGCTTTTGGCTTACTCAAGTACATTTTGGCAAACTGTAGTCTTGCTTTTTTATGTCTCTGTGTCAGCAGTGGGGTCCTCCTGGGTCTCCTGCCATAGCGTTTCATTTCATTTAAATGTCGACGGATAGTTCGCGCTGACACTGATGCTCCCTGAGCCTGCAGGACAGCTTGAATGTCTTTGGAACATGTTTGGGGCTGCTTATCCACCATCCGGACTATTCTGCGTTGCAATCTTTCATCAATTTTCCTCATCCGTCCACGACCAGGGAGATTAGCTACAGTGCCATGGGTTGCAAACTTCTTGATAATGTTGCGCACTGTGGACAAAGGCAAATCTAGTTCTCTGGAGATGGACTTGTAACCTTGAGATTGTTGATATTTTGCCACAATTTTGGTTCTCAGGTCCTCAGACAGTTCTCGTCTCCTCTTTCTGTTGTCCATGCTTAGTGTGGCACAGACAGACACACAATGCAAAGGTTAAGTGAACGTCTCTCCTTTTTATCTGCTTTCAGGTGTGATTTCTATATTGCCCACACCTGTTACTTGCCCCAGGTGAGTTTACAGGAGCATCACATGCTTGTAACATTCTTATTTATCCGCAGTTGTGAAAGGGTGCCAATACTTTTGTCCAGCCCATTTTTGGAGGTTTGTGTGACATTATGTCGAATTTGCTTTCTTTCCTCCCTTTTTTTGTTTTGTCCCAATACACACAAAGGGAATAAACATGTGTATAGCAAAACATGTGTTAATGCAATACGTTTCGTGAGAAATACATGATTTCCTGGAGAAATATCAAGGGTGCCAACAATTTCGGCCATGACTGTATATGCCCAACAAGGACCAGCGATGTACTGGTACATCGCTGGACTTTGAGTGGTTATACCAGGATGATGCTTGCAGCTGCAGGCATTATCCTGGTATTGTTTTTTTTCAGCCAGTGATAGGTTTTCATGTAAAAGCAATCCTAGATCCTAGAATCCTAGACAGGATTGCTTTTACAAGCAGCAGGAGGAGATGCACCCCCTCCTTTCCTGCTGCCTTCCATGGCTTTCTCGGGCAGTCCCATGCCATCGGGGAACCTGTGAATGAAGGAAACACAGTATTTGAAGGAAATCAGCAATAGTCAGCAATAAGTTTAAATTTGTATTCAAATTCAAATTTGTTTCAAATTTGATTCAAATTCTAATAATTTTTTATTTTTTATTTTGGATAAAAATGTGTTTAGTTATTTTGGATTTGTTTAAATTTGTTACTATTGTAATTTGGAAATTCAGATACATCCAAGTCTCCGAATAACAAACATTTTGTCCAAATTTCTATTCGGAACAAAAAGAACTGTACATGTCTACTGGAACCCTCTACAGATAGTTGTTAATACAGGGAGGTCTAAAAATGCAGCCCTGAACAGAGGCTTTAAAAGGACTTGCATAGGTGGTCAAATGCAGCATCTTTTAGATGCCTTCAGTTTTCATTTGAGTTCAGTTTGAGATGCATCTGTGTGCCTTCATAGGTGCATTTGACCTGCAGTTGACCTCCTGATTTGCAGATGCTCTCCTTCTGCAGTTGTCTTCCTTTGGACCTGCAGTTTTCCTTCTAATAACCTGCAGCTGTCCTACATCTGACTTGCTGTTTTCCTTCTGACATGCAGTTGATCTCCTTAGCTGAAGTTTTATACTGCTTCAGGCTGCTTGTGAATTCTCATTGACTTGTTTACAGAATATATGAGTTCTAAAGCTAACAAAATTCCATGTACTCAGGCCGTTTGGCAAAATAGAAGGGTTTTTTTTCTGGATCTCAGCTTAAAATGCCTAAAAAATGCCTGCTTATTATGCCTCTAAATGTCTTAATGTGCATGGACACATAGGATAACATTAGTTGGCTGTACTGGCAAAAGGTGTTTAAATGATGCTCAATTGGTACTAAGGGGCCCAAAGTGTGCCAAGAAGATATCCCCCACACCATTACACCACCCCCTCCGGCCTGAACTGTTGATACAAGGCATAATGCTTTCATGTTGTTTACGCAAAATTCTGACTCTACCATCTGAATGTCACAGCTGAAATCTAGACTCATCAGACCAGGCAACATTTTTCCAAACTTCTATTGTCCAATTTTGGTTAGCCTGTGCAAATTGTAGCCTCTGTTTCCTGTTCTTAGCTGACAGGAGTTGCACTTGGTATGGTCTTCTGCTGCTGCAGTCCATCTTCTTCAAGGTTCTATGTGTTGTGTGGTCAGAGATGGTATTCTGCATACCTTTATTCAAATAAACGAGAAAGTGTCTCCTGCGCCACTAAATATACTAATACTACTCAGCAGCCAGCACTAAAGGTGCCACAATCTCAACACCAACAATATTCAGAAAAATAAAATTTAAAGCAGTGCGGCGCTCAAACCAAAAAAGAAAAGATAATGCATCAAATTACATATTCTTATATTTTTCCTTTTCACCACCATATATTATATAGCCCAGACAGCCATACCACATATAAAAATTAATAAATTATAGGCTGGTGGTATTATACACTTAAAGAATTTCTCATGCACTATGGTAACTTAAAACATAATAGAGTGAATAGTGTCCATGTGCATAAAATATCATGCAGGTGTGAACTGCAAGTACCAATCCTCAGATAGGTGGAGTGCCCCCTCACCTTCCTTCCCAGGCCCCTAAGGGCCAATGAGCCTTTTGGTATAAATTGGATCTTTCCCTGGAAATTGGATGGGTCCTTCAGATGGTGGGTCCTTCAAGTAGTGATGGTGGGACTCCCCTCCTCTTGTCTCTTATCTTGGGTCGTTGATGATAACGATAAATATCCCTCCCAAGTGGTCACTGTTCACTCTGCTGGATGCAACTTCCAAATAGATAAATAAGACATTTTCCAGGAACAAAAGTCTCCAAAGACTAATCAAGACAACGTTCGCTTGCCAGGCAATTTTATTATTCTGCATACCTTGGTTATTGGAGTTACTGTTGCCTTTCTATCATCTCAAACAAGTCTGTACATTCTCCTCTGACCTTTGACATCAACAAGGCTTTTTCATCCACACAACGTCCACTCACTGAATATTTTCTCTTCTTTTGGACCATTCTCTCTAAGCCCTAGAGATGGTTATCATGAAAATCCCAGTAGATTAGCAGTTTTTGTAATACTTAGACCAGCCCACCTGGCATTAACAACCATGCCACGTTCAAAGTCACGTAAAACCCATTTCTGCCCCATTCTGATGCTCAGTTTGAACGTCAGCAAGTTCATGTTACATGCTTATTGCTGTCACAAGGGATGCTTACAGAAATAGAAGTAATAAAAAAAAATAAAATAACAGTGTAAAAAAAAAAGTTAAAGTTCTCCCATTCCCCCGTGCTCATAAGCAAAGGCGAACGCACGTGTTGGTCCCGCACGCCCTAAAGTAGTGATTGTCCCACACCCCATGTAAGGTATCAACTTGAACTTCAGATCATGGGCAGTAATTCTAGCACCAGATCTCCTCTGTAAATCTAAAGTGGTAACCTGTAAAGGTTTTTAAGCGTCACTTATGGATAGTAAAAGTTTCTTCATTTGTCGCTGCTTCATGGGCGTGCACAATTTTACTATTTATGCATCTATTTACTCGGCACAGCATCATCTTTTATATTGTACCAAAAATTGGGTTATGTATTATGTTTTTTTGCATTTTTGCTGCGTGAGTACTATGTGACATAAAAAAATTGCAGCACCCACCAATTAATTCTCTAGGTTCTCTGCTTTAAAAAAATATATAACATTTGGGGTTTTTCTAGCAAAAAAATACTGATTGTTATATGTAAACAACAAGTACCAAAAAAGGCTTGGTCTTCTAGTTGATACTGAAGGCAATGGTTAGCAGAATCAAGGGTGAGAGAGAATCTACCCAGGAGGGACACAGACAGCAATAAAAAAACCTGAAAGAGGTTCTAACCCTTGCACATTCTATCAAAACCTCAAAAACAGTTTTGGCTTTACATACACTTGAGGCAGCAGCTGTCACCATTTGAAAGGCAGCTCTAAATTGAACAGCTGATGTGCCACTTCCCACTGACGCTTTTACAGAAAGGACATGCTAAGCCTGACAGCCTATGAACGTTTGCACAAGAGGTGCTACAAATAGATGCATTAGAGTCACAACCTGGAGGAAGAACCTGACATGTCATGTCTTTTCCTGGGGCAGAGAAATGTGAACGGTACAGTTCCTGGGAATAACATAAATTTAAATACAAATGTGACACTTGACATCAAGGCAAGAAATTCTCATATTGGAATTTGGCGTAAAGGATTATTTAACCACTTCCTGTCTGGGGTAACTTCAGCCATCATTGGCGGTAGTCATTCTCTACTGAATTCCTTGT
Source organism: Staurois parvus (assembly GCF_062004578.1). Classification (NCBI taxonomy): domain Eukaryota; kingdom Metazoa; phylum Chordata; class Amphibia; order Anura; family Ranidae; genus Staurois; species Staurois parvus. The sequence continues at coordinate 6,284,570 of NW_028318321.1, read as the reverse complement.
TGCATTTTTTGTTTTTTTGTGACAGATGTTTTTGTTTGTTAAGAAAATCGAGAGAGTGAGAGATTTGTGTAGTACAGGAAGAAAACTGTCATTCTTTTTAAAAAAAAGCTTATCGTCTGTCTCCACTGAGGCAGCAACAAACAAATGTAAGACAAGAAAACTGGAAACGAAAACCAAAGCATGCTAAATATTTCACTGATCTCATCTGATGTCTGTTTATGGCTGGCTTAGTGGGGACAAAAAGTATGTTACTTAGAAGAGAAAAAAATACATGCTGACAGCAGCTTTTCGTGATCATTGCTAAATGACAGTGATCACTAACAGGGACTTTGGGATCATACAGGGTGACAATGGTTGTTCTGCTCCGCTCACAGCATGAAAACAGTGCAAGTTTGATTGCAGGAAAGCTACTAATTAAAGCCACCCAAGAACGAAGTAGAGCTACTTTGTATCCTAACAATCTCTATGTAAACCACCAGGGGAAAAGAAAATGTACAAATTTGGAGAGAAAAAAAAGAAAAAGACACACACCCTGACCCAGCCTTCTGGGAAAATTGAGGACCCCAAAACTCGTAAGAATGTATTTCTGCACCATGCAGAAGCACATTATCCAACGATTTGGGATCCTCAGCTTTTCTAAGATCCAGCATGAAGTGATGCCTTGGATTGTATGCTGGAAGCTGGGCTCTAAGGTAAATATATCTAAAGCAGAAACTTAAAGCACCGTGTATCATAAAATATACACACACATACTGTACTGTATATTAGACATGCGATTCACTTCCTTACAAATTGAAAAGCTGATCAAATTTTCGTTATTCGAAGATTCAGATCCAAATCTCTGAATCACAATAGAATATCGAATTTCAACAATTCCAAAATAAATTATAAAGAAAACAATGAATTATTTTGTATTCATTTGTTTCAATCGTTTGCGACTTCAGAGGGTTCTGTAAGTTCACTAATGTATCACACTCTGTATTGTTATGATTGGCCAAAGTCACAAACTAGTTGCTGTAGTGTAGGTTTTTATTCGTTATTGATTTACAAGAAACGTAGTAATAGTTTCTAGGTTGGCAATTATGTTAGTGTATAAGGAATCACTTCTGTGCATATATCTATATACAGCATATCTATGTAGTATACCATGTGTAGTATACTATGTATACTTTTACATCTGATCTCACTTTCCTTACTCTGGGAATGTGGCTCAAACTGGTTTTAACTAGTTTTTTTTAGGCTATATACACATACACAGGGCTGGGAGACAAAAGACCAGGGGTCTCCAAACTTTCTAAACAAAGGGCCAGTTAATTGTTCTTTAGACTGTGTGTGTGTATGGGGGGGGGGGGGACTATGCCCAGTGCGAGTGGAAATTTTCTTGGCATCAGTGAAAGTAAACATCACCACATTTGGTATTTGGGAGGAGGAGTAGTGCCCCATCCTTGGTATCTTTAGAAGCCATAGTGTCCCATTGTTGGTGTCAGTAGGAGAGATGGTGCCCCATTGTTGGTGTCAGTGGAAGAAATGGTGCCCCATTGTCGGTGGCAGTTGGCACAATAGTGTCTCCTATCAGTGGGAGAAATAATGAACCAAAGGCCGAATGAAAGCAACTAAGGACTGCATCCAGCCCCCAGGCCGAAGTTTAGAGAACACTGCAAAAGGCCATTTGAGCTCACTGAGGATATTGAGGGACAGAAAATGTGCTCGAGCAATAACGGAGGACTATCGATTGTAGGAATTTAAAATGAAATTATGGGTTCCCCTTGATTTGAACAATGCTGTATTTATCTATTTTTATCATCTGTAATACATTACATCCTTGAACCAAGCTTAGTAAATTCCTGTTATTATTATAATTTTGAGCTGTTTGAAAATATTGCTCTACAACAACATATCTGAAAGGGTAAATATAAGAACCTGGAAGTAATAAAGATTAACTCTTTATTACGGTTGCATTGAAGTTGCAAGCAAGTCACATCGAAGTCTCAGGCAAGTCGCATCGAAGTTGTATAGTCGCAAGCAAGTCATCGAAATTACATAACAACATAACTAAAGTGGTTCTAAGGGCTCAAGGTTTTTTACATTCATTCATTCTATGCAAGGTAAAGAACTCTCTGTGTGTACCAGCCCCCCCGGCCCTTCCTAACACTTACCTGAGCCCCATCCTGATCCAATGATGTCCATAAGAGCCTCGGTTCTCCAAGGACTCTCACTCCTGATTGGCTGAGGCAGCAGCAGGAGCCATTGGTTTCCACTGCTGTCAATCACAGCCAGTGAGCCAATCAGGAGAGGGAGGGAGCCAGGCTGAGCCACGGCACTGTGTGTGAATGGACATGTAGAGCCGTGGCTTGGGAGCATGCCTGCTTGGGTGTCTTCACAGCAAGCTGCTTGCTGTAGGTTACCCAACAGGAGGGAGGGGCTAGGAGTGGCTGTGGGAGACCTGAGAAGAGGAGGGCTGCTTAGTGCAAAACCACTGCACAGAGCAGGTAAGCATGACATATTTGTTATTTTATTTTTTAAAAAACAAGACTTTAGTATCATCTAATGAATCAGAATCTTCTGAAATAACTAAAATACGAATTGATTCGGAACAGTGAATATATGAAACAAATCCAAATATACAAAGCAAATTCCAAAAATGAATAATTATAACATATCAAATCTCACAAGACAAAATGATTGACTTAACACATGAATCCGAATTGAAACAAAACTATTTCTTTTGTTGTACACATCTCTACTATATACTATATATAATTTAAAAAAAAATTACTAATGTTCAGCTGACAAAGCTTTGGGAAGCTGCTGCTTTATTGTGTAATTATAAACATCTGGTTCACTTTTTGGGTACACTTTGTATTTTTTAATAGTTCCTGCTCTAATTACAGATTTTATAATTGTGGCTTGATGGTTAATTCCTGTAGTTGTGGTGTTCTTTTAGTAACATATATGAGTGCTTAATTTTTGGATAAATACCAAAGTATTTATCAGTACCACAGTATCAGCAGTAGACTGCACTGCAGGAATAACAATGGCATGCACATTTTAAACTGAAAGAAGCCAAAGTTTTATTATTTGTTAGATTTTAAAAGCATAGTACTTGTGTCAAGTTTTAAGGTTGTCCATGAAAAACCGAAAGAGCTGACGGGTTCCCATCCACTGCAATTAAAGGCGGACATGGATAAAGTGCTTTGCAAACTGTTGGTGATATATAAATCTTCAGTAATAATAATAATAAAATGGAATGGTTAAATCAGTGTGGCATAGTCATAGCGGGAATACTAAAACATATTCAGGTTTTTAACTTCATGATGAAATAATTTTCTTCTCTCTGGGAACTTTGGTAACTTGTAATTTCAGTATCATTTTACAAATGTTAGCCTGTGATTTGTAAATTTTATAAAGGCACCAAAATGTAGATTCTGGTGCAAAGTACTATGAAGCTATTTAAAGGTGAAATAAACAATTTTTTTTAGCTTAGTTATTTTTTTATTATTGCTGCACTGTAAATAATAAATAAAAAAAATACAAAAAACTTAAGTTTCCATATGGGTGGAAAAATATGTTGTATTGATTTCATGAAGCATAACCAACATTGGTTCTTATGGGCAGCTCAATTATTTTCTGCTTGAAATATTCATTTTCTACTTGATACATTTCAAAATGACTAGGTATGATGGAAATGTGCCAGAGGGTTAGGGTTTTGCTTGAAAGTTGATATCTCAGTAACTAAACATCTGTATGGATCATTTCCATATGTGTTACAATATACTGTACATTAACAGAATAAGTTTTCAAAAATAGTCTCCATTAAATAGCAGTCCTTGAGCTCTGGTGAAGTGACTCTGCCTGGTATGGAATGAGGTCATCAGTCTGCTGCAGGTTTTTCCTAATTCTTCACTTTGCTAGTGATCAGACTTCAATGTTGTAACTTTATAGCAGGTCAAAAACAGTGACGTGCATTGGGGTGCTGGTGTGTGCCACACATTTGTAAAAGCAGCCAAGAATTGCACTGGCAGCAGGATTTACATGGGTGTCCAAACCCATGTGGCCCAAGAGATGTGAACATGTGGCTGGGCACACCTGGAGGAACACCGGGGATGCCATGGAGGCATAGCAGCTGCAACAGCTGGCATGGACAAACCCAACCCTTACACATCTGGAGAGACACCTAGGATGCAGTGCCAGCCTAGCAGCTACGGCAGCTGGCACTGACAAGCCAGGCACGGGCATGTCTGGAGGGATGCTGGGGCTGTCGTGTCTACAATAGCACCAAAGGCAGAAGATGCAGGGACTCCTGCTAACAACAGGGAAGTAAATGCCACATTGCTGGATCTAGGGGGTACTAGGGTTGGCCGCGCCCCCCCCCCCCCAAATTTTGGTTGCCAAAACAGAGGCTCAACAAATTTGCGTATATGTTCATTAAAGTCTTCTTTTATTCAAACATTCCACAGAAAAAAACAGCCTTAGATACAGAGGTGTTACATTTACTATAACACCTCTGCACAGAAGGCTGTGTTTTTATGTGGAATACTTGAAAAAAAGATTTTAACCAGCATATACTCAGAGTTGTCGATCCTCTGTTCTGCAGCTGCAGATCGGGCATCTGTTTGCCCTTATTGTTAGTGTATTTTATGGGTGGCCCAAGACAATTCCTCTTCTTCCAGTATGGCCCAAGAAGGTCAAAATGTTGGACACCCCTAATTTACACGATTGTATCATCTCTGAGTCAGCATAAAGGTCCAGAAAGTAGATGCTGACCATGTATGGCGTCCTTAACAAAGATGGTGCCATATTTCTGGAGAGAAGTACAGATGAAGGTATTGTCCTGTAAGAGGGAGTACTGTGATTTTTGTCAAAAGTAAAAAACAAGTATATCTGGAAGTATAACATATCACTTAGCATACATGCAATTACCATAAAAAGTATACCCACTGGCGCTCTTCGAAAAGTGATTTTCTCTTGAAAAGTCAGAAGATTTTCAAATGGACCATTCATGGACTGATTTTGTGGTTGTTACCTTGGGTTGATCTTTGGTAAACAGGAGCTTTTTAAAATGTAACATTAATTAAAATAACCATTAAATGATTTATATAAGATTTGACATACACAGACAACATAACCCTGATAGTAGGTGGGCTATGCCTGTATGAAACCATCTCAGACAGATGACACAGATACATGACCTAGATCTGCCTGTCTCACTGTTACACTTACTTCTTCCTTCGTAGTAGAGAACACATGGGTAAGGACAGCATGCCTTTCATCAAGCATGAAAAGAGCAAAGTGCACGTTGAGGCACATTTACACAACAGATGAGTTTTCTTCCATGCTGTAGCAGAGCTTCACTTATTGCAATCTGTCTCCTTCTTCCCTGTATCTTATGTTAGCAGGCCATCTGTTGGTTATCTTCTTCCACCATGTGTGTGTAGTCAAGTCCTGGTTCTGCCTGTTGAACTAGATTATAATTAGAGGCTGGGGAATTTTATATTCTGCAAAAGCTCTTTCAGTACTAAAGTTTAGTGCTCTTCATAGTAAAGTGACTGTCCTTTGATAAAAATAATAGACGACTCCATTGTTACTCCTCATATCTGTCTGAGCAAAGGCTGGTAACTGGAAGTGCTGAATTTAAAATTCTTTTGTTATGGCCAAAGGTTACATGAACCCTCTGGGACAAATATGTGAAGTTTTGAGGATCAAGAATGCTTGCAGCTTATGGGCTCATGCACACTGGGTGTTTATCCCCAGTGTATAAGACTCTGGTGTTTAGGGGCAGATGGAAGGCACAGGTACACTACCCAGCCCCACTGATAGCAACCTATTAGAGTTTATGAGAGCCTGACATCTGCTGCATCTGGATGGTGCACAGAGCGGTACTAATGTTTAGGGCAGTATCCACCCAAGAATGAATGCTCAGAACACAAGCAGTCTGCTTTCTGGGTATTTGTCCCTGCACACCCTGCCCTGAACATTAGTACTGCTTGGGGCACTGTCCAGCTGCAGTAATTGTTCTAGGGTTTTACAGGCTTCTGGGCCCTAAACACCAGAGAATCATGCACCAGGAATAAATATCTAGTGCGCATGAGGCTTATTTATATGAAAGATGGTCTCTCAACCAAGTGTATTGTCAATTTAATGGTACAAATACCTAATAGTGCTTATGATTGTAAAAGTGTACATTTTAAACAATTAGCAGGAAAAAGATCAAGAACAAATATTTTAATTAAAGCTATGCTCAAACTATAAAATGACATATGTGATGTAGGCTGCCCACCCCCTGGAACATTTTGTAAATACCTATCGATCCTGCAAGTAGAACCACTGGATAAGAACTTTCTTTAGTAGGGGGACAACACTCTTCCTTCTGCAAGGACATCTGTGTAGTGTTATCACACTTGCTGTTTCTGTAGCTGCTTAGATGTTGGCACCATTGATAGCATTATCAGTGAATAGCTATGCCCAGGGACGGACTGACCATTTGGAAACTTGGGCACCGCCCAAAGGCTCGGGGTCAGTAGGGGGACCCATGAGATGCCCCTGGTACCTTTTTCATAGGCTTTTTTGATGACACAGGGGCCCCATGATCCCCTATTGCCCGGGGACCCCATGAGTTGCCAGTCCACCCCTGGCCTATGCCTAGTTCTGCCACCAGCCCTTTAGACTGACAGTATATTGTGCTGTCTGAAGAAACATAGGATCTCTCCAGTTCAGTGTGTTGTGGGAACATGCATTGCATATGTTTGTGTATTGCAGTGATACACTATGTCATATAAAAATTGTGTATGCCTGATTTTTTTTTAGTCAGTTCGGATGCATTGGCAACCCACTCATTAGAATTGGCTGACTTACCACAATGCATGGTAACAAGCGAACTAGTAGCAACTTAGCAGCCATAACTTCACAGCCCTATGTCCGACACAGCAGCCAATCAACTTCTAACTTCAGCTTTTTCAATTAAGCTTTGATAATAAAACCTGGAAGCTGATTGGTTTCTATGAGCAAGTGCACCAGATTTTGCACTCTTCAGTTTTAGTAAATCATCCCCTTTGTCTTTGTCACTCCACTCTGTTCCTATGGAAATGAAGGTTCAGTCTAACTGTGCTTCTGTAATGGACATGTACACAGTTTGTTTTTAAGAAGTAACATATTGCTCAAGAAGACGAGTGCTCGAAACGCATTGAGCTATCATGTGGACTGTTTATCTGAGTCACAAGAACTTTGATGTAGAGCATATTTGTGAACCCTTGTTTTGAACATATGGACATTGTATTTCCATTTGTCTCTTACTCTTTGTATAAAAAAACATGAAATTTGAAATATATGTACTGTGTGTATGTAGTACCAGAAGTATTTTCTAAAGATGCCCAAAAAGTCCTTGGCTACACATTACCCCCCACCCCCCACCTTGATTGAAAATTATACATTCCCAGCTGCTTCACCATTAAGAAAGTAAGTAAATTAATGTCTTTAAATTTAGCTTGGCAACTTGCATTTACTCTACCAGTTTAGCACCTTTTAACAAAAAATCTAGAGGCTTTAGATGAGCTAAGCGAGGAAAATTAAAACCGTAAACAATAACAAAAGAAAAGGTGGTCTACCAAACAAGCCTTTGTATTTAATTGTGTTCCATGAGACACCAACTGTCAGATATCTATATAGAGCATCTGTGGTAAATTATTATTTTCCTGAGATGTTGACATACCATTCTATGACATTGCAGTAGCTTTTTTTTTTAAAGTTGTGTACTTCTGTAAATGAAGATGACCTGGCCTGGCTCACAAAACAGCACAAGAAATGTAGAACTTTAAAGAGTTGAAGTTTAAAGCAGGATTATTTTTAGCAGCAACCTGGGTCGGTAGAAAATAGCTACGGTATCTATGGGGTGATAGTGAATAAGCTATGTAGAGATAGTGACAATGAAATTGCAATGTTGGTTCTAAAAACACTTAATACTGATAGGCACCAAAACTGTGACAGAGTTTAGTTTTCAGTTCATCATATCTGAGACATTGGTTATCATGGTAGGGTTTATTAGAATGGGGTTTACCAAAGTGAATGAAGGCATCCCACAGAGGAAATGTTTTCTTGATAAGAACTACTGTGTTTAAAGGTACCAACCTACATCATCAGCAATCAGACAGGAAACCCTTTTAAAAATAGAAAGCAAAAAGCCAAATGGTAAAAAAAAGGGAGAGGAGAGATCTTAAATTCATGCTTTCAGAATTTACTAAAACCTATGTCATACCAAGGAGGATCTATTAACATCCATTAACATTGCCTGTTATTCTCTGGGTTTATATTTCCTTTCCTTTCCATCACTTCCTGATCCACCTCCCAGTTTGCTTCCCTATATAAGACATGCTAAGTGCAGTGCTTTCCAGTTCTTTGAACTCACATTTGCCTACTATTACATGTATTCTGTATCTGACTTCCCGTGTACTGATACCGGCTTCATCTACTGTCTGTGCATATCTGCCTCAGCTTGTCTCCTGGATTTCCTTCTGTCTCCTGTCATTTGTACTCTGCACATGCGAGTGGTCTCTGCATCCTCAACTGGGCTTACCCAGGGGCCGTGACCTGGTTCCAGCTTTCAGCAAGTCCATATCTACCATCAGGGGCCCTGGTGAAGAAGCAAGCTGGGGCTTAGACTTCGTGCCCTGGGGAACCCCAAGTTGGCAATCTACAAGGGCTCACTATCACAGACACCTGACACAGACAGCATAGGGGATACTAAACATGCATACCTCACAACTTTCTAAAAATGGGTTCATTAAAACATAATGTTTGGAGGCAAAGGACACACCCCAGGAATTGTGGACCATATAGAATTAATACACAAAAAGTGATTGGTAAACCCACAAGTGATTTTTATACTTATTTTCCTTTACACTGGGTTTTGAAAATAGAGGCTGGATAACATTTGTACATAAGCCCCCCCCCAAAAAAAAAGAGACAATTGAGAAGGAGAACAGCAGAGGAATTTGTTTCCCTTCAAATTAGGGAAAGTTGGGAGCGATGAACATGGAGCTGAGTTGAGGTATGTGAGGTATGTGGGAGTGGGTGCAGATAAAATGGGGAGATGCCATGATGAACAGTTTTCAGATGGAATAATGTCACAGATATAATACAGGAAGAAATGGATACTGGCCAAGTGACACATTGAAAAGAAGGCACATTATGCAGGGCAACCTTTAGAAGTACAGTACAAATCATGTTTTTATTATTCTTCCAATGATAATTAAATGATAAAAAATGGAAACTGCTGTATTAATGCTAGTGACAGATGGCAGCAAATACATAATTTTTGATTTTTCCTTTAGTTCTACTTTAAAGTTAGTTGACTGGAGGCATTCTGGGCATCAGTATTCCCCCCCTTCTGTGTATTATGTGCAATTGCCTGTAGTGCCTCATCTGCATCAAATACATCATAGATTTAAAATCAGACTTAGTTTTTAACTCAAAATCTCAGAATTATTTTATTTATAATTTTAATCCTTCTTTTATCCATTTTATGTTTATTCCTTTTTTGAGAGAACCAAGAAAGCCACATCCACTCTCCCCTGATATTATGGCATTAATTTAAATTATAAATCTGTCCTGCAGAGACGGCTCCCGAAAGGATGAGGCAGAACTTCTAAATTATTTCTGAACATCTAGACACCGTGTACGAAGGAGTGCGATAATAGGGGAAATACTTAGCAACAAATATAAAGCCAAGGCTGCACAAGAAATCACAAGAATCTCTGAGGAGTAATAAATAACAAATAGACTGTACAGAGTAGGACGGTGAGAAGAAAGGGAACAGCATCAGTAAAATGAAGAGGAGCTCTTTATTTTATCCACAGACAAGGACAACATATTCTCAAACTAACATGATTTTACCTTTGGACAGATCTGGATGCATCAATCTCATCTGTGACAAATTATCAGCACGTAGAGATGCCTTATAACCTAGCTAACAAAACACTACGAGATTATAAAACTTTAAAGGGCACATAAATAATATTTGAACATGGATTTTGTTTTCTGCTTATGGCCACATTGGAGACAAGCACAACACAACCAGAATGTGCTCACCCAGTATATTATGTGGCCAAAGGTTTAAAGTGGCTGTAAAGGCTCAAGGTTATTTACCTTCATGCATTCTATGCATGAAGGTAAAAAAAATGTCTGTGTGCAGCAGCTCCCCCAGCCCCCCATAATACTTACCTGAACTCCATCGTGATCTAGCAATGTGCACGAAAGCCTCTGCTCTCTGGGGACTCTCCCTACTCATTGGCTGAGACAATCACAGCCAGTGAGCCAATAAGGAGAGAGAGGGGGCAGAGCTGAACCGCAGCTCTGTGTGTGAGTGAACATGCAGAGCAGTGGCTGGGGAGCAAGCCTGCTTGGGTGCCCCCATAGCAAGCAGCTTGCTCTGAGGGGAATCGGCAGGAGGGAGGGACCAAGAGTTCCCGTGGGGGACCTGAGAAAAGGAAGGTCAGGGCTGATATGTGTAAAACTATTGCAAAGAGCAGGTAAGTATGACGTGTTTTGTTATTTTTTTTTACTTGTCTTTAATATAACTTTAAGAATATGTAATCATCACACCTATTGTACTATATGATCAAAAGTATATGGACACATCTCCCAAAGACTTTTCAAAAAATATTTCATGTTAAAGGAAATCTTTTTAGACAGTTGTGCACTTCCCACCATGTAGCAACAATTTCGAGAAGTTCCTTTTCTATTCTCGCATGACTTTGTCTATGTGTACAAAGTCAGCTCCATAAAGACATCCACTGTCTTAGAGGCTCTGAAGGAAGAAGAAGAAAGTCCAAAAACGTCCTCCTTCCTCCTCAGAACTCCAGCGATTCTCCCTTCTCTTCCCGATTCTCAAACTCTGGGCTGGAGAGTCTGGGAGGGAAAATTTTCACACAGATCCCCAGTGAAGGGCTGACATTGCTACTTCATAAACTAGCCATTTCTGTGTCTGTCAATTGCAGATTCTCTGTGTGCAGAGAAGTTCAGCAGAGAACATGTTCTTTACTGATCGTCTCTGTTTTATAAACCACTAATATACTGAAATCAACAGCGATCCTCAGGATCGCTGCAAATCTCAGTTTCATAAACGGACTCCGTGGTTTGATGAGTTTAGTGTGGAGAAACTCAAGTGGTTCACAAAGAGTCAGTTCTAACCTCAAACATATCAAACTCCTTTGGAATGAACTGGAACAATAATTACAAGCTAGAACTTCTTGTCTGTCATTAGTACCAGACATCACAAATGCTATTTTAGTGAACACACATTTCCATAGAGACACACAATACAAAATTTAGGGAAAGCCTTCTTGAAAGAGTATGGATTGTTTTAGCTGCAAAGGGGGTCAGCTCTATACTAATGCCAATCATTTTAGAATGGGATGTCCAAGAAGCTCATACAGGTGTGATGCTCAAGGAATATGTATATTAAATAAATATTAAATAAAATGGTGCAGCGCTAAATACTAGAGTACAGTTTATACACACAATATATAAACATGCATGATATCACTCTAAGGGTGATCGATAAATACAAATGTTCAATGTAATAGTGCGGATCATGGAGAGATCCTAATTCAGGGTGAGTGGACGTCCTGATCCAAGGTGTGATGATAGGTGTGATCACACAAATAGGTGAAAAACGCAGTCACCTATTTGTGTGATCACACCTATCATCACACCTTGGATCAGGACGTCCACTCACCTTGAATTAGGATCTCTCCATGATCCGCACTATTACATTGAACATTTGTATTTATCGATCACCCTTAGAGTGATATCATGCATGTTTATATATTGTGTGTATAAACTGTACTCTAGTATTTAGCGCTGCACCATTTTATTTAATATATATGTTCGATTGGAGGTTTTATTTGGTTACATTTTCGGTGTATCAGCTGCTCAGTAACGTTTTTGTGTATACACATCTATACACTTTTTGCATTTAAGTCGCGCTCACTATAACATCTTTTATTACAGCTCAAGGAATATGGACTCTAAAGGAAAGAAGACTTGGCCTATGAATAATGAAGAAAAACCTAGAATTGCCAAAGTACCAAAACATGCTCAAGAGCCAACAGACCCCAGACACAGATGCAAAATGTTCTGCGGCTTACACGTTTCCGAGCAACATGGCTTAGGAACAATTTTTCCTTGTACTGGTAACATCTCAAACATTTTGGCTTTCTCATTTCCATTTGTCACCAAGACAAAAGGAGAGGGTACATTGTCCCCCCAGTGGGAACATAGCAATAAAAGCCAAGTCAAATAAGAAATGGAACAAGTCGCTGCTCCAACCAACGGTTTTCAAAGTAAAAAGCTCTATTTTTAATCCAAAATATATAAATTCCCTAGCCCATAAAAACATTTAGTAACAATTATCTCAAACACAAAAGCATATGGAAAATAACAATAACTATAAATTTAAAAAAGACACAAGACGTATGAGAATCCCTCAAATACTGTATGTTGCCTCAAAAGCAAATAATTAACACCAAGCAAGGGTTGACCTGGGTCTCAATAATGTAATGAGTAACAACCATGAATAAAGTGCTAATAGAATTTCACTCAACATTGTGAAATATAATAAATAATGAGATATACAAACCCACATTTTATGACACTAAATTATTTCAAATAAAATAAAATTAACAATACACAAATGTGAAGAAGAACTGGACTCAATCACCCAGAGTGACCCAGTCATTAGGAAGGGGAACAGCCAATATGCTCAGACTTCACTTGTTTGGAAGACTATAGCTACTTTTTTCATAAAATCCGGAACTCACAAATATTGATAAACTTTAAGGCTGGCTTTACATACAGTATATGTGTAGTGGTACCCCTCAACCACACACATATGGTGGTGAAGCATCCCAATGCATTTATGCAATGCATGGTAACACACTACAGTGTATTGTGGTGCACTGCGCTAGCACAAAATGGTGTAGGTGCATATGCTCTATAGGTATCAAAAAATACAAGAAACTCTTCTACTCTCAATTAAGGTAAATGTGGCAGATGTGAGTGGTAGTAAATGCTCACTGAGCTTTGCAATCTTCTTTAGGGTGATCCAGAACACAAAAATAAAGCAAGAAGGGCATACCAGGATAGTGCATTACCTACGGCACCATTTATTATAATGAAAATAGTAGACAATCATACTCACAAACATAGATGAGTGTTAGGTTCGTAGTATAAAAAAGAAGGAAACATCAACCAAAACCTTTGTCTGTGGGTGAACCCTATTCCTCAAGGCTGAATGTGACACTCATTGCTGTTCCAGACAGGAATATACCAAAAGTGAATAAAAACCAATGTGCGCTATCAAACTAGTAAATAAGCTAATACAATAGAGCAGCTGCAATAACACTTAGAAGGTGATCTCCCACTTAAAACATAAAACATACATAAATAGTGTTGCGCTAATTCATATAAACATAATAGTCCATAAACAGATTCAAACGTGATAGTTCAATCAAAACATGAAATATAAATTTAAATATAAAGTGATTGAATGGTGAAAATCAAATAAGGTGCTTGAAGGGTGAAGAATCACTACAATGTGCTCCGGATAAATAAAGTCCCTTTGAAAAACACTGTGCTCCACCTTGATTTAGTGTTACTCCACCTAAAAATATATATGGATGGCAGCTCACCTCCTACCTTAGACCCATAAATTAATACAGGTCAACCAAGCATGGTAATTCCAAAAAGATGCTCTAGATGGCAGCAGAAAGCTGATGACAGGCACCCCTTCAATGACAGTATAAATGGGACTCTTCTGAGCCTAACTCCACATATAGAAAGAACAGAGGACATCTCCCATAATGTAATACTGTTTTAATTCCACATAAAATAATTCCAGAGCAGTAACATAGAGATTTGCAATTCAAAACTCCCGCTCCATAAAAAGTCGGAAATTATGTCACTAGGCTCTGCCCCCGCGCGTTACACCACCAACCATGCGGCTTCGTCAGGGAGAAAAACTATACCAAAAGTGCAATATGGCAGCATTCTCAAAGCGGAAAAAAGGTTCTTTGCGTTCTTACTGTAAACATTTAGAGGATCAGATTGACAATTTTTAAGTATCTTTTAATGAAAAAAAAAATGGTGCAAGAAAAATATTTATAGAAAATAATTTTAAAAAGACAGAAAATAAGCAACAGCAAAATAAAAGGGTTTAAAAATGAAAATTAATGAACAATATGTCTTTGGCTCTGGCAGTCTCCAATTCCCTATAGCATAAGTCCGATTCTACTAAAATCATTAGACCTCAGAGATGACTAGAGAGCTGCCAATTGCAGCAGCTTTTGTGGACATTCAAAAGGGTATTGCTGGGCCAACCTCACCTAATCGAAAGGCTGAGTGGTGTGCTATTGCTGAAGCAATTATGCTATTTCAGCAGACTCACCCCCAAATTTTCTAACTGTATCAATAGTTTTAGATGACATGTTTTTACAATTCGACAACCAACGTATTATTGAATGGAATTAAATTAGGATACACCAAACATGCTATGGATTGTATGCCTATTCTCCTAAGGA